>NC_141143.1:58524328-58872244 GCF_053477565.2 Lygodium microphyllum
CGAAACTAGTCTCCCTTCTTGGAGAGGGTGGTAAAACTTGATCAAACACTTAATTACAACAATTAACAAATAGACATAAATTGAAATGCACACTTTACCATAACTTTCTTAAACATTGGATACCTTGTTGGGTCCAAAACTGGCGTCCCTTGTAGTATTTCTTTAACTTGTATTGCAACTTGATGGAGTACAATTGAGATTTCTTAATCTCTTTCGCTGCTTTAAAAGCCTCTTTTTGTCACAACTGATCAGCAAGTCTTTTGGGCAAATTTGCCCCTTGATCTTCACTTAGGACTTGTTCATATGTTGCCCCAAGTCAAATGGGATGCATTGGCATGTGAAATCCTTGACAATTCCTTGAATTCCAGCTGTTGACTTCAATTCTATGTCTCTAACTGCTGGCATGGGTCCCAAGGTGGCTGCTAAATCCTAAAAGAATTAGGGTTTTGCAGCAGAGATTTCTTTGCACTCCACTAAATTTGGTTGAGAAACTCTTTAAACTGCTGAGAATTGTTGAGATAATGGGAGAATGGATTGGAGAAGGTGAGAGAATGCTGAGGAGAGAGAAAATACAGAGTCTAGACATGAGAAAACCTTCAAAATTGCTTGTTGCCTACCCTGATCTGCATTTAAATGCCTCTGGGAGGGCTCAAATTGCTGTCACCTGTAGCAAATGGCTGTTCTCTGCTCCAAATTTCGAGTAGCAGCACCTCCTCTCTCTCTTTCTCTCTCTCTCTTATAGCTTGGATAAATTGAATGGACCTCTATAGCCCTCAAACAGCCTTCTTCCCCATTGCATGGGTATTTTTGCCAAGTGGCAGCCTTCTAATCCCATTTTTTAGCAAATTTCAACTAATGAATTAATTTTCAAAATTAATTTCAGGTTTTTTGACCCCACCCAAAATTAAATGTGCCTGTACACAATTTAATTTGCTAGACCATTTGCAACCCCAAGTGGTCCCTAGCCTTAATTGACCCTTGGATAGGCACAAATTAACTCATTAGTAGCTAGTCCCTAGTATCACCAGTGACATCTATTGGCCAATTAATTGTCCTAGGCCACATCGACACCAACTGACATCCAAAACCCAGCTAGTATAACTTATTGCAACTTTTGCCTTTGACTCTCATTTCTTTCTTAGGTTCCTTGGCATGTTACCAAGAAATAACTGCCACGTGCATCACATGTGCCTTACAACATTGCACATTTGATTATTAAATTAATCAAATATTACTAGCAAGAGCAAAGCATCTAAAAAATTTCACATCCCTGTGACAGTGATACTGAACCTCTATGTGCTTTATGCGAGCATAAAACATAGGGCTCTTCACTAGAGCTAAGACACTATCCACACATAGTTATGTGGGTCTTGTTTGGGAAAAGCCAATTTCCGCTAACAAGTGATGGAGCCAAACTGCCTCTTGAGCTGTAGAATGAAGTGCACGATACTTGCGCTCCGTAGAAGATAAGGCCATGGTAGCTACTTCTTACTGCTCCATGAGATAGCTCCTGATCCATGGGAGAAGCAAAACCTCTTTTAGTGGAGCATCTACACTACACATTACTTGCCCAATTTGAGTTACTCCATCTAGCGAGAGCGGCTACCTCTCCATACCTGAACCTTTAAGATTGAGTCCCCTATAAGTAGTGCTACACGTGTAAAGCAACTTGCTAGTGAGACTGAGTAGGAGTCTTCATAAAAGAAGATAGCAATGCTACCACAAAAGAGATGTTTGGCTGAGTATGAATAAGCTAGATTTGTTAGCTTGCCATTTTATTTAGTCAGTCTCTTATCGCTTGGTTGTGAGCTTTGCCAGAGTCTAACTGAGACATTGGAGCTCTGACTATCTTGTCCACTTAGTTTTGTGTTCATTTATTTCTCAGTTAGTGTTAGGTGTGTTCACACTACGTAGACAACTATTTTTCCTTTCCTTGTTAGAGATTATGAAGCCCTAGATGATTGCGATCAGCCTTGGAGTACCAGGTCAGCATTTTCGTTGCTAGAATGGGTTGGTTGGCCACTTTTGGAGGTGACTGACCACAGGTTTTTGTGGCAGTTTGCTGGTTGGCCAGATTTGGGGCAGTTGGCTATATATAGCCTACTCTTGGGATGAGACTAATCATCTTACTCTGTCTTTTGCAGGTTGAACACTCCATCTCCGTCTCTAGTGCTGCAATCATCTTTAGCTTGATCTGGTGCCCTCATTGATGCATGCAGAGATTGATTAGTCCATCATTGTATTCAACTTGATTTTTAGATTCAGTGCAGATTTCTCTTCTATTCATGTAGTCTTTCTCTTCTCCTTTTCTCAAACTTTCAGCCTGGTGTTTGCTACCTGAAACACAATTTTTTTGCATTCTATCGGTGCTTTCAATAAAGGCTTCTACAACCGGTTTCTCGCAAGTGTAGCTGATTATTCTCTTTGTTTGGGCTCTTCTACAACAAAACATAGTAGATTTAGTGTGTTTGGAGGTCTAGAGACATGAAAATTTTTCACTTCCAAGGTTTTGATGACTTAGATGAGGAGTCTATTCATACTCCCTTTTATAGGCGGTGTAATCATTGCGAAGATCGGAGGTCAAAATCCCGTTCTACATGGGAACCATCACCCGACATGTCATAGAGATTGGAGCAGCTCTCTCGTCCTCCCTCTGTTCATGTCTCCCAGAGGGCCGGTCCTTCTGGCCCTAGGATGCCTATGATGGCACCTTTGGTACATGTGGTTATTCTTCCTTTCCTACCAAAATTAGATTGTTTGGATGGATCTAATACTCCCTTTGGTGCTGCGAAGGGGAGTGTATTCTTGTTACATTTGATGTTTGGGCTTTTGTCACTACCCCCTATTTCTTAGCCCATGGAGGATCCTGCTATTGGTTGCAGAAGTGTGGATAAAGCTTTCTTCTCTCTATCATCAGAAGACTTTTGCCCACCATATCACCTTGGAGAAGAAGCTTCACATGCTCTCAATTGATGACTCTTCTTCCTTCTATGAAGGACCACATCAACAAAATGGAGGATATGAGGGATGATCTCATATCCCTCGGACAGATGATATCTTCGAAGGATATTGCAATGGTTCTTCTTTTCAATTGCCATTTCCTAAGTATGATGTCTTCTACACTAGTCTTTTGATCTCAAGAGTGCTTGAGACTCTTGTTTGGGAGGAGTTAGCCTTGCTTGTCTTGGAGCATGATGAGCGTCTCAAAAGAGATAGGAGCTAATGGATTAGACTCTACCAAAGATTTTATTGTAGGTGCAGGAGGGGGCAACAAGAAGGGGAACAAAAAGGTAGACAACAACTCATAGCAGTTTTGTCAGCTCATGAGTGAGTCTAGGCATATGGTTTAGTGAGCTAGACATTGTTGTGATTTTAGGTATTTTTTGTGATTTTAGCATTTATTGCTGGCCGAATTGATTATATTTATGGCCTATATATTTAGGCTCCCTCCTCCACAGTCTTCATTCATCACTTGTAGATTCTAGTGCAGGCCTTGTTGGAGAAGTGCCCATGTTGCCAATGACTCATTGTTGTATGTGACTATCTCATGTTTGGTATATGGATTCCATTTCTTGAGCATATCTTTGAGTTCTCGCTTTGCAGTGTTCTTTTGTTTTCTTTTGTTCTCTCTTTTCTGTGGTGTTGTGCAATCTATTATAACAGTCTTCTACTCTTCCATCGTTGTACCCACTTCTGACATGGTATTAGATGTTTGTGCTCGGGCTTTGGGTGCTGTTTTATGCTGTGGACAGTTTGCCCTCACATTTTTTCGGAGCTGATCAGTCTTCATCTATTTGTTCCAGCCTAGGAACCGAATTTTGGGCCCTTTTAGCCCGTTTTCAGCCTTCAATTTTCTGCAATATTTTACTGCTGCCCAACTGCATTTAGCGCTCTTGCTGTCTTCGTTTTTGTCATCTACCTTTGCGTTTTCAGCATTTTGTGCTCTTGCAGGCTGGGCTGGAGTGCTTACAGCTACTGCCAGTATTTGTTGGCTGTTGTCACTCAGATTCTCCTAGATTTTGTAGACATTTTGTGATCAGCTTCCCTTGACATTGTTGAGGATGTGCAGCAGCTGGAGGAGTGAGCAGGTGAGTGAGAGCAATAGAGAGAGAGAGAGAGTACAATACGATTTGGGTGTACCGACAATGTGTTGGTACACAAAGAATAAAATGTATTTATATTTAGGGCACGCAAGGGTGCATTCACATGTACAACTAAATAATACATGACGAAGGTGAATAAAAGGGCCTTTACACCCCAACAACCTCCTACTAAGGTCTGAAGTGAACCTCTAACTAACTCCCACTAGTCGTATGCAATGCTCATGCTGAGCCTTGGTTAGACTTTTAGTGAGAACATCTGCAAGGTTGTCCTGTGTTTTGATCTTGGTCAATGCGCTTAGACCATCTTTCAGAATCTGTTTGATAAAGCAATATTGCACATCTATATGCTTTGTGCGTGAATGATACATGGCATTCTTAGCCAAATACACAGCACTTTGGCTATCATATCCCAACACTGGAGTATTGATAGACATGCCAAGATCCTCTGCAAGTTTGCTTAACCATATAGCTTCCTTAGAAGCTTCAATAGCTGATATGTATTCAGCTTCAGTAGTACTCAGTGCTATGATGTTCTGCAACCTGGAGTACCAAGAAACGGCCCCACCAGCAATTGTAAAGACATACCTGCTCTAGTGGACCTATGAGTATCCAAATCACTTGCCATATCTGCATCACAATAACCCTGCAAACTAAGTGCACCCTGCCCATAGCAAATACACTTTCTTTGTGTACCCTTTAGGTATCAAAGAATACACTTGACAGCTTCCCAATGTGGTTTGCCAGGATTTGACATAAACCTGCTGACAACTCCCATTGCATGAGCAATGTCTAGACGAGTAGCAACCATAGCATACATAAGAGAGCCACAAGCTGATGCATAAGGGACTCCCTTCATAGCATTGGCTTCCACGTCATCTTTTGGGTTGTTGGCTTTACTAAGCTTAAGGTATGGAGATAAGGGCACCCCAAAAGGCTTAGCTCCAACCATGTTAAATCTGTCCAGTACCTTTTCAATCTACTTTTCTTGAGATAAGAACAACAATCTCTGCGTTCTATCCCTGCGAATCCTCATGCCCAATATATGCTCTGCACAAAGCTTTCATGGAGAAAGCTAATTTCAGTTGATCTTTGAGAGCATCCAAGCTAGTCTTTCTTTTCCCAGCTAGCAACATATCATCCACATACAAAACAAGTATGATGGGGCTGCCATTTGTATCCTTTTTCATGTACAAACAATGATCTACATGGTTGCGTGTAAACCCATGAGAGAGCATAAAAGTGCTAAACTTTTTGTACCACAGAAACCCATGAGAGAGCATAAAGGTGTCAAACTTTTTGTACCACTGCCGTGGTGCTTGCTTCAGCCCATACAAGCTGCGTTTTAGTTTACATACCAACTGCTCTTTTCTAGGAACTACAAAGCCCTCGGGCTGTTTCATGTAGATTTCCTTATCAATGTCACCATGTAGAAAAGTTGTTTTCACATCCATTTGGTACAGCTCTAAGTCCAATACAGTAGTGAGAGCAAAAAGCACACGTAGAGTGATCATCTTCACAACAGGTGAGAAGACCTCTTGGAAGTCAATCCCTTCCTTCTGTGCATACCCTTTGGCAACCAGTCTTGCCTCTTGTACTTGGGTTTCTCATCAACTGTCTTTACTTTGTAAACCCATTTGTTTGGAAGAGGTTTTTTTCCTTTGGGGAACGACACAAGGTCCCAAGTATCATTAGCATACAGAGATTTAATCTCTTCTTGCATAGCTAGCTCCCATTTACTACTGAATTTACATGACTTGGCCTCTTTATATGTAAGAGGCTCACCCTTATCTGTAAGCATCACATAATGCAAAGAGGGGTCATACCTATATGGTTGCCTTCTTAAGAGGAGTCATATCTTTCAACCACCCCATTGGAAGAAGGGTTGTAAGGAGCTGTAAGCTCCCTCTTAATTCCATGCAAGTCACAAAAAGACTTAAACTCAGTAGATGCGAATTCACCCCCATTATTAGTTCTCAAGAAGTTTAGCTTTCTACCTGTTTGAGTGGTCACAAATGCATGAAAAGTTTTAAAAATAACAAACATTGCACTTTTCTTTTTCAACGGATAAATCCAAATCTTCCTAGAACAATCATCAATAAAAGAGACAAAATATACAGCACTACCCAACGATTTCAGGGGCATACTATATATATCAGAATGCACCAAGTCCAAGACATTACAAAAATCAAGTTTAGAGCCTTTTCTATCAATCCTCTTTGAGGTGGTAAGAACATCAAGTCCTTTCTGGCTCATATGGCCTAATCTCTTATGCCACAACTCCAAATGACAACCAATTTCAGCAACTGCAAGAAACTTGCCATTCAAAGCTTTATAGTGCAAACAAAACAAAGTGCCTTTCTTGGTTCCTTTTGCAATCAGTATGGAATCCTTTTTCAATTTCCATAAACCACCACCAAACAGTGTAATGTAACCATGCAAGTCAAGCTGACCAACAGATAAGATAGTGAACTCTTCTTGATGCCAGGCACATATTTGACATTTTTCAACACAAGCTCTTGCCTATTATCTAAAGACAAGTATACAGTGCCAATTCCATCAACGTCGCAAGCATGGTTATTTCCAAGGTATACTTTTCCATAACTACGTGTATTGAACATAGCGAAACACTCCAAGCAAGGAGTTACATGGAAAGAGACACTAGAGTCTTCAATCCAAGTCTGAGTGACACCATCATCAACTGACAAAAGTGCATCAATCACATTAGCCTTGGTAATCTGCATATCTTGCATGTGACATACAAGAGCATCATAATCAACTGCACATAATACATCAGCCTTTGTATCCGAGAGCTCCTCTATGACTACACTGGAGGCCACATTGGTCTTTTCCTTGCCTTTGACTACCTCAGATACATCTGTCTTGTCCTCTTTCTTCTTTTTGTCTCCTACATTCTTCTTTCTCTCTTGTTCCTTCTTGTAGTACTTGCAATCAGGCTTCTTATGGCCCTTCCGACCACACTAAAAACAAGTAATATCACTCTTTTCCTTTCCTTTGCTCTTGCTTCTGCTTCTCTGTCTAGCATTTGCATTTTTCTTTTCAGCCTTGCCTCTAACATTATAAGCTGAGTTGCTGCATTCTCCACTAGACTTACGTCTAATTTCTTTATTCAAGATTGAACCCCTTACACCATCATATGAAAGATTGGGGTTATTACTTAGAGAAACCACCAAGGTCTCCCAAGAATCAGGCAGTGTCATGATCAGAAAGATTGCCCTCAACTTATCATCAAAATTCAAATTGGTATCCTTGAGCTGATTTAAAACGCCAATAAATGCACTCAAGTGCTTAGTTGCAGGTTTGGACTCATCCAGTCGCATATTCACCAACTTACACATTAAATGCACCTAATTAACAGGTGTGGTGATCTCATAGGTAGTTTTCAACTTCTCCCATATTGCTTAACCAGTATCTAAGTCCTTGATGTTTGTCAAAATGTCATCAGTGACACCCATCTTTATATAAGCCATAGCCTTTTTGTTGACTTTGGCCCAATCTGCATTAGACATTTGTGCGGGTTTATCTTCCTGCAAAGTATCCTCACAACCCTTTAAAAACAATATGCCCTGCATACGGTCATTCCAAAGGCAAAAGCCATAACTATCAAACCATTTGATTTCCATCAAACTCTTAATGTCAAAACTGGAAGAAGTTGCAGCAATTTTTATCACAAACATGAAATAAATCTCTACTGTTTTTACATAAACCAGCCACCACACGGGCAAATACTGCAGAAATTTATCAAAATCTGCACAAAATCCCAAAATTCCAGGTCCAACAGTGCATAAATGTCAACCAATCTGACCCACTTGAGCAAAATTTCATCAATACATGAAAAGCCCCAATTTTTCCGGGTCCAATGTCAAGAAATTTTACTCAAATGAAAAAAAATCCAACAAATTTGGCAAAATCCCTAATTTAATTGAGGTCAACATGCACAATACACAAATGTCACTGTCAATCATGAACAACTTTAAATCTAAGAAAAGCCCCAAATTTTGGGGCTAAATTTACATAGATTTGCACAGATTTGTAACCTGTGTTTCCACGCGTGAACTCTCATCAAGGGGATAATTGAAATTAAAAGGATTTCTGAATTAAAAAAAAAAAAACAGGGGGCGGGGGGTCCGTTGACCCGCCACACGACTAACGGCCCACTGGCATTCGTCCTGCATGCGCTTGTCTCACGCCCATTTCCGTTGCGTGTGCGGGTCGCTGCCCACCGGCATTCGTCCCACTGCTTGTGCCTGCTGGCGCTTGGTCCCCGTCACTTGGTCGCTACGCACGCTGGTTCCCTAGTCCACGCTTGATCGTCGCTTGGTCTCCACGTAGACCTACAGCTGTCGCTTGTTGGATTGTCGCGTGCGTTTGCTCAGTTGAACGTCAGCCCTGTCAGGTGTCGGTCGACTGCACCTTGATCTCGGAAAGCGTGTAGAACCTTAAGCTCTGATACCGGTTGTTAAGGATGTGCAGCAGCTAGAGGAGTGCGCAGGTGAGTGAGAGCGACAGAGAGTGAGAGAGAGTACGATACGATCTGGGTGCACCAACAATGTGTTGGTACACAAAGAATAAAATGTATTTATATTTAGGACATGTAAGGGTGCATTCACATGTACAACTAAATAATACATGACGGAGGTGAATAAATGGAGGTGAATTAAAGGGCCTTTACACCCCAACAGACATTGCGTGTGAACTCATACTTCATGCAATCCTTGTTGTGCTTAGCTGTGTTCTCTCTCTCTCTCTCTCTCTCTCTCCTCCCCCCTCGATTTTTGTCTTTGGTGACAAGAAGTTGAAGGCCCAATTTTATCATTGTGGTAAGAAGGAACATTTGTGCAAGGATTGTAAGGCGTTAGTGGCATCCAAGCGGGAAGAAGAAGGAGAAGAAGAAGCAACAAGATACGGACTCTTGCGCCGAGTCATCTTCTTCCTCCTCCTTGGATCCTTCAGCCAATGTGAAGGCCAAGGTATAGAAGGGGCCATCTTCTTTAGATCGAGGGAAGGGCTTGGCTCCCCCTCTTTTTGCTGCTTTCTAGTATAGGTGATGTGGTTGTATCTCACAACTCTCTAGTGTGAGTGAGAGAGTGTGAGAGGGTGGTGTAGTGGGCCAGGTGTGCCTCATCTATACAAATATACAAGTGCATAGGAGCGAGAGAGAGACTTCCTTGACGCAGCAACCGAAGTTTGATAGGTTTTGAAATCTTGGAGTTGGGATTGTCTTTAACATGGAAAAGAAAATATAAGAAGCACTTGGGATAATAGCATAGGACTTGCAGTGGGAGCTACTCTTTATGAGCAAGAAAGAAAACTCGAAGAGAATTTCCAAGAAACTTCATCGAGCCCTATAATATAAATGTTCTACAGTAAAGGATTTTCAAAGATTGTTTGCAAGACACGTGGAAAACTGGGCATAGGGAGCAAGGTTGATAGAACAAAGGAAAACCCAAGTGTAAGAACTGTAACAAATTCAAGTACACTGAGAATGACAACTCAAACAAAAAAGCCAACTATGTATATGAATCATCATCATCTAAACATTGTAATGAGACTCTTTTCTAAGATATTGTATTGTCTATACTTTTTTAATACTATAGTGCTAAAAGACTCAAAACGAAACTTTGGCAATCAATGACAATATCCATGTCAATGTGTTAAGTTAATCCATGATAAATGATGATTACAAAAGTCCGAAGACAAGGGTATGGCATTTGTGAAAGTTTAAAATAGGTGTTTTATACGTTCATGAAACGCTTAGGTATGAAATGAGTTTCTTGGCAACTACGGATGAGGGGATGGAATATGGTGCTGCTTTTTGAGTTGACATACTTTACAAATATCTCGAGATAGCTTCAAGCGTGGACAACCCTCAACCATTTGTCGACGTGGCAACTCATAAAGAGAGTCATATCCAAGATTTCCTAAACGAAAATACAAGACACTCGGTGTCCGTAGGCTCTCGTGTGCTGGCTAAAGCCTAAAAGTGGTGGAGCTCTGAGCCCTTTGCTGTTGGCTTGGAAAGAAACTGGGTCATGTGATATAGGCCACTAGGTTATGCCTCACTTTGTGAGTAATCACTAAACCAATCTAAGAGTCAAGGATCTTGATTGTGGTTGTTATAAAGAAAACTCCTTATCCTAATTGACAAAGCTACTGAATGGATAATAGGTTCACCCCAAGCTAGGGGACACAGTATACATCATCCAATGTAGTGACATAGGGCGTTGGTGAGTGGGAGCGAACTTGACATGATCATGAGCTTGAATCTTGATTGAGGAGTTGTTTTCAATGTGGATTATCTCGGTTGCAAGGGCTTGGGAGATAAAAATGGCTGAGATGGGAGTTATATGATGTGTAGCTCTACTATCCTCAATCCAAGGAGTAGCTGGAGTACTCCGTTGTGACGAGTGGATCCTTTGTAGTAACCTCATGAGGAGACAACTCACAGATATGGGCGAGACTTGCATTCTCAAATGTCTCGAAAGAGACGGTGTGGGATTCTGTAGACTAGTCAAATATGCCCAATGGTGTTGAGAATGATGTAGACTGTGATGGCTAATTGGTGGCAACATGGGTCTGGCCTTGCCACTGTCCATGCTAGGGGTTGCTATCACCCTGCCTCCCCTATTGGGGGTTGTTGAGGTTTGAGTCTTAGCTTTTGGTACTGTGTCTTAACAACACTTGTCGTCAAAGTGGCCAACCTTTTGACAATATTGAGAATACATATTTTTCTTAGGTATATATTGCTAGTCGGGTTTTAGAGAGGATAGGGAGTTCCCTTGGGTCTTACTAGCTTGATTTTGGGTTTGATTTTGATTTTGACTTTGATTTGAGTTTTGGTTTTGCTTGCCCTTTTCTTACTGCCTGTTCTGAGACGGAACGAGCACCCCCTCAACGGAGGTCATATTGTGAAACTAATCGAACAACCAAGTGTAACACAGTTGACACTTAAATTCATGGAATGTGGGCATAGTGGGTTGTGAGAGTACTTGCCGCAAAAAATGGAAGTATTTTTGCAGCATCTTGTTAAGGGACAATGTGGCCTAATCATCAGAGAACTTAGGAGCCCCGTGATAGAGAACTCGGCGAGAAGTCGCCGATAATTGGCGAGCTTAACTTTCAAGTTATCCTAGTCAACGATTTTAAAGTTTTGGAGTTCATAGTCAAGATTTATGCGATGGGTCCTATCCCAAGGTGCATACCGATTAGTCAAGTGTGCCCAACACTCTGACGCGGAGTTAAAATGCTAAAATAAGCTCTACGTCAGCTTGACAATAATAGAGGCATTCCTAGCCTTCCATGAGCGGACAACCTCATATGAAACAAGTGTGAGATTGGGTTGGGGTCCAATCCTTGCACAATATTCCATAGGTGCTAGGAGTCAAGGACATGTCTTATTAGATTAGACCAAGTAGTGTAGTTAGATTTGTTAAAACGAGTCTTATGAGTGAAAGCATGCTTGCTTGATCAGGAAGAAGACCATGAGGTGTCAGATAGGTAGGGTAAGAAGGGTAGTGTGGGTAAGAAGGAGGTGGTGAAGGGGGATAAGGAGGAGGAGGTGGGTAGGCAAAAATAGGCTGTATGTGTCCAATGAGTGCTGATTGATATGGAGGCATTGGGAAATGAATGTTTCCATAAGCTGTTAGTGAAGGTGGAGGCACTAGGACACTTGAGCCTTGTCCAAATGTCAGTTGGGATACAACAAAATGACCAGAAGGCCCACTAGGTAATGCCATTGAGGCAAATTGTTGTACCAAAGGATCCATGCTGGGTAATTGCTCGGAGGGAATCCCAAGCAATTCTAAGTGTGAAAATGTGTAGAAGGGAGGACAAGCCTCCATCATGGGTACACCACTTAGTTGAGGAAAGGTGAGGTGCTAACGGCCATGCCTAAGGGTGAAGTATCCCCTAGTGTGGTATGTGAGGCATGTGAGGTGCACTTAATGGATATGTAAAGGAAGGTGCATCAATAGAAGAGGGAGGGATGGATGGGAGATTAAATGGATTGGTAGATGCAATAGTGGGAAATGCTTTTGGTTCCTTTTGTCCATTAAATGCATTGAATTGAAATGCAGAAAGAGACGATTCACCTACTTCAAAATAACCTTGAGATGAAGTAACTAAAGGAAAAGAAGGGGGAGAGCTTAGAGATGGTTGAGTAAATCTTTTGTACTCTTTACCTTTCATTGAATTTAGAAACAAAAGTTTGTCTTCTTTAGGACTAATGAACCAATATCTTGATTGCATGGTCCTCTCTTCATGAGAATCACCAAAATCTTGCGGAAAAGAGGAAGTGGAATCAAAAGATTGGGAAGTATGAATCTGCATACTTGACATAGGAGTAAAAGAGGATAGAGATGTGAATTGCATAGATGAGAGAGAAATAAGTGAATGGTGTGGATGCAGATGAAAGAGAGATGAATGGTTTGTACCCCATGCCCATTTCCATGATAGGATGGCCAATTGTTGAGCTAAAACATGCTTTACAGCTGATTAGCATTTTTAAACAGCCCTAAAACACACTTAATTAATGAAAATGCAAATTTGGTGCGTGGTTCGAGAGAGTTTGGGTGGTCTCCCAAAACCCTAATTTTTTGGGCATCCTTCAACATCTATAAATAGATAGGTTGTCCACCATTCAACCTTATTCTTTCAGTGCAGATTTTAGCCATAAGCCTTCACCCACATGGCTGTCTACCCTTCGTGACTGCTGCCACTCCTCAGTAGCCCTTGCAGTGCCTGGCGCCTTTCTCCTTGGCTATCGCCCACTGTTGGCACCCTCTTCCCTGTTGTGTTTGGACTCTTCTCCCATCGCTAGTGCACAGTCTGCCTCCTCTAGCTTGTGTTTGGACACTCCACCAGGCGATTGAAACCAGTCTTCCTTCTTAGATAGGATGGTAAATAATCTAATTAAGCACTTAATTACAACAATTAACAAATTCCCAAAATTGAAATGAACACTTTATCATACAATCTTGGACATTGGACAGCTTGTTGGTGTTAGAGATTGTCATCCCCGAGACAGGCATTTTCCTCAGTTAGACTGTGTACATATGTAGTTTTCCAGCCAGGGAGTCATTCGAGAGTGGTTCTATGTGCGGAGCAATGTTTTCATTTGCCAATGTCACCTCAGCAGCCAGACATGCAGGTTACAGTCACGTGGCAGTCCAGTCCGGATTGTGAAGTCCAGTCGGCCAGATTTCACACAGTCGGCTGACCTGTCAAATTTTTTACTTTTTCTTCATGCTATAAATAGCCTGCCACCAACACACTCTCATTCTTGTAGTTGCAGATTTCAAGGTAGAGATCGGGCAGATTGCAGTAGACTTCGAGGTGTCCAACAAGGAGACATTGTTGAGGTCGAGATACACAAACATACGGACTGCGCCCGTGTACATATGTGCATTGCTTTGTATTTAGCATACTTTATACAACAAATCTTCTTGTTCTCTCTCTCTCTCTCTCTCTCTCTCTCCTCTGTGTTCACCCTACTCTCTTAGTCTTGGTCCCACGCTTCCGCACCGCTATACTTTGACATGGTATCAGAGCAGTGAAGACAGACAGATTGAGTGACGAACCCATTTGAAGAGGAGATTTCAACGTGACTCAAGGTTGCGTTTCCAACATTGGCAAGCAGGAGGGCTGTGCATTAGAATAAGGCTGAAGCGAGCGTGGGCGTGGGGGAAAGGAGCAAAGTTGGTGAAGTTGCTGCTGTTCCAAAAGGAAGGTTGAGTTTTTGGCCTTCAAGCATAGATTTTACCTTTTCATTGCCTCTGGCAGGTGAAGGAGCGGGACGAGCAAACCATAGTCCTAGTAGGTTGTATTTTTACAGTTAGAGGAGGCTGTTCTTATTTTATGCATGATTATAAGTGAAGATTTCTTCTGAAGTCGAGACAGAGTTTCAGACGATCATGGATCGGAAGGTGCTTGTGCTACCAGCTCTTCCATTAGATCAAAAGCTCGATGACAAAAATTACCGCATCTGGCGGGTCACAATGCTTGCCATTCTAGAGTCCTATGATTTGGCGGAGCTTGTTACGCAGGCTATCCATCGTCCTTCTTCGCGAGACTGAGTCCATGCTCTCTTTCAGTGATAAGGTGGAGTTGGCAAAGGCCGAGGCACATTGGGATAAACTCAATGCTCGCATTCGCTCGTTTTTATCTCTCATGTACTACAGCTGTTCTCTTGCATATTGAGCATTTGACGGTGGCTCGGGAGATATGGCTGGAGTTGGATCAAATGTACAATCGGATGATTGTCATGAAATGGGTTTCTTTGGAAGTGCAGATGCAGACCATGAGTGTCAACAAGTCATCTTCTATGCGGGAGTATATCAACAGGCTGAGGCAGCTTTAGATGCAAGTTTAAAACGCAGGGAAGGTGATCACTTTTGAAGACATGGCAATAACTCTCCTTTCATAGTTACCATCCCGCTTGAGTGGTTTTTATTCCGCCTTGATTGCTTCAAGGTGGTTTGAGACTCTTCGGTGGGAAGAGTTGGTTCCTATGGTCTTGGACCAAGAGGAGGAATTGAAAGGAACCAATGCTGTGAAATCTGCGGCCTTGGTTGGTCAGTCCTCTCAAAAGCAGGGGAAGGACTAAAAGGAGGAGGACAAATCTAACAAGGACAAAAACAAGGAGTCTACTTGTCACATTTGTGGCAAAATAGGTCACTAGAAGAAGGATTGCCCCGACAAGGAGAAGAAAGAGGAGGAGAAGAAGGAGAAATCTTCAAAGGATTCCAGAGCGGTGGCTGCTCTCTCATCAGCTGCTTTCCTCCATTTGGAGGTGGTTGAGGATTCACCCCTAACAGCTTCTAATACTGCGTTGACGGTCCCATACACTCGGGAGTGGATTGTTGACAGCGGTGCCTCCTAGTACATGACTCCTTCAGTACGTGTTGCTCATTTGCGGCCTTCGTATGGCCAGATTCTCATTGGTGACAATTCGTCTATTCCTATATAGGGACAGGACAACATGCATCTTATTCCAGATGGACATAGTGGTGCCTATACATCCGAGGTACTTTATGTGTTGGCTTTGGGGTATCATCTTCTCTCGGTGCACAAGATTTGTGCCCTCCGCCTTTTGGTTGTCCCTTGGGCAAGCATTTTCCTCAGTTAGGCTGTGTACATATGCAGTTTCCAGCCAGACAGCCATTCGAGAGTGGTTCGGTGTGTGGAGTAGTGTTTTCAACTGTTAGTGCAACGTTAGCAGTGCCACATCAGTAGCAAGACATGTAGGTTTTAGTCGGACTGCCACGTGGTTCGGTGTGTGGAGCAGTGTTTTCAACTGTCAGTGCAACGTTAGCAGTGCCACATCAGTAGCAAGACATGTAGGTTTTAGTTGGACTGCCACGTGGCAATCCAGTTGGATTGTGCAGTCCAATTGGCCAGATTTCAGCACAATCGGCAGCTGACCTGAAAAATTTTCACTTTTTCTTCAGCCTATAAATAGAGTGCCACCAGCACCCTCTCTCATTCTTGCAGTTGCAGATTTTAGGGCAGAGATCAGGCAGATTGCAGCAAACTTTGAGGTGTCCAACAGGGAGACACTGTCGAGGTCAAGATACGCAGACATACGGATTGTGCCCGTGTACATATCTACATTCCATTGTATTCAACATACTTTATACAACAGATCTTCTTGTTCTTTGTCTCTCTCTCTCTCTCTCTCTCTCTCTCTCTCTCTCTCTCTTTCTCTCTCTCTCTTCTCTGTGTTCACCCTGCTCTCTTAGTCTTGGTCCCATGTTTCCGCATCGTTGCACTTTGACAGTTGGTCTCAAAACTGGTGCCCCTAGTGGTATTTCTTTACCTTTTATTGCAAATGGATGGAGTACAACTGAGATCCTCTGATATTCTCCGCTAATCCAAGTACCTCTTGCTATTAGAATTGATTATCAAGCCTCCAAATAAATTTACCCCTTGGTTTACTTGGGGATTGGCCTTCACCCTGCTCCTTGAAAGACAAATTCAACCCTAAATTTGATATTGGTTAGGGTTTTAAAAAGCGTATGAACTAAGGATCATTTGCTAATTGCATTAATATTTCAGCTGTTGTCCTTAGTTGATCTTTACACTGGTCATCAAGTTTCTCTTCCTCTTGTTGGTCGTCAGCTTCAAGAGACCTAGAAGGACCCACATTTTGGTCAAAACCAACATTATTAGCTTGTTGTCCATGCTACATGCCTTGTCCAAGATCAGACATTGCACTTTCTCCAATACTTTGTGAGTTTTCAAATTGAGAGGCATTATCGTTGCTTGATTCCGTTTCACTATTTGAAGACATTCTTGTTGTAATGCTCAGTTGAATAGAATTTCAGCACTAGAGCAAAGCTTTTGATCTTTAATTAGGTACGTCAAGCCCACGAAGTCAAGGGAATTGTGGTATCCTAGCAATGGAACCATGAAACTAGCCTTCCTTCTCAGATAGGGTGGTAAATAACCTAATTAAGCGCTTAGTTATAGTAATTAACAAATTCACAAAACTGAAATGCATACCTTACTATATGATCCTGGACATTGGATAGCTTGTTGGCCCAAAAATTGGCACCCCTTGCCATATTTCTTTAACTTTTATTGCAAATGGATGGAGTACAACTGAGATCTTTTGACCTCCTCCGCTAATCCAAGTGCCTCTCTTTGTCAAAATTGACTAACAAGCCTCCAAACTAATTTTTCCCTTGGTTTGCTTAGGGATTGGCCTTCACCTGCTCTTTAAAAGGAAAATTCAGTTCCAAATTTGATATTGGTTGGTTGGCCTCTTGAATCTCCTTGAAATTCCTCAATTTCAGCCATTGGAATTCAAGTCTTAAACCCTCAATTTTGAGCACACATCTTGGAGCGGCTGTCAAAACCCTAATTTTTGTTGTAAATTAGAGTTTATAGCAGAGATTGATTGAAATCTCTTTCTCTAATGGCTCAAATTGTTGGAAAATGTTGAGATAACTTGAGAGATGGTTGGGGGATAAAAGAGAATGGTTTGGAGAGAGAAATTTTAGAGTTTTATCATAAGAAATCCTCAAACAATCATGGAAGATGCCACCTACAGCCTAGGACTGACAGAAAGGCAGTAGTCTCTAGTGTATGTTGTCACCTGCACCAAAAGGGCCTTGGGCTGCTGTCACGTGCACTTGAAGGGCTCCAAACTATTGTCATATGCTGTAGCATTGATCCTTGGTGGCTACAAATCACATTAGCAGCCTCTCCTTGCTCTCTAGCAGTCTTCTTTTCTCTCACAATGGCTAGAATAGACTTTCACTAGCCCTAAAAACATTTTTTTCACTTGCATGGGCAAATTTTGCCAAGTGGTAACCTTCTAATTCAAATTTTCAGCATTATCTAGTTAATTAAATTTATTTTCAGAATAGTAGTTTTAAAAATTAATATAATAATTATTCTAATTAATTTCACCAAGCAATAATTAAATTAGCTAGGTCAATTTGTCTCCAAGTATCCTTGAGTAGTTATTAGCTCTTAGATTGGCATTAATTAATAATTAATGCCTAGTCTTTAATATCACCACCGATATTTGTGGCCAATGAATTGGTCTAGGCCAAAACGTGACACCGGGTACGACCTAGTACCTGTCAAACATAACTTATTACAGCTTTTGGTAAGATCAAAATATCTCAAAATTTCATGTTTCCTTGACGGCAACAGTTGGCAGTGATCTCCCATACCTTCCGGCAACTTGCTGCTGCTTGCATTTGGCCTTTACTACTCTAGGCCTGCCAACACTCCTTTTTATCCAGGTGTTCCCTACTCTTGCGTTTGCAGCCTTTTGGTGTCGCCACCTTCCTCTTCCATATTCCACAATTGTTGTCAGTATTTCCAATATTTGTTGGGATTTACATTTGACAATTCTCTATCTAACACTCTGAGTGGTGGTCACATTCGTCTGCAGTGGATGTCACTCTTCAACATTGCAGTGCTTTGCCCTCCGACATTTTGTATACTCTTACATTCATTTACATCATTCATTCACTTTAGAGTTTCTTCTCCTTGTGTTTGTCTCTGTGTTTGCATTTTGCATTTTGCGTTTAGGGTTCGTTTCTGTCTGAGTTTGTGTTTCAGCCTTGTCTTATGAGTTGTGTTTCCTTAGTGCAAAACCTAGCATATCTTCACACCAGTCCCTTGTGGAGCTTTTGTCCTTGCAGAATCATTAGACCATTGCACCAAATCTTAAGGGGAAAACTCAGATTTACCTTCAAGTGGTTGTTGAGCCTGATACATAAGAATGGGATTGTACTTGGCATAGGGCCTTTGGACTCCATAGTAGTCCGAAGTCTCTTTGGCCATGCCGAAACCTTGTGGAGGAACTTGTGAGACCCACTCTTGCTTGTTTCTCGATGAATTTGGTTGGGGAGAATGTAGTAATGATGTGGTATTCGAAATCATCTTGCCATCTTGTTGTTTTTAGATCAATGGCCTAGGTTTCTTCGGAGTGGACGCATCTATGATACTATGTAAAGAAATGCCCTAATGCAAAGAACACAAATACAATCGTATGACAAAGCACAAATTGATAACGGAACACAATTAGGGTTAGGGTAACTTAGAGATAATGAACACAATGGATAATTTGGAATGAATGAATCCGAATAATACAATGCTCATGCAACAAATACACTATGTAGTGAATGAATATTGTACCTCGAGAGTCGAACTCGTGTCTCAAGAATTGAGGCAAGGGTTATGAGTTGGAGAGAGTGTCGTACTTTGATGGATGCCGAAACTCAGCAAGGCAGCCTCCAAAGATTTGTGGCAACACAGCAAACACAGTAGTGTGATAGTTGGATCAGTGTCAGTCAGGTAGACAATGCTGAAATTTGCAAACATAGGTAGGAATGATGATGTGGCAGCTGTTTGCTCCTTATAGTCAGCAAAACACAGATTTGAAGATGATGTGGCAGGGCAGAGCAGACAGCAGCAAAACATAGCAGTCTATAGGAGTTGGAAAACTGGGTTAGAGTGGCAGTGGGCTGTATGGCAGCAATGGAGGGTAGAAAACAATGAACGTAGGCTAATCCAGCCCTGAACAGCAGTTGCCAGCAGTAGACAGCTCCGGAACAGTAGTAGATGGCTGAGCAATAGGTGCCAGATGGTAGGAGATAATGATGGGCAGCTCTAGCTGAGATGTCCTCCATGAACTGGTGCTGACAGGGCTTGGAATTTGCAAAAACGAGATTGGAACGAGGGGAGGGTAGGCTGTCTACTTATAGAAAGTTTGGGGTCTCTCAAATTAGGGTTTAATGTGGGACACTGAAACTCTCTCAAACCATTCCCGTTTAAAAGAAATGGTCAACATTCATTAATTAACTTGAATTTTGGGATCGTTTAGTGAAATCGAATGATAATTTAGCTCAACATACTACATTGCTAGAGTTGGTGCACACTGACTTATACAGAACTATGGACACGTCCTCCCTTGGGAAGGCCAAGTATTTGATATTGATTGTTGATGATTTCAATAGATATATGTGGCCATATTTCTTGGAGTACAAAAGTGAGGGGTACTCCAACTTTAATGATGATTGGAAGGTGTTTGTGGAAATGCCAACTACTTTCAAGGTTTGAGGTATATGAGTTGGCCACGGTGCCAGAGTTTTGATTTAACTTCTTTTCTTTTTGTGGAAGATAGGCTTGAAATTTGAAAGATGCCTCAGGGGTATCTCCAAGGTTTGAAGTCACACACACATACCTACCCACATGCTCAAACCACTTGAGTGGGACTGCTTGGATCAATTAGTGTCCCTCTGATAGATGAGAGCTGAGGTGCGATAGTTATTGGGTGAGGTAGAATCTCTCGACTTAAGAATGGGTACAATGTATAAGTGCTCCAGCTCTCGGGGAAGCCTTCACACGTGGCTTTACCAAACATGTATGCCAAGAGTTTTGCCACCACATCTCTAGCATATATCAAGTGCTCAACTACAAATCCATTTTTCTTCTGTGCCTTACCTGAGAGAGATGGATTGATGTGTTGCATGATTTGAAAGTACCAATGATAGGGCCTCAATATGTAGGCTTAAGTATGCACCAAAACCTTTGATCCTTATTAAATGCTTGGTGGTGTAAAGAGTGTTCACCCCTACACACATGCGTGGGTGTGCACTGAGGTGTATTCACACATGGAGGTGATCAATAAGTAACAAGGCCCCCTTTAGGTCATGGGTGGTTAAACTCGTGATACAAAACTTAAAAAGAAAATGGGATGGCTTTACATCAGAAGAGGCAGTGTCTAATTGTGTACAAAAGATTTGATGGCAGGTATACAAAGTAAAAAGATATTTGTAACTGGAGCTAGAACATGGCATGTTCTATCAACAAGGCAGGGATGTGTGATCAGCACATTAGCCAGAGTTTGGCACAGTGATGCCGTTTTGGGCTATTCAGGGCAGTTCAGCTTCAGGTTGGCCCATCAGGGCAGCAAATTGGCCAGTTTCTTTCCCTTGCATCTATATATCTGGCTGCCACATTGTGCCTCCCTCATTGCCTTGATTCTGGCTCTCTTCATCGTCATTGTCATCTCATTATTGCCTGCATTCTCCTCCCTGCTCGGCAGTCCAGTGGCCTTACTGGTGTGGCCAGTCCACACGTGCAAGGGCTGTTGTATTCAGCCTTCGCTTTTCAGATCGGAGTTTTGTTCCTTCAGTTCTGTCTGTGTTCACACTTCTCCTGCACACACACACACACACACACACTCTCTCTCTCTCTCTCTCTCTCTCTCTCTCTCTCTCTCTCTCTCTGACATCTGTGTTATAACTTGCATTTTGCACTCACATATTCTGGCTTCAGTAACAGTAGACACACAAAGAGTGTGAGAGGCAACAGAATCCACTACATCCAATGTACAACCAAGAGATTGGGCCTTGGCACAATGCCTGTCTACACACTTCATAGGCTTCCTGTCTACATGCCAAGATCCAGAAGTGTGGGGATGTCTGGATGAAAGAACAAGCAATAACCTGCCTACATTTGCTAGATGGACCTGGAGAGTTCATTATAGCATACACAAAGTAGAAGAATTTTCATTTGGAAATAAAAATATGCAGGCTTGGCAGAGTTTTGGAGCTTTCAAGGAAAAGCAAGACTGATTATTATTAGTTGGATGATGCCATGTGTCACTTTACTGAGCTCTCTGCAATTTTTTTGTTTCAATGTGCTCACCATAAAAAAGCAACCTTTTTGTAGCTTTAATTATTGCTTGTGTGTGTATATCCTGTATGTCAAAGTATCTGTAAACCACATGTTACTGAGCCACTGCAAATTTATTCCTTTCTGGTAAATGAGTTCACTTTGATGAGTTAATTAAGAGTGGCAAAATTTTTTAATGGTGAGAGTTTAATGACTGCAGTCAGTCTTGAAAAAAAATTACAGCTGCATATCAAGCGGTGGTCTGAAAAAAAAACAGTTTTGCACCCTCTAAATTGGTCCTGGTGTAATGCCTGCACCTTGTAATAAGCATCCCTTCTAGTCCGTACTGGCTTCTAACAAATTGTACTCTTTAACATTCCAGGGAAAACCGCATAATTCCTGGGTTGCGAAGGAAACGGCTACTATGGTCAAAAGAGGAGGAGGAAGTACTAAAGGTTATTATTATTATTATTTTTTGGTGCATGTGCATGTTGTTGGTGCGTTTGTGTGTGTGTGTTTCTCTCTGTGTCTCTGTCTTGCAAAGGACAATTTGGTCATTGTTGTTGCTCACATAAGTGGCAAGGTATATTGGACATAATGAAACTCTCTTATAACAGGAGGGTGTCAAGAAGTTTTCTCGTGATAATGGTGGTTGGGGATTTCAATGGACTCGTATATTGGACTATGGGCAAGGCAAATTTCACCCGAGTCGGACTGATATGGACTTGAAGGATAAGTGGCGAAATCTATCCAAGGCCGTGAAACCAAGCTGAGGTAAAAGATTTTGTATCATCTGCAATAGTCGGCTTCTTTGGGAGGTTTGTCAATATGTAAATCACCATAACTCCTGTAACTATTTTGTACATGGAGACAGTGATATTCACTAGGGTGCACTATATATAGCACTTCACTTTGTGTTCCTGGCAAGTGTTTAATGATGTCATAGAGGGATGCCAATAGGGCGGCCTGGTGGAAGGGAGGGGGTTTAGAGAGAGAGAGAGAGAGAGAGAGAGAGAGTTGTGTTAATGTGTATAAAAGGCCAAATCAGCCTACAAGACATCCCTTAAGACACTGCTGTAACCAACTCTCAAGTAAGCATTTTCGCTATTTCATTGGATGATGCTTCTGTTCTCTAGGCCAGGTTGTTGAATGTATAAATGGATGCACATGCATGCATGTGTCTGCACACACGAGTGAAACTGCTACATAAGAGTGAACCACTGCAGTTACCATTTTTCCGGTTTTCCAATGTTTGGTCCAAGTACCACCCAAAGACAAGACTTGATCAAGTTTTGAGTGGATTATCTCACTACCTTTGCTAGGTAATTTCTAGTTTGCTTAACGTTTTCCTCTGCATATTTTGTATATAAGTTTCCATTCTAATTCTTAGTTTTTGCTTAGCTCTTCCATTTCTTGGTCTTTAAGCTGCAGGGATGCATTAGGGTTGGCTGTTGTGGTTGTTTCTGTTGCATGAGACTTTGGTGTGCATGTAGATTTAGCTGTTGCATTTGCCATTTCTGTTGTATCTCACTACGCACGTATACATGTGCACTTCTCCTGGTCGTGATACTTCTCATGGGAATTAAATGAATGTTCAAGGGAGGCTATATTGAATGTGAAGCTAACCATAAGAATCCTTTTCTTGGGAAAACGGAGATGTTGGAAGTAATGGGAAATTGATTGGAACTTGTGTTCATATAGATTGCAGAGTTCTTCGTCTAAAGTAAATAGGTAAAATGTAAGGATCACCAAAACTAAGTGCTAACAACAAGAACTCATCCAGGCACAAAGGTAAATGTGCAATCCAACTTTTAAGAACCATCCAAATTGCCAAATTCTAACCAATGTGTGGGGGTGTCTCCTTCGGTATCCGGACAATTTGTGAGGACAAGTGGATCCATGCGAAGCCCTTTTTTTTGAGGGGCCTAGAACAAAGCATAGTTTTGGTTTGCAACTCTTTTTAAGAACAGAGTGAACCTCAAGGCAAATAAATTTGTGTTTTAAGTGTAAGGTGGTTCTTGTTCTTTGTTATACATCTCCTCATGCCTCTTTAAATCATTGCAGCTGATTGGATGTTATTTGGTTCAAATGTGGTGTTATTTATATGCAATGTTGCATACAAAGATAAAAGTGAGGAGATGGCTATAGGTGAAGGTTGATTCAATGATTTTGATGGCTATACTATATGTGAAACCTTTCCATTTTAGTTGAAATGTGGGGTGATTTACATGAGATGTTACACACGAAGTTAAAATTTGAGGTGATGTCTATAGGTGAAGGTTGTTTCGATGATTGTGATGGCTATACTTGAAGATTGTGGTACGATCTATTACTCTTATTGTAATATATAGTAGCCACACAATTCGTCATTATAAAATTGGTTTTACGTAGTAGTCATAGAAGAGTTAAAACTTGTTCATCTACAAACCAAGGTATACATTGTCATGGACTCAATGAATGCGTTGCACATCTCTACTTTTTGGTAACCAATGGATGAAAATATAATATTTGAATTATTGGATATAAGATGTTATGAAAAGGCTATGGCTAACTAATAAAGAGTAATTTTGGCCAGTTTGTTTTGGTGGAGATTACAAAGTTTACATAAGAATTTTTAAAACTACAGTGTCTTAAGGCTATATTTTTCCAGGTCACTAAATGGTTGATTCTCAAGAAAATTTTATTATCTCTAAGATATATTAATGCTTGTAGAGTGAAAAGCCTAATAGAATGGAACATTAAGTATTTATTATGTTAAGAGTTTGTTGAGATGGCAAGCTTTGCATGCGTGAACATTGATAAATCATTTGGTTAGATGGATCCATACATTTAGATGGATCTATACATTTACACTTAGTACGTTGGTGGTCGTTATGGCTTTTATATAGTCATTGACTTATTATATTTGATTTGTTGTATCTATTTATAGTTGGCATAGTTATAGTGTCAATAGATTAGTATAGTCAGTTTTGCACTGTTTGACTTAGTAGGCCATGTTACTTTATGTTCTATTTTATCTATACTTTGTGTACATTGTATTATGAGTGAAAGAAGAAACTAGTAAGAAAACGTTTTGATCTTCAATTTTTTTCGTATGTTTTTGAGTGAGTTTTCTTTAGTGTGCATGGTGTGTATTTTACAGAGTAACTTAAGTTTCTTACTATGTAATTTGTGATATGATATTAGAGCAGTGTCACTGAGAGGTTGGTTTTGAAGGTTGAAGTGAAGGATAAGTAGTAATGATTGGAGTAAGCAAACAATATATAAGAAGCTTTTTTATTATCACACTCTCTAGGATAGTACTTATGGAGGCATCGAAAGTAAGGCAAAGCGAAAATCTCAAATTGTTGTGAGGTTTGGTATGTGATCAAAGCACCGTATACTTTGTAGATAAATCCTTCGAGGTTCTTTCATTGCTTTTTTGACTATCTGAGGCCATTTTGGGTCTTGTTTTAAACGTGTAAGATTTTAGATATTAATTTTTAGGTATATTGCAATTTCGGTCGTGTTGATCAAAATTGGGTGTATAGATTACAGATTGGAAATTTGTAAGTTTTGAGGTGCTTTTGTAAAAGTAAATACAATAGTATTGAATAATTAGTGAAAATAGTTTGATGTATTGTTGTGTATTTGTGAAAGGTTGTTAAAGACTTGTTATTTTGTGTAAATTTTGTGATAATGACATAGAATAGTTGAAACATCATCATTGAAAAGTTAAACAAGAATAATTATTCATTATGAAAGTTTCGTATAATGAAAATTTTTATTGAAAAATATATTTACAAGTTCGTTTTTATGATTGTAGAAGAATTAAATGACTAGAAAGAATGAAATATAAAAGATAAAATAATGATGTAATAGCTATCTATAGTCATTGATAATACTATGTTGAGATATATTAAAAATGTAAACAATTAATATATAACTTGATATTTTTTTAAAAATATGTTTTTAGTAAATATAAATGTATGAAAGATTCATCTTAAGCAAGAGTTGAATATTTTAAAGGAAGAAAATATATCTATGAGTATGTTTTAAAAAGTGAAAAATATTACAAATGGTTTAGTAGCTATTGGTGTAATGCTTGATGTTGATTTTTTGACGATATTATCTTATATTTTTTTCTCGACACTTCACTTTGGATAGTCATACATGCTATTCTTCAATATAAAAATATAAAAACATAAGACTAGCTTTGAGGTATGGTAAGCTCAACAGCTTGTCTTTTTATATTATAGCACGAAAAATTGAATACTCAAAGAGGATTTCACAACCCAAATAACAAAATTTAATATCACCACTACTTTTTACTTTGAGTGGTCTTAATAATAAGAATGTTTAAAAATTGTTTGTCACTTTTGTGTATGTAAAGATGATATTTTTAATTTTTGATAAGTTGGTCTTTTTTATGATAATTAAAGAGATTAAGATGAAGGGTGAATCATCTAAAAGAAGTGTTAAATATGTTCAAGTATTTTACTCAAGTTCAAGAAGGGAATGTGATAGATTCTCTTTAACAAGAGGTCGTAGTATGAGACGTACTAGTAATAATTAATAAAACATGTTAAATCAACACTTTAGTGAAATGTAAGTTTTAAGAGTTTGTGAAAACTTTAGAGGAAAAGATGGGATGAAAAAACATAGATTTTAGTAATTTTGCTATTATTTGTCATTATTGTGATAAAATAAGTTATATCATAACTCAATGTTATGTTAAAAAAATGATATTAGTAGACAATGGTAAATTGTAATAATGAAATTGTGTATCATTTTCACGTAGAATGAAGATAAAAATAAGTGTCTATTTATTATGTATTATATGATGAATGCTGTTACAGAAAAGGAGATACTTGATGATGTATGGCATGTCGATTGAGGTGTATCTAATCATGACTAGCCATGTTGAATGATTTGGAGAGATGGAAGATTTACAAAATTTAAGTTATATACAAATGGATGATGATTCATGTCAACTAATTCTACACATTAAAAAAGATTTTTTATTTTATCATGATGGTTAAATAGTTTGTTAGCAAATGTATTACATGTGATATCTATAATAAAGAATTTAGTGTCTGTTAGTAAGATTGTAGAGCAAGGGTTGTATTTTCGATTTAATACAAAAAGTTTTTTTTTGAAAGATTTTAATGATAAGTGTAGATCAATCACAAAAAGTAGAGTTGGTCACATGTTCACTTTAGATGTTAGAATTTTTGCTACTATGATTGTTACTATGTATATTAAAGGCAAAGAAGTGGTCTACATATATTAAAATATGACAAATATATTGGACATATAAATATGCAAAGATTGAAATTAATACAATCCAAAGGGTTGGTTACAAGATTACTTACTTTTAGAGTTATAGAATTTTATAAAGTGTGTGAATCATATAAGTTTGTTAAGCAAGATAACCTTTTTTGCATGAGAGATATATGATCAAGAATATACTTGATGTTGTAGGAGATTTATTAAGGGTAGACTCTTATGAGATTTATTACATGATTTTAGGGACAATTGCCATATACCCAAGAAAAGATGTATCATTTCTTTTGAAGCATATGCACATAGATCTAGTGTTGTTCAAGGATATATATGTTTAGAGACCTATACAAAATATATCTCTTGGTGGCAATAAATATTTTATCACATTTATTGATGATTGTTAAAAAAATTTGACGTATTTCATGAAAAAAAGGTTGACGTATTTTTCAATGTTGCGATTGAAACAGAAACATGCTTGAAAGTACCTTGATATTAGATGAAGGGGGAGAGTATTTTTCTAATGAGTCCAATGACTTTTTGAGGTCCTATGGAATAAAGAGACATTTTACTTGTAGGTATATTCCACAACAAAATGAGATTGCAAAAAGAAAAAATAGACATATTGTAGAACTTACATGGGCATTGATGGCTAAAAAGAATTTACCAAATTTTTTTTTGGGTGTGAAGTTGTTTATATTATGAAGAGAACTTTTACATTTGCAGTTTATGAGATGATTCTTAAAGAATACTTTACATGTAAAAAGTGTGATGTATTACACTTGAAAGTGTTTGGTTGTATTATATATGTTCATATGTCAGATAAGCTACGAAAGAAGCTGAATTCAAAGGTTGAAAAATATTTTTATAGTTTACTCTTTAGAGAAAAAAATATATTACTGTTATAATTTAGTCACATGTGAATTCAGAGTGAGTATGAATGTTACTTTGATGAGATAAACAGTTGGTATGCATCTAGTGGTGATGATTGGATGATGATGATGATAATCATGATAGTTATGTGCAAAAAGAAAATCAAGAATCACGGAGTCTTAGTGCATTAGAAACATCATATAATACTATATCTATAGTTAGCACTTGGTCTGGGAGACTAAGGAGCAATCCTACATCTACTAGTGTTGTAGGTAAATGTAAAGAAAAGAAAAAAGTATCAAATGGTAATGATGTATTGGTTAGTTGTTTAGGATTTGATGGAGATTCTAGTGCTTCAAAGAGTTTGGATGATGAACTTGATATTCCTTTAATTAGGGCACGAAGTGTAAAAAGAGCACATGATAATATAAAGGCTCCACTAAGTGATCTAACGTCATGCATATCTAGTACGGGAAAATATCATGTTAAAAGATTTGGTTTTGAAGGTTATGTAGCTCACCATTATGCTTATATGGTAAAGGTAGTTGAGGATGTTGAGCCTACTTGTTCTGAGAATGTTGTTAGTCATGCTCAATCGGATGCAACAATGGATGAGGAGATGGTTGCATTAGAGGCTAATAAGACTTGGGGTCTCGTACAATTACTTAAGGGCAAGAAAGCTATTGGCTGTAAGTGGATCTTTAAAATTAAGTATAATGCACATGGTCCTATTAGTAGATGTAAGGCTAGGTTGGGTACAAAAGGTTATGCTCAAATATATGGCAAAGATTATGAAGAGAGATTCAATCCAATTACTAAGATGGTAAATGTTATACATGTGATTTCTTTGGTATCAGCCAAAGTTAAAGTTTGTAGCAAATGGATGTAAAGAATGTCTTCTTGTATGGTGAATTGTAAGAAGAGATGCATATGGAGTAGCAGTAGGTTATGAGGATTTAGTGCATTCCACATATGTGTGCGTGTTAAGGAAGGCACTCTATGGAGGACTGAAGTAAGTACCTAGAGTATGGTGTGACAAGTTTGGAGAGTATCTTGTCAACATTGGGTTTTATGTTTATGATGTTGATCACTCACTTTATGTAAGAAAGGGAGTTGTTGGTTGGTAATTAGAATTATCTATGTGAATGACTTCATTATTACAAGTAATGGTGATAATAGGATTATTGAAGTCAAGGACCTTTTGAAGAAAAAGATTGAGATGAAGGATTTGGGTGAGCTAAGATACTTTTGTGGTATTGAGATTATAAAATGTGATGATGGTATATGGTTGTCCCATAGAGACAGCATGGCTTAGATATGTTGTCTAAGTATGGTATGACAACATGTAAGCCTATTTTAGTGTCATTGGAGTAAAATGTGAAGTTGAATGCTAATGTTGGAGATGAGATAGAAGACCCTATTATATTCAAGAGGATAGTAGAGAGTTTGATCTACATGATTATCACAAGGCTAGACTTGAGTTATGCTATTAGCCTTATCAGTCAATTTTTTATGCTGATGCCTAGAAAGCTTCATTTGGATGTAGTTAGACGCATATTGAGATATGTGAAGTCCACTTTGCGTTAATGACTTTTTTATGAGATAGGTAAGGATATACATTGTTTGGATACACAGATGCGGATTGGGCTAGTAGTATGTCTTATAAAAGATATGTGAACAGATTCATGTTTTCCCTTAGTAGTATAACAGTTACATGGAGTAGCAAAAAGCAACCTACAATTGCTTTATGGAGTATAAATGATATGTAGAGAGGTGCTGCTATGGCATCATGTGAGGTGGTATGGTTGCAAAGGATATTGGGTGATTTAGATATGTAGGGAGATGGTCCGATTGTTATTCACTGTGATAATATAAGAAACATACAATTAGCTCGGAACCCAATGTTCCACGCTAGGACAAAACACATTGAGGTGCATTACCACTTTGTGAGAGAGAAGGTACTTGTAGGTAAGATTGACTTGGTATATGTCAGTACACAAGATCAAATAGTTGGCATTTTTACAAAGGCATTGGGTGTAGAGAAACATTCGTAAATTTTGATGCATACTTGGAGTCGTAGAGATACAATTGAGCTTGAGGGGAAGTGTTGAGATGGAAAGTTGTAAGCATTGACGATAGTTCACTTGGTCAGATGGATTTACATATCTACACTTAGCATGTCGGTGGTCATTATGACTTTTACATGGCTACTAACTTATCACTTGTTATATTTGATTTGTTACACCTACCTACAGCCAGCATAGTTATCACGCCAATCGATTAGTATAGTTAGTTATGCATTGTTTGACTTAGTAGGCCACTTTCCTTTATCTTGAATCTTTCTTGAGTGATCTTCCTCTTGCGTGGTATGTGTTTGGATTAGCAACTTAAGCAAGTCCCACCACCACGTGATTCATGATACATAGTTGACATAATTAAATATCCATGCAGACACACGTTGAGAATTGTACCCCAGTATGAAAAAATTATTGGAGATAAAGGTGCATGTGCCTAGCTGCATGTGTATTAGTTATAGTGATAGTACCGACATACTCGCACATTGTTAACCCCAACACGAAGAAAGAAAAAGCCCCAACACGAAGAAAGCAAAAGGAAATAAAAAAAAGACGCAGGGCAAAGGCGGAAAAAAGGTAGCCCGATTGAAGAAAGAATAGGAGAAAAGGCCAAAAGCGCAAGGGCAACCTTAAAAGTCCAAGGCAAATGCAAAAGGGGAAAGACGCATTTTAAAATAAAAAGGCGCACCTTGAAATCTTGTAAAAGAGTGCCGGGCTCTCACCCGTGCAATTTGTAAATGTAGACGGGCGGTGGAAAGGAATCTAGGAAGATAGGAGGACAATGGGAAAAATGGCCTAGGCTACGGCCGACCATGTAAAAAAGAGGAAAAGGGGATGACCGCCCAAAAGGGATTTAGGGTTTTGTATATAAAGTTGAAAAGTGAATGAGAAGCTCATTCTTGTGTGTGACCAAAGCTTCTTCTTCTTCTTCTCTTGTTTCTTGCCTTCTTGCTTGTGCTTGAGAGAGGGATTGAGAGAGTGTGAGGGAGTGATTGTGTGAGAGTGAGGGATCTTGGAGAAGAAGCTCTCCATCTTCTCTCTTCATCTTCCCCTCCTCTCTTCTCTTCTCTTGTCTCACGCGTGGCTATGGAGGATGAAGCTCATGGGAGAGGGATTGAGGTTGCTTGAGCTTGCCTCAAGGATCATGGAGCTACCGGTGTGCAAGAAAGAGAAGGGTACTCGATTGAGCATCAAGGTAAGCTCACTACACCCGTAAGGTAGGCATTGCGTGTCGGCTATGTGAGAGGTAGCCATGGCCGCTCGGTTCGAAACACTTGAGCAATAAGTGGTCCGTAGGTCTCGGGGTAGAGCTTGTAGCTTCCCTTCATTTTGGTTCCATTGTTGGGACAGACGGAATCGAGTCTTGAGTGCCACGCGCATCAAATCGAGCATAGAAGTAGGGTTTGCAGCCCGAACCGGTGCTCGAGATAGCTAGGAGATTTAGGAGGTTTTAATTCGTGAAACAAGTAAGTGTTTTGGTTTCTTGGAAGCATTAGTGTAGGACTACCATTCTGCATCTCTATTTTGCATTTTGGATGCACTAGATTAAGGTTAGATTAGGTTAAGAAAAGAGAAAACAGAGGTTTTGGCTGCTGCTGGAAACAGGGAAACAGGGGACCAGATTCAAATTTCTGGGTAAAACAGGGAAAAGGGAACTGGCTTTAAGGTTTTGCAGTGCTAGGAAAGGACCTTAAGAGGCTTGGGAGGCCAGGACAAACCTCATTTCATTGGTTAGCTTTGTGAGAGAGAGAGCTTCTGGTTACCAGGAAGAGGGAGCGCTATCACGATTCTGGGTGCTATCGATTTGTGCTGCTCCAGGTGTGTCTCTTGCTTCTTAGTAGTGCCCTAATCAGATCTGGAAAGTCTCTTGTGATTGTGTGTAGCAGGCGTTAAGTGGGATCGAAATGCGTCAGAATCGTGCCTGTTGCCAGACGCAGTCGGACCAGGTCTCAGTGGTCCGAGTCCCAGAATCGGACCACCTGAGTCCTGGAGTCGGACCGTCCGATTCCAAGAATCGGACCAGCCCTGTCCAACTACTAGAGTCGGACTAGCCTTGTCTGACTACAAGAATCGGACCGTTTGACTGAGCGAGTCGGACTGCGTGCTAGTCAGACCATCCAACATTCGGATTGGACCAAACAATTTTAGAATCGGACCCCACTATCGGATCGGACAGTCCGATCGGACGTGCCACGTGGCACTCGGACCATCCATCATAGTCGGACCGTTCGACTGAGGGATGTTAGAAATGCGGGATCTAGAGCATGACATAACCGGAAGCTATGGAGGATGGAAGGAGAAGTGTAGACTCATGATGGAATGGACACTGTTTGTTACACAAGTGAATTAGGTTCCAAGATTGAGACTTGGACTCATAAACACAATCTTGTGTATGTGGACAATGACATTGACACTCTACTGAAATGAAAAGAGTACTATCATTGCATTAAGAAAGGAAGCAAGTACAATGCTTTATAGGAAAGTAGGAAACTGCAGTAGGCACTATTGTGCATATGGGATAAGTTACCCTGCATATCCTTGACCCTGAGATTCCATACAAAGAGGCTGTTTGAGTGTAATTGCTGATTCTCAACACCCCTCCTCAATCACAACTAGGAAAGGCACAAAGTGTGTAGAGGCTGTAATGAGAACCACCTGCAAAGTGTGGGTATACCACAGACATGGCAAAACACCAGAGGCTGTTGCAGAAAAAGCTAAGTGTGGGTACCATAAACATGGTGGACATCTAGAGGCTGTAACAGGGGCCTCACAAAGTGTATAGGGACTGTAATGCCAAGTTACATAAGGAGTTTACATAGCTTATGGCAGGAAGCATTAGGGTATGGAAAATACAAGGCTATTAAAACAATCTATCAGAATTATGAGAGTACAAGGACTGATGAGTCTTGTCCTTCCGATCCTGGTGATCTTCATCTTCTTCTTCCTTTGCTTCATTTTCTTCTTCTTCTTTGACTGTGACTAGATAGGCCTTTTGGGATCTCTTTCTTGTGTGGCAGAACTTCTCGGTGTGTCCGGTCCTCTTGCAGAAGTCACAAAAGAGTTGATCTTTCTTGCCTTTGTACATGTTGCCAACATATAATGCATGCTCATCTCTAGAGGTACTTGGTTCTTCTTTAGTTTTTAGCTTCTTTTCTTCTTCTAACAGTGATGCCTGGATATCAACAAGTTCAGGATTTGGCATGTTGATTAAAGTTGTTGATACGTTATTATATTCAGGAGGCAAGCTCTTAAGTAGAACACCGATGCAAACATCTTCATCCATTTTAATGTTGATTCCTGCAAGTTGGGTTAGGAGTCCTTCCATGTAATTAAGATGTGTGGCAAGTGATGTGCTGGACTTCATTTCAAGCCTGAAGAATTCAATTAGGAGACCATACTTTGATGATTTAGATTGTGCACCGAACAGGGTGTCAAGTCTTTTCCATGTATCCTGTGAGGTCTCACAGTTATCCACGTGATGGATATAACTGTCATCTAGCTCCAATTTGATAATGGCCTGAGCTCTGTCATCATTCTTTTGCCAAGTAGTTGCAAGGTCCACGTCCCGCGGTTTCTTCTCTTTGCCATTTGTGATGGCCCAGAGACCCTTCTTCATCAGGATGAGCTTGATGCGGGTTTGCCAAGTGTGGAATCCGACTCCTTTGAATCGAGCATTTGGCGAGTCTTTGCCCATGTTAGATTTACGGGAACAGTAGCAAATCAACTTCAGACTTTATTAGATTTGAGCAACAGAAGAATTGATTGAGAGACACAAGTGCTAAAAAGCACTAACTGAGTGTCAATGAATATCAAATCTGCAAAAGTCTTTTTCTCCAAGTGATCTTCCCCTTCTTGATTTGATGCTGATGTCTTCAGATCTGAGTGACAGTACTTTAACGAACTTCAGAGAGTATTGCTCAGTGATTAAAATCACTGTTGATAACTTCAGTGAGAGAAACAGTGAAAAATGTCAAGATTTTGAAGCTTTTGGCTATGGTGGAATTAGGGTTTCTGAGACAGGGGCCTGGTTTTTTGCTTATTGCAAGAGCTACAGTGCATCATTTTCAAAACTTTTTACATATCTAGGAAGCTTATGTCATGGGCTACCAAAGCCCCATGGAGATTGTGCAGATCGTGGTCAGTATGAGGCGTGCAGGTGCCGCGAACAGATTCGGCGCAGATCTGGACAGCGTGGTCAAATTTCTGCAATGCTGGAGCCAGGGAGCATCAATGTCATTGATTGTTGTGCCAAGATGAAACGCCTTGAGCAGAGGAACAACTCTCCAGAAGAAATCGTGGGCTGAAATGGCCTGGTTGAAGAGTTATGAAAGCTCCAAGCAAGGTAGGTCCTGTCTGGCTATGGCAGACACAGAACAGAGATTGGGGATTTTCACAATGCTGAGCTCCAGATGGTCCAATGTCCTGGATTGATGTGATACAGGGAAGCTTTATGAGTTGGGGAATACTTTTCCAGAAGGAAGATCCAAGAGATTTGACCTGTGGAGTGAGATATAAGCAGTTCAATCTGACAGGGTGCTGCTGGCTATGGCTGCCATGGAAGCTTCAGTGAGAGTAGAGTTGAGAAAAGAAGTCATACACTGACACTGAGCTGGATGGAGGTTTAGAAGAATCAAGAGAGGCTGGAGAAGCAATGCCATGCCCAACTGGGCTCTGATACCATGTTAGAAATGCGGGATCTAGAGCATGACATAATCGGAAGCTATGGAGGATGGAAGGAGAAGTGTAGACTCATGATGAAATGGACACTGTTTGTTACACAAGTGAATTAGGTTCCAAGATTGAGACTTGGATTCATAAACACAATCTTGTGTATGTGGACAATGACATTGACACTCTACTGAAATGAAAAGAGTACTATCATTGCATTAAGAAAGGAAGCAAGTACAATGCTTTATAGGAAAGTAGGAAACTGCAGTAGGCACTATTGTGCATATGGGATAAGTTACCCTGCATATCCTTGACCCTGAGATTCCATACAAAGAGGCTGTTTGAGTGTGATTGCTGATTCTCAACAAGGGAGTCGGACCAGCCCTGTCCGACTACTAGAGTCGGACCAGCCCTGTCCGATTCTCCATCCTGCCAGAAGGAAAAATAAGGATCTTTAGTTGACCCTACCACAGACCTGACTGGGGACACAACCTTGAACACCCCCAAGACCCAGTTTGACCATTAGAACCTCAGAGACCAATTGAACTTAGAGCAGAATAGAAAACGCAGCATAGATCTTCAGAAAGACCATAGAATAGCCGGGAACCGAGCTTAGAACTCAAATCAGGCTAAGAATGTGTAGAGAAATAGAGTGGAATTCACATTAAACGCTTTCAGCATCAGCACTTCACTCTTGTGTTCCACTAAGTTTGCACTACAAGAAAAGAGAAAAGCCTGTTTTCGCACCAAGCACCACGAAAGCACTAAGCATAATGTGTGAATAAGGATTGCAGCTGCTTTCAAATAACAAGGAACACATCAAGATATCTAATAACGTTAAGGAACCTAGTAGTAGGAGAAGACCCCAAGACTTAGACAGGTGCATGAGTGCCCTACTAGTAGGACCTGGAGAAGACACGAAGACACGGAAAGCAACAATATAGAGGATTGGATGCTGCCAGAGCTGCTTGGATTTATTTACAACCTCGTGGAACTGGAAGTAGAAACAAGGTCGGGATCAAGAGGCGAACGAGGAGAGGACCAATTAGACTTAGGAGAATTTTCAATCTCAGTCCAGGAACTGGTCCACAACTACGATCTACTCACTAGGACCATGATCCAGGGCAGACCTGTAGAGGAAGTGGTAGCAAACCTGGAAGAAGAGAGAAGGGCAATCAAGAGAGCGCTAGAAGGCATAATTGCCTACAACCATGAGAAAAGGGTTAGAAGGCTACAACAAGACGTAGATATGTACGAGGCTAGACGAGTACTAGACCTAGTTGGAGCGGCCAAATTTGGACCGAATGTAGAGAGGGAACGAGCAACAGAGGCTGACATAACATTGAGCGAACTGGTAGCAAAGCGACTCTTGGACAATACGTCCGTTGAACAGAGTGCTACTGCCTTAGGCACCACGCTACTATCGGGATTGGGAGTCACGCAAGGGGCTAAAGGGCAGGCTAGAATCCCCATCGTAGCAAAACAACTAGCTAGATACGAACCTAGCAGTGACCCGTATAGCTTCATGGAGCAGTTCGAGCAAGTATGTGAGGCAAACGGTCTTACTGACCCTGTGCAGTGAGCTCAAGCTTTCGGCCTGTGCTTAGGCGATAAGGGAGGACCTGGTATTCTAGTCTAGATGACACAGAACGTACGAACTTTGTTTGCCTTAAGGGCCTCTTCATCAAGAGGTTTTCAGAGGCAGGGTATTCGGATAACCTCATCGTTAGGTTGATGAATATCAGTCAAAGGGAGAAGGAAGACGTTAGGGATTACGTCACTCAGGTGCGTAGCCTCTACAAGAGAATCCTTGCCAATGAGCGACCTACCGAGAGGGCAGTGTCTACAGTGTTCATGAACGGGATTCGAAGTGAGGAGCTCTACAAGGCTTTGGCCAGTAACTCCAACTTGCAACGAGACGTGCTAGCTAGAGTTTTCAAGGAGGCAATACGCGTAGATGATCAACTCAGGGAACGCAGCATGAGGACTACCAACCGAGAGAGTGCAAGCCAGAGGGACCCTGAGAGATCAACTACTTCAGGGGAAAAAGCAACTGCTAGTGTGCAGGATAAGGGAAAGAGTGTAGACCATGACCAGGGGATGGCAGAAATGAGAATGGAGATTGCACGGTTGCAAGAGCTGGTAAGGAAGCTTGTGAGATCGCATGTACAATGTATATACTGCGGCGGCAATCACCTCCTAGTTGAGTGCCAAGATCCTAGATCTTGGCCGTGCTTAAATTGCGGTAGATTCAGGCATGATGCAGTGCATTGCAGAATGCCGAGGAGATTCCCATATGCGCAACAGTACAACCCTCCATACTTAGGTAATAGGCCACCCAATTTCTTTGGGAGGGGAGCCCAGTTAGCTCTCCTAGCACTGACTGACTCAAGACCTGCTGTACCTAGGTTGGAGATGAACCCAATTGGTATACCCAGACCACCCGGGCCTTTTGTAACCCACCCATCTAGCGATGCTCCTGTTCACTTTGTGGAGGAGCCTAATGAGGAAGAAACATATGTCAACCCGTACATATCCTATGACAAGGAGGGCAACCCAGTCCCGATGGACTATCGGCTAGTGTCGGTGATGGCTTTAGGAAGAGGAAGAGGTAGAGGCTTTGGAGGGCCAAGCCAAGATCCAGTCACATGCTGGACTTGCGGCCACCCAGGCCACATTTCATCACACTGCCTAGAACGAGAACAAGCTAACAAGGACAAAGCGAATCTTCGATGCACAGAGTGTGGAATCACACATCTGTTTCCTGACTGTCCTAGGCGGAAGCCATCAACTAGCTCTGCCAACATGCCATCGGTGCCTTTGGGGCTTTTTGGACTGGAAACCTTTGACAGTGAGGATACACCCATCCCACTACATGTTATGACGCGAGCTCAAACAAAACAGGTAGGCATCTCTTTGCCAGGGCCAAGTAACCTTGATGCAACCTCAATAGGAAAGAAAAGCCGGAGGAGACGGAAAAAGAGAATCGATGCAAAGATAACTCTTAAAACCGAGGAAGCGACTACGTTAGTAACGGGAAAGAGGGTCACAAACGTAGAGGCGGAGATCTTAGCTCCTAAGACAGTCGAGCTAGGGAGTGCCAAGGTAGGGGAATATCGCCATCCCAAACGGCAGCTCGAGGCTATAGCTAAGGTCAAAGAGTGGGTCAAGGACGCCCAAAAGCACCTCAAGGATGCTGAACCCATATTAGAAGATCCTATTGACGATTTCTCCAGCGTGAGCACACCAGTCTCACCTTCAAAACCACAAGTTGCGAGCATACCTGCACCACTGGGGGCAACTCAACAGCAAGGCCAAGGGGAAACTTGCCAGGGCAGACAGAACGCATGGCCTAGAAATGCTAGCCTCAGGGGAAGACAAGAGCCTAGTAGCCTTCTCACAACCTTGTTGTCTACTCCAGTAACTCTAAGTTTGGAAGACCTGCTTAGGCAGAATCATTCCTTATGGCAGGAGTTAAAAGACTTGATGGAGGACACATAGGACTTGCGGGTGCTGATCCGCAAGATCATGATGCGGTTACACAGATTCCAAGTCTAACTCTACACTCAATTCCTAAGTCTTTGCACATCAATGCTTTTTGGGAAGGCACTGAAATGCATGTAGTTTTACCCATCCTAGCCTTAGGAGATATGACGGGAAAAGGAATTGTAGACACAGGCGCAGGTGTTAGTGTACTAAGCCATGCAATCTTAGAGGCATGGGGAAACCCTCCTGTAGAGACTGCTAGGTTTAACATCACGTTAGCAAATGGAATGAAGGTAAGACCATTCGGGGTCTTAAAGAATTGGCCAGTAAAGATTGCCGATGTGCAGTTTTCTGTAAACTTCATTGTCATGAAGGGAGTGGATTACGATATACTATTAGGCTGACCTTGGATGAGGAATGCGCGTGTCATTGAGGACTGGGGCAATGGTTTGATTTTCCTAGGGAACAGAACTAGTGCAGTAAGGGTAGAGATGGACACTTGGAAGATGACCCCTGTTGACCTAGATGCCATCTCAGCTATGCTGAAAGGCGATACTCAAACGACCAAACCCTATGGATCACTCACTAAATATATTCCTTGCCTTGAGGATGAGAGGGATTGGATGCATGTTTTGGCAACCATTGACCTACCCTTCTCGGATGAGGAAGTACTATATCGGCAGGCTGCTAAAGCCGCAACCATGCCAATTGAGGAGCCAATTGTGCCACTCTGCGTGATGGCAGGAAGCTCACTCAACCCAGGCAAACCAGCCTCATTCCATATCCCCAACAACAAACTAGAGCTTCAGGAAATCGTAGAGTATCTGACCAATGAATCGAAAGGCAACTTGGTTGCTAACTTAAAACCTCTACGTGATCTATTAGCTAAGCCAGAATGGAAATGGACCAAGGTCCACGATTTGAATTTGTTATATAATTGGGCTTTAGTTACTAATGACAAGGAGACGGGAGAGGAAAGCTTAGGTGATGATGAGCAGTCAGAAGGACAGGACTCTGATGACGAGGAGTATGAGGACTGTCGCTCTATGGGAGAAGAGAGTGAAGAAGAGACAGATACAATAGAGTACGACACGAAAGGAAAAGCGATAGAACAAATCAGGGCAGACTCGAGGCCTAGGAGAGGAAGGACGAGTCAGAACGAAAAAGGAGTCATGCGAATGGAGTGTGACAGATCCTGGCTAGAACACATGGGAGCCATGGATTACGAGCGAGCCGGAGTGGCACGACCATGGGTAATCCCAGTGCTCAAGACGGATGCACCTACTGAACTATGACCCCTTGGGGAAATAGCTTTCTCAAGTGAGGGGTGCGAGTTTAATTCAGAGTTGGGAGTCAGTACTGAGAGTGATCTCGAGATACCACAACCTTCTAAAGTCAAACGCACCAAGGGAGACTTGCCAATCCACCTAAGGTGCAGGAGGCTAAAGGAGGAGGCCAGGAAGCAAGCAAAGGACTCAGAAGCAGAAAGGCAAAAGAAACCGCAGGATCTACCCAAACGGTTTACAAAATTTAAAAAGGGTGACAGAGTGGTGATTCTTTTAGGTGCGAAAAGACAAGGCCAAACTAGTGAACCGATCGAGGGACCCGCCAAAGTCAAGGAAGTTAACTTAACTGGGGAAGGTGAAAAGCCAAGGCCTGTATTCATTGCAGATGACTTGATGGAGGATGAGGAGACCAAACTTGTTGCACTCTTGCAAGAGTACATTGACGTATTTGCCTGGACATTGGATGAACTTAAGGGAGTCGACCCTAGGGTTGTCACTCATAATATCCCAATGGTCCCTGATACAGTGCCAACGAAACAACGACCTTACCCCATGAATCCCAAACACGTGCATGTAGTAAAAGAGGAGATTGATAAACTCATGAGGGTAGGATTCATATATGAGATCGAGCACACGGACTGGGTATCACCTATCGTGATTGTCACGAAGAAAAATGAAAAAATCCGAGTGTGCGTGAACTACAAGAAAGTGAATGCCGCTACAAAGAGGGATAACTACCCTTTACCATACACCGAGCACATGCTTGAGAGGGTAGCAGGTAAAGAAGCCTACAGTTTTCTGGATGGTTTCTCGGGCTATAATCAAGTGCAAGTGCACCCCGACGACATGCACAAGACTGCCTTTGCCACGGAATGGGGTGTATTTGCCTACATTGTCATGCCTTTTGGGCTGATGAATGCACCTACGACTTTTCAACGCCTAATGTGCACTATCTTTAAGGACATGCTTAGACGCGAACTGGAAATGTTTGTAGACGACTTATGCGAACACTCTAGTTGGGCCGAACAGTTAGAGAAATTGAGAGTTGTCTTTGAAAGGTGTAGGTTGTACCACCTCTCGTTGAACCCCTTAAAGTGCCAGTTTTGGGTGAAACACGGATGCATCTTAGGGCACGTAGTGTCAAGGAATGGCATTGCCACTGACTTTTCTAAAGTCAGAGTCATTGTTGACTTACTGCCACCCGATAACTACAAGGGAGTTCAGTGCTTCTTAGGACACATTGGATATTATCGACACTTTGTACTAAATTACGCACTAATTGCTAGACCATTGTACAAGCTGTTGATAGTGTTTGAGTGGACTGAGGAATGCCAGCACGCATATGAGGAGTTGAAAAAGGCTCTTACTACTGCACCAATCTTACGAGCCCCAGACTGGAACATAACGTTTCATGTACACATAGACGCCTCTAAGTTCGCTATTGGAGCCGTGCTATGCCAGCTTGGTGAACATAACTTAGATTACCCGGTGAGTTTTGCCAGCAGGCAGCTCACAGAGACCGAGATGAACTATTCCACGACAGAAAGGGAGGGGTTGGCCATGGTAGTTTGCAGTAAAGAAATTTAGGCATTACCTGTTGGCCACTCCCTTTGCCTTCTTTGTTGACCATCAAGCCTTGCTATATCTTGTGAACAAGCCTTGCGCTACGGGACACATAGCTAGATGGTTACTCCTTCTACTGGAGTTTGACTTCTCTGTGGTTGTACGCAAAGGAAAGCAGCATTACATGGCTGACCACATGTCTCGCATACCCACAGGAGAAGCCACTGTGGACAAGGCATACCTGACGATTTACCGGATGCTCATCTCTTTAACCTGTTTAGCGAGAGAGAATTGTTTAAAGCTGATCTGACGCCGTACTGGGCCGATGATATTGTGCAAGTGCTAGAGAGCGGACTAACTGAGAGACCCATTGAGAAGGCCAGAATGAGAAGACTTATCCTGAAAATTTAGCCATACCAACTGATAGCCGGCCAACTCTATAGGTTGGGACAAGACGGTTTACTGTGCAGATGCGTGTGTGAGCACGAGATGTACGATGCATTGAAAGAAGCACATGGCAGAATCGCTGGAGGACACTTTAGCGGGGACACAACAGCCCGAAAGGTGCTACAATCCCAACTATGGTGGCCCACCCTTTTCCGCGATGCAGCTAAATTCATAAAGCATTGCGATGAGTGCCAAAGGACCAAAGTGCCTGTGTGGAAAGACAAGATGGAGTTGACCCCTGTCATAGCCCGACAACCCTTTGAAAAATGGGGCATCGATTTTGTTGGACCTATCAGTCCTGTGGCACAGTATTCCCAAGCTTGCTACATCATAGTGGCAACCGATTATCTAACGAAGTGGGCAGAGGCACGAGCCATGAGGAAGAATGATGCTAGAACCACTGCAAAGTTCTTGTGGGAGTAGGTCATTTCATGGTTTGGTTGTCCAATCGGACTTGTAAGCGACCAAGGCACGCACTTCATTAATGAGGTGATTTCCCACATGCTCTCTACCTTCATAATAATTCATCGGAAGTCCTCTCCCTATTACCCTCAGGCTAATGGCCAAGCCGAATCCACGAATAAAATCTTAGTCAACGTGCTTACAAAGGTAGTGTCTACTTCAAGAAGTGACTGGGACAACAAGCTAATGGCGGCCTTGTGGGCCTATCGCACAACTTTTAAAACGACTGTCGGATAGACGCCTTTTAGGATGATGTACGGAACTGAAGCCATTTTACCCTTAGAATTATTCATCCCTAGCTTAAGGATAGCAGTCCAGGAGCGTTGGGAGGGAAGAGAGGCTTGGACTAATCGCTTAGTGGAGTTAGAGTGTCTAACGGAGACCCGACTCCTCGCCACTCACTCTTTGATTTGTGAGAAGGCTCGACGAAAGATATGGTTTGACAAGCATGTCAAACAGTGAGACTTTGAACAAGGGGACCTTGTTCTGCTATACTCTGTAAAAGGACATAAATAGAAGATGAAGTTTCGGGGGCTAGGGCCTTTCAGAGTACGCACGATTGGTAGAACAAGGAATGTTGAGTTAGAGACACTTGAAGGCGAAGGAATAGGCTTTTTTAATGGCAGCCACATAAAGAAGTACTATCCTCCTTTCCATCCATTACATGAGCCACCCATGCTAGAACCCCCAATGAATGTTTGCATGGCTACTATAACCGACCTTACAGATCAGGACGAAGAAGCAGTGGCACCGGCGTATCTACGAATCACAGTCACAGCAGCAGGAGCGACGTATTATTTTGATGCCTTGATTGATGAAGGTGTCGACTACAACATCTTGATGCATGACCATTGGACATGCATTGGTCAACCAAAACTACATCCCACTAATGCCAAACTCACCCTGTTTGGGGATAATGCTTATTCACTCCTAGGGAAGTGCAAGGTAGTCGTTTCTATCGAGTCTGAAAGTTTACCAGCTTTCTTCCATGTGTTGCCTGACACTAAAGGAGCCGGTAATATGTCACTATTAGGTCGTACTTTCAAGAAGAAAACAAACTGTAATGTGGATTACAACCTAAACCGCATTCATCTTGCTATAGGCAATGTGCGCATAGTGACAACATTCAGCAAGGGCTGTCCTGACTTCTCCACCATTACGAAGCCACCGATAGAAACCCCTACGACCACGTTTCAACCCAAGTCTAAACAGAAGAAAACTAAGGCCTCATGCCAGGCTCTCGACCCTAGGCCCAAACCCACCAAGAGTGCTCACAAGGCCAAGGAGTCCAAGCTTATATGGGTGCCAAAACGGCAAAGACCACATCCGGGTAGACCACCCAAACGTGATTCTAAATGCCAAAATAATCAGCCAACCATCACGGCCTAAGAGACATTCTAGACGCTATCGACGTAGACGCACAACCACGCCGCGATGGATTCCCAAAGATCTCTTGCGAGCACAAGGATACTACGAGGGCAACCCCTGGATTTGGGTGCCTAAAAATGGCAAGTTTAAAAACTCATCTACAAGCGATCTCACCCCAGTAAGGGAGGCTTGCACACATGGTACCCAGGGCATAGTTAGCAAACCATTGCCCATTGTGGCTAGTAAGCCCCAGCTCATCTATCGACCAAAGCAAACGCCACGAGCCTTAGACTTACCTAATCCAGAGAACTTAAATACCCCCATGACTGCTCACTCAGAACCCAGCACAACTCCAATGCCCCCAGAGCTTCCTACAGCACCTCAAAGTGCTTCGGAGTGCAAAACCACACCTGTGACACCAATGATGGAGTCACCACTATCCAGTCCATTTGCACCATTCCCACCAGCAGATCTTAAACCTTCCTACGCAGTACGACCTTTCCTTTCCTTGGCTAAAGACCTCGCCGTGACTTCTGGGGATGACTTAGTAACCTGCATCAAGATGTTGGACAAAACTTTCACTACATTTGCTAGAAGTTATGAGAGGCTAGACCTAGGTCTTCTTGACAAAACCCTTGCTTCGGATGTTCGTGCATTACCATGCACTTGGGAAGAATACGAACTTATGACCTGTAAATTCCCCAAAATTGCTGCTGAACTGATAGCAAACGACAAAATCTCAAAGGAGCAAGCTGCCCTCAGAAGACTAATCACTTCATATCGTAAGCCTCTTCGTTCTGTTCTTGAGCACGAGTTGCAAGAGCTCATGTAGATGGAAAGCTCGCCTTCCACGTTCTTGCAGTAGTGGTTTGCTATGAGAATCCAACGGGAGAAAAAAGGTTGCCGGATAATGACCAATGCTGAGCAACGCAGGGCAATTAAAACCATCCCGCAACCAGCATTTAGACGACCATGTACTCGCTCACCCTTACATTGACCAATTCCTCATGGAAGAGGAATTACATGTTGCAAGCCGCCTTAATACTGGAGGTCTCTTTCACGATGTCTTGACCTACATCTCCCAAGTCTCCATCCAACCATCTGCTCTTGATTGTCATGGCCAACTCGAATACAATCCAAGCTTCTATGATTGGTTATTGGCTAAGTAAGTCAATCCATGAAAAACAGCATTTGCCTCGTACTTCCTGTGCTAATCCTAGGAAGGATTCCTTGAAAGATCCAAGATAGGGGGGGAGCAATGTGAGCAAGAGCAGAGCAAAATGAGAGTCAGCAAAATGAGAGTCATGCTATCTAGCAGTAGAATGTTATGATTAATTGAGTCTCAATGGAAGATACTACAAAGGGAAAACAATAGCAATTGCTGCTGTGAGCGTGTCTCTAAAATTCAAGCCTCTAAGCAAGTATACCAATTTTTGACACATACATTTTTCTCTCAGACGTGAGTTTCGTTAGAAATAAGCCGATTTTTAAGCATTAATGTTAGCATGGTGTGTTGACAGGTAACCACCATGGCAGGACAAGATAAAGGGGGCAAACTCCCATTTTCTGAAGAAGAGATGACCAAGTTCGGCATCAGCGTCGAGACACGAGGATTCAATCAATTCACCTTCAAGCACACGCTGAACCTGGATGAGGCCATCTTGGAGGAACCTACAGTCAAAGAATTGGTGGACAGATGCCACCTCCACAAGTATGTGGAAAAGGTGGGGCAGGCCGTGGATTACGGCATGTGTGCTGAATTTTTGAGGAACTTTGACAAGGGCAGGAACTGTGGCACTGTCACAGTGAGAACTGGGGAGCAGGAAAGAAGAGTTGAAGTGCCCCTCAATGCGGCAATCATAGAGAAGGCCTTGGGGCTCGTAGCCAAGAAAGAGAGGTGGACGAGAAGGGATGTTTACGCCATGTTGGGGGTAAAGAAAGAAGAGATGCACACCATGGATGGAATCATCTTGACTGACATCTCAGATCCAGAAGTGAAGATACAAGCAAAGATGATCCACACACTCTTCTCGGGCCAAAGGTACAACACATTGATGAACAGGATCGGGGTCTTGTTGTTAGAAAGCATCGCAACAGGAGTCCCTGAGGAGGTAGACTGGAATGGGTTCGTGCAGAAAACCATTCAAAGCTCAGTTGCCCTTCTCACTCCAGCAGAAGCACCAGTAAGAGGAGAATCCCCTGCCTCAACCACACGCTTCACAAGGAAGAAACCTGCCTCAAAGGCAGCCACAATTAGATATGGTGGTGTTTTGACAGCCATCATAGATGAAGCAATGAAGGATGCTGGAGTCAGGGAAGAGCAAGCTGCACATTAAAGCCCACTGCATCAAAGCCCCCCTCACCACGGAGGAGAAGAATCAAGTGAAAGAACGATAAGTGACAAGGGAGAACAGGAGGTGCCGCCTATACAAGCAAGCAAACCAGAAGGACAAAAGAAAGGGGACAAGAGATAGAAGGAAAGGAAAGAGGAATCAAAGAAGGCAGAAGAGTACAAGGAAAGAAAGGCGGAAGAAGAAGTTGAAGAGCAGAGACTAAAGGAGCTGGCCAAGTTGGCAGAGGCTACACAAAGATCTAGAAGAGACCCACGGGGGTGGAGAGCTTGAACCTATGAGCCCCCGTTATAAAGCCAAAGCTAGTTCAAGTGTGGAAGCAGCTCCAGTGGCTGTAGGCAAGGGCAAGTCCCTACTACATCCATTTCCTTCCTCTTTTGTGTCTGTAACGACTGAAACCACGACTACAACCACCGCACAACCCACACCTCCCCTCGACACGGCACAGCTAATGAACATGGTGCAAATGCTAGTGAGCAAAGTGGCCGAGATCGTGCCAGAAACCAGATTGAAAAGGCCCACTGCCGCAGATGCAGAGTCATAGCAAGACCCTAAAAGACAAAGGCTGGAGGCATCAACCACCCACACCCCATACTCCCATGCCTGCCGACACTGACTATGATGCATATGTGGCTGAGCTACTAACACAACTAGACAAGGCAAAGTAAGAGAAGAAAGTGGCCTTAATGGAGCTAGAAAAAGAAAAAGAAACGTTAGCTGCTCTTAGGCTAGAAGTTTCAAGGCAGGGAGCCGACCGACGAAGAGAAATAAAGGCCCCGCAGGACCAGCTAGTAACAAAAACAAAGGAAGCCCAGGATAACAAAAGTCACCTTAGACAAAGGCTGGAAGACGAAGAGCAGAACTTGGTGGCAGAGCAAAGGAGTCTAAAGCCACTAGTGCAGCAATACAATGATCTACAGCAAAAGGTCGCTCGAGTGGAAATGCTAAGACAGGAGGTTCAGGAAGGCGAAGCCAATATACCATAAGAACATACCATGGAGCTCCGTTTGTGTTAGGAGCTAGAAGAACAAAATAGATTAATAAGTGAAATCGAGTTTCTGAAGAGTGAAGGGCTAGGAGTCTCAGCAGCAGAAGCAAAACGGCTACAAGATGAAGTGCAAAGATTACAAGATGCACTGGAGACCTCCCAGGAAGATCTAGAGGCCCTTATGGCCATGGCTTTCAATAAAAAAAGGCTATTCCTTGCTGAGATCCAAAGCCAAGAGCAGTTGGTGCAAGAAAAATCAGAAGTAATGGCCGAGATGCACCAAAGGCTCAGCATTGTAGATCAAGCCAAAGGGATTGCTGAAGAGCAGCTGGCTCAGAAGTTAAGAGAAAGGAACTAGTTGTGGTTTTTAACAAATAAGCAGCAAGTAGTAACCACCCTGGCGAGCCAACTAGAGGAAGAGAGAAAAAGGATGGAGGAAAGAGCTATGGATTGAGAAAGGAATAATTTTGACAGGATGAGGGACTTGACCGAACGCTTGGCAGTGGTAGAATGCGAAAGAATGCTTGTAGAAGCCAGGGTTGAAGCTGCCGAAATAACTACTAAAACACAGCGGCATGCCTTCCTCAACATGGTACTCCATGTCACACAAGCTGAGGGTGATGATCCAGTGGAAAAGGTGAAAAGAAAGTTGGAGCTAACCACCCGAGCTCTAAGATATGGTCTTGAAGAGTGGGAGCTCCCAACGAGTACAGGGATCACTAAGGAGCAACAATTCCGCTACTTACGCTGTACGGGCCTTTCTGTCAAGATTGTGGGAGAGAAGGAAGGATTCTCGCTTGAAGCTTTCTTGCTTGCACAATGGGGGAAGACACACAAGGGTGGAGACTGAAAACAGTTTTCCTCTTCTTAGTTGTGTAAGCCAAAAGAACTCAAGTACAAAGAAATAGAAGAACCCTATATATGGGTCTCAAACCAAACTCAACTAACTAAGGTGGCATACTAACTGAGCCACGAACTAGAGTAGATAAGGATAGCTATCATGTAGCTATTATTCATGGGCGGTGTACCAACCGCGTCTGCAACTGACAAGTCGGTGACATAAATATACAACGGTCACCCTGGCGTATCACGAGTGGAGCTCGATATCTCAACACTCCCCCTCGAGCTCAATCCCAATTCCTGCACACCAAGCAGGTCTCTGAACTTGCGCAGCTTCTCTGCGCCCAATGCCTTCGTGAATATGTCAGCTACCTGATCCTCTGTGCTGACATAAACTAGATCAATAAGACCTAGTAAAACCCTCTCTCGCACATAGTGATAATACACCTCAATGTGCTTTGTTCTAGCATGATAGACTGGGTTATTTGCCAAGTGTATACTACTCATGTTGTCACAATAAATGACAACTGACCCATCTGTAGACTGATGCATATCATAAAGTAGCTTATGCAACCAAGCTACCTCACATGCAGCCATTGCTGCACCCCTGTACTCAGCCTCTGTGCTCGACAAGGCAACTGTAGGCTGTTTCTTGCTGCTCCAAGTGACTGCAGCACTCCCAACAGAGAATACATATCCACTGGTAGATCGTCTATCAGAAATACTACCAGCCCAATCAGCATCAGTGTATCCATGCAACTGTATCTGAACCCCAGTCTCATAAAATAGTCCATACTGCAATGTGGACTTCACATACCTAAGTATGCGTCTAGCCGCATCCAAATGTGGTTTCCTTGGAGCTTGCATAAACTGACTTACCAATCCAACAGCATAGCTCAAATCTGGCCTGGTAATAGTCATATAAATCAAACTTCCTACTATGCGTCTGTACATAGTAGGGTCTTCTAGAAGCTCACCTGCATCTGTGCTCAGCTTCACATTTTGCTCCAAAGGAACTGAAATAGGCTTACAGCCTGTCATCCCATATTTGGACAGCATGTCCAATCCATACTGCCTCTGCAAGAGCTGTATCCCACTTGGTGATCTAATCACCTCAATGCCCAAGAAATAACGCAGCTCTCCCAAATCCTTCATCTCAAACTTCTGCTTCAATAGCATTTTCACATGAAGGATATCTTCATCACTGTCACCTGTCATAATCAAATCATCAACATAAATGACAAGCAGCATAATACCTTTCTCTGTTTTTCTCACATAAAGTGAGAAATCTGCCTTGGAAATCTGAAAGCCAATAGTGACAAGATACTGTCCTATCTTGTCAGACCATGCTCTAGGTGCTTGCTTCAAGCCATACAAGGCTTTCTTCAACCTGCAAACAAACTCAGGATGAACAGCATGCACATAACCTGGTGGCTGCTCCATATAGACCTCTTCTTGCAAATCACCATGCAAGAAGGCATTCTTTACATCCATCTGATGTAAAGACCATCCCTTTGATGCAGCCATAGCAATGACTACTCTTACGGTTGCCATCCTTGCAACCGGACTAAATGTTTCTTCATAGTCAATGCCATATGTTTGTGCATACCCCTTGACTACTAATCTTGCCTTGTATCTGTTCACAGAACCATCAGCATTGTGCTTCACCTTATAAACCCACTTACAGCCAATTGCATTCTTACCTTTAGGCAAAGGTACTAACTCCCATGTAGCATTTGCTTCCAAGGCATCCATTTCTTCATCCATGGCTTTCTCCCATTTTTCTTTTCCCATGGCTTGCTCAAAAGATGTGGGTTCTGGTTCCTGTATCACTTTGACCATATATGCATAGTGAATGGCTGTAAATCCATCATATTTCAGCCTATCCACAGGATACCTAGCTCTTGTAGACCTGCGCAAAGTAGGTTCACTCCCAGGTGCTCTCAAAACATCCCTGGTCTTCCTTACTCCAGGTGTAACAATAGAAGGAATACCCAACTCATCATCAATGCTCTGTTCTGAGCCACTGGATTCACCATCCACATAAGAGTGACCTGCATTCACATCAAACATGGGCTGATCAACCTTCTCTTTTCCTTTTCGTGATACCTGCATACCACTATTTGCATTGCTTTGAGAAGATTCTCCTGATCTCAATCTGCCTGTCCATGGCGAAGAATGTGAACCACTGCTAGAGGACGCTCCAGGTCCACTAATATTTTGTGACTGCTGCTGTGAATTCTGTGTAGCATTACCATTTTGTGCATCTTCATCATCAATCACATTTACTGGTTTATACCAGCTACTCATCTCATCAAAAACAACATCTCTGCTCACTGTAAACTTACGAGTAGAAGGGTTATAGCATCTATACCCTTTTTGCTGCAGAGAGTAACCAATAAAGATGCACTTCTCAGCTTTTGGATCCAACTTGGATCTCAGCTCATCTGGCACATGTACATAGGCAATGCAACCAAAAATTTTCAAATGAGAAATATCTGGTTTCCTACCAGTATACCTCTCCTCTGGAGTCATTCCATGTATTGCTGCAGTGGGAGTCCTGTTCATTATGTAGACTGCTGTAGCAACTGCTTCAGCCCAATAAAAATCTGGCAAGTCTTTTTCATTGAGCATGGCACGAGATACCTCTCCAATATGCCTGTTTTTCCTTTCTGCAATTCCATTTTGTTGTGGGGTATAACTGCATGAATATTGCTGCTTTATGCCATGCTCCTGCAAGAACTTTGCAAACTCATTTGAGAGGTACTCTCCCCCTCCATCTGACCTTAGGCATTTTATCTGCAAGCCTGTTTCTTTTTCAACCATAGCTTTAAGAGTTTTGAAATGCCCAAAAACTTCACTTTTCTTTTTCATAAAATACACCCAAACTTTTCTGCTATAGTCATCAATAAAACTGACAAAATAATGACAGCCTCCAAGAGATGCAGCTTTAGTTGTCCACACATCAGAGTGAATTAATTCCAATGGCTTCTCACTCTCTTGAACATGTCTAGGAAATGGTTTCCTTGCCTGTTTTCCAAACTGACAGGCTTCACATACCTTATGCATTTCTGCAACCTTGAATTTGGGCAATCCTGCAACAATATTTTGGGCCTGCATTGATTTAAGTCGCTGTACATTAACATGACCAATGCGTTTATGCCAGATATCAATATCTGCAACTACACCGGTCCCATGTGCAAACATTGCTGCACTCAATTCAGACATGTCTGCATCCAATGTAAACATTCTGCCCTTCTTCTTTCCTTTTGCTATCAAGCGACCTTTATTTTTCATATCCTCAACAAAGCATCCATGAGGATTAAATCTGACCTGCAAGCCCTGTTCAACCATTTGACCAACTGAAACCAGATTCTTGGTAATATTCGGGACATGAAATACATCGGACAGGTATTTCATTTTCCCACCCTGCATAGACAAGGGAATTTTTCCAATCTGCACAATAGGATGTGCAGTATCATCACCAGTCTCCACAAATCCTGGTTTTTCCATTTTCCTTGCATCCTCCATCCATTCTGCATGACCTGTCATGTGGTTTGATGCACCTGAGTCAACATACCATACATCATTGCTTTCTTCTGCACTTGTCATAGAATTGTTCATGTGCTGCACCATGAACAAATGCTCATTTCTGTCATCACCCTGTCTACTAGAAGATGCATAATTCCCTTGTTGCAGTTTTCCATTCATGATGTCATTCTGCTTTTTATAGCAATCTTTAGCCATATGACCCATTTTACCACAGTAGTAGCATTCAACATTACTGTTTGCATTTTGGCCTCTTTGCCATCCACCACGACCTCTTTGGCTCCCCCTGCCTCTAGAGTTACCACGTCCTCCTCCATAGGACTGGTTTTCTTGAGTTTGCTGCATATTCTGATTTCTGCCACGGCCTCCAAATCGGCCTCCTCTACCTCTGCCTCTACCTCTTCCAGCATTTGAGTAGAAGACAGCTTCTTTTGAAGTTCCTCCTGAAGAAGATGCACCACCATTTCTCTGTTCCTCAGAAATTAGAAGAGCAATCAACTCCTCAAAATCAGGAAATCTTTCACGAACTGAAATGGATGTCCGAAACTGTGCATAATCCTTTCCTAGACCATTCAAGGTCACGGAAACTAAATCATCATCTTCCACTGGCGACCCAATGGAAGCAAGTGCATCTGCAATCTTCTTCACCTTCATGTGGTAGTCGTTGATGCTCATACTTTCTCTTTGCACATTATGCAACTCTTGCTTGAGCTGCATTTTCCTGGCTTGCGTATTTGTGCTATACATTTTTGACAAAGTATCCCATGCCTCCTTTGGCGTACTTGCATCCTGAATATGCACAATCATAGAGTCTGAAATACTAATAGACAGCCAATACATAACTTTCCTGGCTCTCTCATGCCATGTTTTAAATGCCTGCATTTGTTGTTGATTGGGAACATCAGGAAGAATTGGTTCTTCTTCATTTCCTGCAACAAATTCCCAATATCCTTTTCCCATAAGGAAATTCGTCATTCTAAACTTCCATGCCTGGAAGTTGTTCTTGTCAAGATTTTCAGTGACAATCTATGAAAGAGAATCAGACGCCATTACAGAATACTGCAAGAAATTCTGTCACTGCAAAAAACACAGCTTCACCCTCACAAGGGCAAATCTGCAAAACTGGCGAAAGTGGTATTTGACCACACAGTCACTTCCTAGTGACGATTTTGCATAAACAGGAACCAAGGATGATTCTGAAACTCCCAATGTCTCTGCGCACAAGCATACGATGCAATTTCTATAGTAACTTTTCACCGACCTGTAGAACAGTGGTCGCACAGCATAAAACTGAGCCTTTTCTTGAGTGCGTGCAGAAAACTTCCGTCTGCAAAATAGGCCCCGAAATGGCCTCAAATCAAAAAAACAAGGTCGTCTTGCTTCACCGCGAAGGGCGTCTCAACCTGAGACAATGCACTCCTGCAATTTCCGGCTGTGCTACCTGCAGAGATCTGCTCCCAAAACAGGAAATGAAAGCAACACTGCTCCTCTTACCAGACCACCGCGAGCTTGGCTTGCTTTCTTGAGCTCCTTACCACGAACAAGGCTCTGATACCATGTCAAGATTGTGGGAGAGAAGGAAGGATTCTCGCTTGAAGCTTTCTTGCTTGCACAATGGGGGAAGACACACAAGGGTGGAGACTGAAAACAGTTTTCCTCTTCTTAGTTGTGTAAGCCAAAAGAACTCAAGTACAAAGAAATAGAAGAACCCTATATATGGGTCTCAAACCAAACTCAACTAACTAAGGTGGCATACTAACTGAGCCACGAACTAGAGTAGATAAGGATAGCTATCATGTAGCTATTATTCATGGGCGGTGTACCAACCGCGTCTGCAACTGACAAGTCGGTGACATAAATATACAACGGTCACACTGGCGTATCACGAGTGGAGCTCGATATCTCAACACTTTCCACTGCTGAGCTCAAGGAGCTAGGTTTTGAGGAGCATGAACAACCACCACCACCACTGCTAGTCATCCCATCTGTGGTGGAGTGACATGTCGAAGAGGGTCCGGATTTCAAGCAAGGTGATGAAGAAGAGCAACAAAGAATGCCGAGTCCGCCTCAACCCAATCCCCCACAGGAAGAACCTGCAGATGCCCATCTGCCTGAGCGTATAGTTGCAGCAAGGAGGAGAAGACAAGAATTAGCTGAGGAGGCCCAACGTCGAGCACACACAATTCCAAGACAACTTCCTGAAGAGCCCATGCCACTGAGAGGTGGTGCACATCCTGTAGACTGGCCCTAGGAGTTGGTCATCTGGTGTTAGCGAGAGTTCCATAAAAGGCCGTTTGAGCTTTCATTTGCTTTCCCACGCTCTCTGGACCGGGCCCTGCCTCTAGGAGTCTTAGCCATGATCAAGGATCTAGCTAATGAACTTGCAAACAGGTGGATAGAAGAGAGGAGCATGATAATGACTAGGTGGCGACAAGAGCCACAGGATTACTGGGAAGATAAGGTCAATCTGGTTTCCAAAACCGTCCAAGGCTACGAGGCACAGCCGAAATGGCGGAGGAGGATTTGGGACACCAATTTCGATGCATGGACCGCCTTTTGCAGTTCACTCCCCGAAGAGCGCAATGATCCTATCCACATGCCCTACCCCCGTAGGCATGGAGTGGACTATGATAGAGATTTGCATGGGGATTACGACTTCCCAAAAATATATAATGTAAATGCTAGGAGCCCTGAGGAATGCTTAGTGTTTAGGTTAGAAGATATGCTTCCTTCTATAAATCGTTTCCTTGTAGACTTCTCTTCCTGCCTAGATCCAGCGTTTTTGACCCCTTGTAATTACCTCCGACTTATCAAATTCCTGCTACTCCAAAAACCCACGGCAGAGGAAGCCCATCTTCCCCCACTCTTCTTTGATATCAACCTAGGAATAGATAGTAGAGCTATGACTAGGTTAATGATACGGGCTACTCTCCTTCCTTCTTATCTCAATGCCTGCGACCGCCCTGTGATTAAATGGGTGTGATATGCCTTGACAATTGTACTCCCTCTCTCATTCTCAAAAAAAAAAGAAGAAAAGAAAGCAAAAAGAGAAAAAGCCACAAGGGAACGAAGAGAAGGTGACTAGAGAGAAAGACAAGGGCAAAAAATAGCAAAGCTGAAAGATGAATCTACTACTAAGCAAGTTAACAAGGAGAATACTTCACATGTGCTTGCAGTCTCCCTTCATTGTTATTGTGCACCACACTCACTACATCTAGGGTTCTCCCTAGCCCCTTCCCCACTTCACACTTAGGGCACATCAAGGGCAGGACTTTCAGACCTATCACCCTAAGTTTTGCACCGCACCTCCAATGACGCACGAACTGGGTCCTCAAGTGGGGGACCTTACCAAGGGCTTGCCCAAGGTTAGACCCATCTCCCAGTTCCATTGGCATGGGCACCATGCACTACACAGTGAGACAGACACACCCCCTAGGAAGTGCACAACTTTTCTTGTAGGTTATGTTCGTGTTTCAAGAACTGGCTGCTTGGTTGAAGAAGATCATCCACTACATCTTCCAATGACAAGAAATTTTTCCATGAGTCGGACATGACTCCATTACTGCAACTTCAGGAGCTTCGCTGCTAAGGTTTAAATGGCTCAACAGATTTCATGTTGCTAGCCATCTACCTGCTGATGGCTACCATGATTGAACCAAGTCAAGGTAGAACTGCCATTGGCATCGATCTTGGAACCTCATCGTCCAATGATCCATGCCCAACGCCTCAAGATCTACGGATCGCTTATTGATTCCACAAGCCTGAAGACCTTCAACTTAAAACTGAAGACTTTCAACTCAAAGACAAGGATCTTCAATCAAAGCAACGGATTTTCAAGGCAAACAGTGTTCGGGGGGTTTCTCCAGAATAAATCCCTCCAATACCACCCTCCTAAGGGATTGCTTATTGCTTCAAGCATTTTTGATACTCAAAAGACGACCGGCTACATAAGGGGCGCCACAACAATGTGAAAGATGTCGAGTATCTTCATGAAGCCTAAAGCACGCCGGAATCTTTCCTGGTCATTGTCCTTAAACCCCATCACCTATCATTCACCCAACCACATTGGAAGCAGTGTCACCCACCTACCTGTTCCACCTCACAGCCGACCTCACTAGCCACTACGTCCTTGTCACCCATGTCTTCGGTGCATGCTACAGCCTGCTACCTACGACGGTGAGTGCCATGGGACTGTCACTCGTCTAGGAGGGGGGTAATGTTGACCCGAACACGAATAAAGAAAAAGCCCCAACATGAAGAAAGCAAAAGGAAATAAAAAAAAGACGCAGGGCAAAGGCAGAAAAAAGGTAGCCTGATTGAAGAAAGAATAGGAGAAAAGGCCAAAAGTGCAAGGGAAACCTTAAAAGTCCAAGGCAAATGCAAAAGGGGAAATGCGCATTTTAAAATAAAAAGGCGCACCTTGAAATCTTGTAAAAGAGTGCCGGGCTCTCACCCATGCAATTTGTAAATGTAGACGGGCGGTGGAAAGGAATCTAGGAAGATAGGAGGACAATGGGAAAAAGGGCCTAGGCTACGGCTGGCCATGTAAAAAAGAGGAAAAGGGGATGACTGCCCAAAAGGGATTTAGGGTTTTGTATATAAAGTTGAAAAGTGAATGAGAAGCTCATTCTTGTGTGTGGCCAAAGCTTCTTCTTCTTCTTCTCTTGTTTCTTGCCTTCTTGCTTGTGCTTGAGAGAGGGATTGAGAGAGTGTGAGGGAGTGATTGTGTGAGAGTGAGGGATCTTGGAGAAGAAGCTCTCCAACTTCTCTCTTCATCTTCCCCTCCTCTCTTCTCTTCTCTTGTCTCACGCGTGGCTATGGAGGATGAAGCTCATGGGAGAGGGATTGAGGTTGCTTGAGCTTGCCTCAAGGATCGTGGAGCTACCAGTGTGCAAGAAAGAGGAGGGTACTCGATCGAGCATCAAGGTAAGCTCAGTACACCCGTAAGGTAGGCATTGCGCGTCGGCTATGTGAGAGGTAGCCATGGCCGCTCGGTTCAAAACACTTGAGCAATAAGTGGTCCGTAGGTCTCAGGGTAGAGCTTGTAGCTCCCCTTCACACATCTATACATTGCATGTGGTAGACACCTTTCACTATCACTTCATTCTTTATTCTTTCTATGACATTTGAATAAAGGGAAGGCCAGTTACACATTGTGACTGTAGGATTTCCCACATCGTGTGTGTCTCTCTCTTTTGCTCTTGCTCCTTTCACCATAGTTCTTACTTCTGCTTTAGGAATCACTCTCTTTAATTGGTATTAGAGCCATTGCACCAGCATTGAGAAGCTCAACCCGATATTGCTTCAGCTTGTGGAGAAAAGCTTCAAATCATAGTTTCAATGGCAACCATGGATTCTTCACCTCGAGGTATGCATTGAGCTCTATCTTCTCTTTGACTTTTCCTATCACTTGAGGCTTGTTTCAAGGCTTCCCTAGGATCTACTGAGCTTTCCCAAGGTCTCAATACGAGTAGTTGGGGGCATCAACATCAATGCAATTTTTTTGTGCATGTTTGCTACCCCCTCCTTCCTGATCAGTTTGCCCCATCCTCCAACTCATGGCACTTCTCCTGGATCTTGGCAATCTTTGGAATCCTCCTCGACATCATTGACACAAGTTTGGGCATAAGTTGGATCTCTCAGGATCAACCATTGATTCATAGTTTGTGACAATTTGTTGTCATAAAGTTTAGGACATTACTTCATCCGAAGGTCACTTATGCTTCCAGGGATGTCTATTTTGATGCCGGATAATCTGGGGATGTTATGTCAATGTATTGGAATGCTTTGGGACTGATTGGAGTAACCTTTTGTCATTTTATAGAAGTTTTTTACTATTGTAATAACCAGAGCTGAAGCTCGTTTAATCAATGAAATATATGCCTATTTGCTCATGGGTTCTTACTGACTATTCAAGGTTGTTATACCGATACTTATGGTTCACGTTACATGCTTGGTCATGTTTCTCTCTGGATTGCTTTTGAGCTGAGATTGGGGATTTGAATCTTGACATTGACTGTGATTTACTGTTATGTATGGTTATTTGATGCTCCAATAGCGCTTGCAAGTTACTTGGGTCGGATGCTCTCAGATATATGTTACTTGGATCTTGGATGTATGGATGCCTTCCACATGATGTTTTGAGCTTTGTTTGCTTGTCTAGCATTTAACTTTCATTGAAGTGGGAGTCACTTTTTGACATTTGGATATTACATTGAGGATTTGGTTATGTAGTTGAGCTTGAGGGTCTTACATTGAGATGATGGGACTTGGTGACATGCACATGCTCTTGTCATGCTTTATGTACACAATTGATGCTCTTGTCATGCTTTATGTACACAGTTGATGCTTAGTAGGCTGATCTAACATTACTTTTGGGTAGACACCTATCATGATGTTGTCAGTGATGTGTGCATCTTGGTTGGTTATTTTCTGAGCTTCCATTACATTTCTTAGTCCATTGTGCCTCTAGTTGGTCTCTTTTGTTACATGTGAGACCCACTCTATGCATGATTGTTATACCTATGGGATGTAACTTAGTTTGACACACTGATTCTTTGATAATTCTCAGTGCTGCTGGTCACATATTTACTCATTTTTGCTAGTTGAAGCTATTGCTTGACAGTTGCAGTTCTTAGTATCAGTCGCATATTCACTCATTGTGCTAGTTAGAGCTATTCCTTGGCAGTTGTAGTCAGTGATTGCCTCTCTTTTGCATTGATTTCTTACTAATGTACTTCATCTTTAGCATGCTCTAATTGTAGTTTCTTGCACTATTTATGCAAGTAGTCACCTTCATTTGATAGTTCTTTCCATTGAGTTTGTGGATAGTTCATTACTTGGTCAATACCCTTTGTTTTCATCTCATCTAGTAGTGGTTTAAGGACTGTTTGTAGTACTTACAATAGACAATTTTGACATTTTGTGCAATTTTTTGTCTTCATTATGGCTAGTACCTTGATTGACACTGTTATCTTTAATATTGACAAGTTAGATCGCACCAACTACAGCTGTAGGAGGGCTCAAATTTGGCAAGTTTTAGTGTATAAAATGCAAGTTAGGCCATTGAAACATAAGGATGTCAAGCTCAAACTTATTGATGCAGACGATTAGGTTGAATTAGATGAGCTATGTATGCCCACCATCATATTATCCCTCTCTAAGAAGGTGTTTTATAATGTTGTCTATGATATGGGCAATCCATATAAGAATTATGGAAAAATAATCACAATGTCTATGACAAACAGAGCCGTGTTTCTGAGATGTATTGGATGAAGCAACTCATTGCATAAAGGATGAGACTTCTATGTGAGTTCAGTTAAATGAGTTTCATTCCATTATCACCCATTTATCTTCGCAGGGGTTTGAAGTCAAGGGCACTCTTCTTCCCTTGTTCCTCTTAGTTACACTACATGAATCATGGGATACCTTGCATACTGCTATGTGTGCCAATATACCTATTGATGGGTTATAGTTGCAAGATGTAGATGGTGAACTCATGATTGAAGAGGTTAACAAAAAGAATATTGATGCTTATCGCATCTCTTATTCCTTGACAGTTAGAGGCAATAATGGTAGGGGCCATAAGTCCTCATTGACTTGTCATTATTGTGGGAAAATAGGGCATATTTGGCCACAATGTCACAATATGCACAAGAACAAGTGCAAAGAAAAGGACAAGGGTAAAGCATATGAAAAAAATGATGATCGTAGCATTGTTCCTAGCGAGTCTTATATTAAGATTGAAGAGATCAATGTTGTGTAGATTGATTTTGACAATGATTTCATACTTGCAGCTTCTTCTCTTGATACTTCACAGCTGATTGATACTTTTCCAGGGTATACTGAGTGTTGGCTGATAGATTCAGGAGCTTCCTTTCATGTGACCCCTCCATGGAGAGTGGTTTCACTCCTACCACAGTATAAGTGCATCTGTTTGTTTGGGGTAATGACCTAGCATTGGAGATAGTTGGTATTGGTGATGTCCAGCTATATTTTACTTCAGGTTGCATGTTTACTCTTCATGCTATACGTCATGTACATGCTCTCATGAAGAGCCTTATCTTTGCTGGTGCTTTGGATGATGCAGATTCTATAGTTTCTTTTGGTGATTCCTCATGAAAAATTACATGTGGGAATTTTTTCATTGCACGTGGTGCTAAGTCCAATACTCTCTACCCCTTACTTGTATCTCGGTCACTTGACCATATTTTGGCAGTGGATGCACTTTCACATCTATCTCTGTGATATTGTCACCTTAGAAACATTTCCTTGAAAGGAATGAAAATGCTTACCTGTTTGTATCATCTTTTGCCCCTTGACTGTAAGTGCTTTGAGTCTTGTGATCATTGTTTATATGGTAGGCAGACATGTAATATGCATAAAAATTTTGGTATGAAACACATAGGTGATCCATTGGCTCTTCTTCATTTGGATGTATATGGTTTTATGCTCGGCTAGTCATTAAGTGGTGCAAAGTATTTCGTTACTTTCATTGATGACTATACGCATAAGGTCTGGTCATATCCTATGAAGCAGAAATCATAAGTCTTGGCTACATTTAAGTGTTGGCTTGCTTTGGTTGAGAACCAGTCTGGGTATAGGTTGAAATGCCTAAGGTCAAATAATGGGGATGAGTATGCCTCTAAAGCCTTTAAGCAGTTTTGTGACAAGAGGGGTATTAAGCATCGGTTGATCACCTTGTATACCCTACCCCAAAATGGTATGGTGTTGAGCACATGAATACGATAATTCAGGAGCAAGTTTACCACAACAATTTTGAACTGAGGTAGTTACTACTGCTGTACACTTGATAAATTGGTCTCCATGCATTGCTCTTGACTATCAGGTTAAAGGGGAGCTATGGTATGGAAAATCTCCCTCATATGCTCATTTGCATGTCTTTGTTTGTGAGGCTTTCTGCCATGTATCCAAGGACAAGTGCAATAAGATGGATCCTAAGTCTTAAAAATGCATCTTTCTTGGTTATGGGGATGCAGGTGAGATGGGCTATCACCTATGGGATGTGCAGGCTTGGAAGGTTATCCATAGCCATGATGTTGTTTTCTATGAGGAGAAAATGCATAAGTAGCTTGAGCATGTTGTTGACGTACGTAGGGTGATATTTTAAGAGGAGCCTCCTGTTACTGTGTAGCCAGCTAGATAGTTTGCAACAGTAGCTAATGCCCCATTGGCCCAGGTCCATGATGCTCCATAAGATGTATATGCCCTACAACCAGGGTCCACTAGAGATAGATAACATCCTACACGATTTGAGTCCTCTAGGGATTACATTATGGTGACAGATGCTAGTGAGCTTCTTACTTATGATGAGGCCGTATGCAAAGGTGATAGTCACTCTTGGGAGAGGGCCATGCAGTCAGTGTATGTCTCACTGCAAAATTATCATATGTGGAATTTGGTTCCTTTTCCTAGTGGCAAGCATGCTGCTTTGCCATGCAAGTGGGTGTACAAGTTTAATGTATCCTAGATGCCCCAAGCCAGGATACAAGGCCACACCATGTTCCTTCAAGCAAGAACATGGTGTGGACTTTGACGAAGTCTTTTCTCTCATTGTGAAGATGACTACCCTACGCTTGGTACTAGCTTTGATTGCTCAACTTCACTTGTAACTTTATCAGATGGATATCAAGATGACTTTTCTTCATGGGGACTTGCATGATAAGAACATGGCAAGGAACACCTAGTGTGCAGATTGAGTGGCATGGACTTTGACGAAGTCTTTTCTCCCATTGTGAAGATGACTACCCTATGCTTGGTAATTGGCTTTGGTTGCTTACCTTGACTTGGATCTTTATCAGATGGATATCAAGACAAATTTTCTTTATGGGGACTTGCATGATAAGATTTACATGGAGCAACATAAGGGCTTTGCAGAACATGGCAGGAAACACCTAGTGTGCAGATTGAGGAAGAGCCTTTATGGCCTTAAGTAGGCACCTAGGGAATGGTATCACAATTTTGATGCCTTTATGCACTCATAGGGATATTCCCTCAGTGATATGGATTTGTGTTTATACACAAAGAAGGCTCGTGATAGTAGCCTTATGATTTTGATCCTCTATGTGGATGATATGTTGATTGCTGAGAGTGCTTATGATGAGCTTGATTACCTTGAAATGTCATCTCAAGAAGAGCTTTGAGATGAAGGGCATGGGACATGCCTCACACATTCTTCAGATGTGCATTACACACAATCTCTCTAAGGGGATCCTCTACTTATCACAAAATGAGTACATTTAGAAGGTCCTTGAGTGGTTTCATTTACAGGATATTAAGCATATTGACTATCCTTTACCTTCTCATGTGAAGGTTAGTTAGGTTGTTTGTCACACTCTGATGAGCAAAAATAGGAGATGGCCAAGATTCCTTATGTATCTACAGTGGACAGTTTGATGTATGCCATGATAGCCACTCATCCTGACATAGCTTTTGTAGTGGGAGTTGTGGCACGAAAGGGAAGTGGAGCTTAGGAGGAAGAAGCTTGACGGTGAGAGCTATGGCGGATGGAGAGTAAGAGCCAAGAGAGTGAGAGACTCAAAAGTGGGAACTCCAACAAACATAATGTGTGACCGGGCCTTCCTTTATTCAAACTGTCACTAAAAGAATAAAGAATAAGTGACTATGACGGGCTCCCGCCACCTGCAGTTTGCAGTGGTGAGTACTATCAGTGTAGTAATACACGAGCGGCTAGGCGAAGGCACCTTTACCCCCAACAACCTCCCACTTAAAGGCAAATTTTCCCTAATGAGAGAGAGAAAAAAAGAAAAGACAGTACAACATGTACACATGTACAACAGGATGAGGAAAAATATGTCATCTCATCCAATGCCCATCAATCTCCTGAGGAAGGCAAAGCACTCGGTAGTGAGGCTCTTCGTGAGCAAGTTTGCAGGATTCTGCTCAGTCGGAATCTTGACAAGGTCAACAGACCTATCCTCAATGACCTCTAGAATGAAGTGATACCTCATCTCAATATATTTTGTCTTCGCATGGAAGACCAGATTCTTGGCCAACTGAATGGCACTCATGGAATACGAATGCAGTGTAGGCATAGCATCTGTCATACCAAGGTTAGCAATCAAACATCCTAACCAGATAGCCTCCTTGCAAGCCTCTGTGGCTGCAATATACTCAGCCTTTGTAGTAGAAAGGGCCGTACACTTTTGCACTGTGGACATCCAAGAGATAGCCCCTCTAGCATAAGTGAACACATAGCTAGAAGTGGACTTTCTACTATCTGCATGTCCTGCATAATCAGAGTTAGTGTACCCCATGACTCATGTATTCTAGTTGCCATAACAAAGACACATATCTGCTATGCCCTTCAGGTACCTCATGATACCCTTCACAACATCCCAATGTTTCTTGCCAGGTGTAGCCATATAACATGCCACAATCCCAACTGCAAAAGCTATATCTGGATGGGTGGCTATCATGGCATACATAAGACTACCCACGGCTGATGCATAGGGAATCTTGGCCATCTTGACACTTTGCTCATCTGTTTGCAGACAATCGGCCTGTGAAACCTTCACATGAGAAGGTAATGGACAACCAATAGGCTTAACATCCCACATGCGAAAGTGCTTAAGGACTTTATGAATGTACTCCCTTTCTGACAGATAGAGTAGTCCTTGAGATGTATCGCACATAATGCGTATACCAAGTATATGAGAGGCCTGTCCTAGATCTTTCATCTCAAATCTCTTCTTGAGCTGAGCCTTAAGAGCATCTAGCTCCTCATGAGCTATCCCTGCTAAAAGCATGTTATCCACATAGAGTACCAAAATTAGTAAAGAACCGTTACATGCTTTCTTTGTGTACAAGCACGGATCCATAGCACTGCGGGCTATACCCCTGTGACTGCATGAATGCATCAAACTTATGGTACCATTCCCTAGGTGCCTGATTCAAGCCATATAGACTCTTCTTTAGCTTGTATACTAGATGTTCCCTGCCAGGGTCTGCAAAGCCCTTAGGCTGCTCCATGTAAATCTCCTCATGCAAGTCTCCATGTAGAAAAGCCATCTTGATATCCATGTAGAAAAGCAAGCAACGGGTAAGAAGCTCTCCCATTCTTCCATTCTCTCTCTTGGATAGTGTATGTGGAGGCACCAGAAGCAGGGTCGAGCAAAAATCTCAAATTGCTGTGAGATTTGGTGTGCAAGTAGAGCACTGTATATTCCAAAAATATGTTCTGAAGGGCTTTTCCACAATTATTTTGGGCGTCTGAGGCCGTTTAAGGCCCCGTTTTAGAGCCACAAGGTTGCGGATAGCAGTTTCAGGGTACACTATGATTTCCCTGTATTGACCAAAAGTGGGTGCGCAGGTTATAGATTGCGAATCTGTAATTTTTTAGGTATTTACAAGAAGCAAACATAAGGTTTATCTGCCAACAGGTTGTAGACTATATGTACTATTAAGCAATCAGTGAAAAAGGTTGCTTGGTGTAGTACTGTGCACGTGTTGTGAAAGATTGCAGAAGACTAGCTTGCTGTGTTGTATCCTTGTTTGTGATAATGGCAGAGAACAATGGAAATCCCATTATTGAGAAGCTCGACAAGAACAACTACCCTTCATGGAAGTTTTGTGTGACGAACTTCCTCATTGGAAAGGGCCTTTATGAGTTTGTCTCAGGTGAAGAAAAGAAGCCAGATCTGGGTATCCCTCCGACTGTAGATGAATTAAAAGCATGGAAAGAGTGGAATGTGAAAGATAAAAAGGCGATGTACTGGCTATCTGCAGTCATTGATAATACTATGATGGGACATATCAAGAATGCATAAACTTCACATGCAGCTTGGACAATTTTTGAGAGCATGTTTTCAGTAAATACAAAGGCACAAAAGATTCAACTCAAGCAAGATTTGAATGCCTTGAAGAAAGGAAAAATGTCTATCAATGAGTATGTGTTGAAGGTGAGGAGCATTGCAGGTGCTTTAGCAACGATTGATGCAATGCCGGATGATGATGATTTGGTTTCATCCACTTTGAGTGGCCTTAACAATGAGAAGACATGGAAATCATTTGTTACTTCAGTATATGTATGGAAGCCATTTCCAGATTTTGATGAGCTGATCTCTCTCATGATTACTGAAGAGATCAATATGCAGGGTGATTTTTCTGAAAGAAATGGTGAATAGGTCCCAGCATTTTACTCAAGTTCAGAAAGGGGATGTGGTAGATCCTCTTCGAGAGGCCGTGGTATGGGACGTGCTGGCGATAACTAGCAAAACAGGTTCAATCAATAGTTTGGTGAAATACAGGTTTCTGAAGGCAGAGGAAACTTTAGAGGCAGGGGGAGCTCTAGAGGAAGAGGTGGATGGTAGAACAGAGGCTCTGGAAATTTTGCTATTGTTTTTCATTATTGTGGCAAAACAGGACATATTGAAACCAATTGTTATACTAAGAAGGATGATATTCATAGTGGTAAATTGCAGCAAGGAAACTATGCATTGTCTTCATGACAGAATGAAGACAAAAATGAGTGTTTGTTTGTTATGCAGCATATGATGAATGCAGTTACAGGAAAGGGGACACATGATGATGTATGGTATGTTGATTCAGGTGCATCTAATCATATGACCAGTCATGTTGAATGGTTTGGAGAGATGCAGGACTTACGAAACCCAGGTTATGTGCAGACGGGTGATGATTCATGCTACCCAATTTCACACATTGGAAAGGTTCCCTTGCCCTTGTATGATGGCCATACAAAGATTCTGACAGATGTATTACATGTGCCATCAATTACAAAGAATCTAGTATCTGTTGGCCAAATGGTAGAGTAGGGGTTGCAGGTCCGATTCAATGCAGAAGGTTATTTGTGAGTAGAAAAATACTTGATGTAGTGCATACAGATGTTTGGGGGCCTACACAGAATGTATCTCTTGGTGGTAGCAAATACTTTGTTACATGTATTGATGACTATTCAAGGAAGTTATGGGTATACTTCATGAAGGAAAAAAGTGATGTGTTTGAGCACTTCAAATCTTTTAAGGCAGCTGTTGAAACAGAAATAGGCTTAAAAGTAAAGTGCTTGAGATCAGATGGAGGGGGAGAGTATCTCTCTAATGAGTTTAGTGGCTTCTTGAGGACTCATGGGATAAAGAGGCAATTTACGTGCAAGTATACCCCACAGCAAAATGGTTTTGCAGAAAGAAAAAACAAGCATATTGCAGAAGTTGCACGGGCATTAATGGCTGAAAAGAATATGCCCAAACATTTTTGGTCTGAGGCTATCCATACTGCTGTTTACATCATGAATAGAACTCCCACAGCTGCAGTTCATGGAATGATTCCTGAAGAATGCTTTACTGGCAAGAATCTTGATGTATCGCACTTGAAGGTATTTGGCTGTGTTGCATACGTTCATGTGCTAGATGAGCTACGGAAGAAGCCTGATCCAAAGGCAGAAAAATGTGTTTTTATTGGATACTCTTTAGAGTAGAAAGTGTATTGCTGTTATAGCCTTGTCATAGGTGAGTTCAAAGTGAGCAAGGATGTTATCTTTGATGAGATGGGAAGTTGGTATACACCTGCTGGTGATGTTTTGGATGATGATAATGATCATGACAACTATGTGCAAAAAGATAAACAAGAATCACGGAGTCTTAGTGGACTAGAAATATCATTTGGTACTACACCTATAGTGAGCCCTTGGTTTGGGAGACTAAGGAGTAGCCCCACATCTTCAGGTGGATCTATAAGTGTTGGAGGGAAGGACAAAGGAAAGAAGAAAGTGGTGGATGGTAATGTTGCATCTACCAGTCATTTGGGATTTGATGGAGGTTCTAGGGGTTTGGAGAGTTTGGATGATGAGCTTGGTATGCCTTCAGTCAGGACACTAGGTGTATAGAGAGCTTATAGTAATGTAAAGGCTCCATTGAGTGATCTGGTGGTATGCAGATCTAGCAGGGTCAGATACCCTGTTAAAAGATTTGGTTTTGAAGGTTATGCAGCTCACCATTATGCTTATATGGTGAAACTATTTGAGGATGTTGAGCCCACTTGTTTTGAGGATGCTGTTGGTCATGACCCGGCAAGACAAAGTGTCACACCGATCTTTCCATCTTTTCTGGTGAATGGTTACCCTAATTCCTTCCAATCCCACTTTAAACCATCGTACATTGAATATGATCATGGAGAAGCTATGGTAATCCACTGAGATAACGCTTTGTATGTTACTAAAATACTCTATCTCATCTACTATAGTATTTGGATTTGTGGCCCATGCCATCGACTCTCTTACTCAAACTTTGCCATGATACCACAGTTCATTGTGGTGCGCATTTTGTCAATGGCTCCACTAAAAAATGTCACTTGTAGGATCATGCCATGATATGGATTTTGTATTGTACATCAAAACGGCTAGGTTATTCGTTGCATATAAAATCTAGATACGACAACAAAAAAGCATGCAGTCATCTTTGGATTACATCCCCTTGAGAATTTTCACTCCTCCCTAGATACCTCTACTCCTTTGCGCAAAGTTGCGATCAAAGCTTCATGCAATCACTTCATAGGCATGAACCATAGAAGTCCTCCATGTTCTCGAGATATCGAACTGGTCAATGGCATGTGTTGCACTGAAATTCTCCCTTTTGTTCTCTTTTGGCTTGCTCGTACCTATCGAGCCACTTCTCCATGGATGCATGCTGCTAGCTTGCACTGAGTGCAAGGATACAAGACACACTGATTGAGGTAAGCCTCACAATCTTGAATGTTGCAGCCATCATCCATTTTGTCTATATTACGATAAAAAAAATGTTTCCCCCCCCTTATTGTTTCTCTTCTTCTATCTCTCTCTCTCTCTCTCTCTACTTTTGTCTCTCTTTCTCTCTCTCCCTCTCTATTCTTATCTTTCCCTCTATCTCTCTATTTGTGTCCCCCTCCCTCTCTTTTTCTTTCCCATCTATCTCTCCACAAACAAAAGTAAAGAGAGAAAATTAAAAACTTAAAAAATAAAGAAATGGGAAGCAATGTCTCCCTCCCTCTCTTTATCTTGCTATTTTCCTCCATTTCTCTTTCCCTCTCCCTCCCTCCCTCCCTCCCTCCCTCTATTTTTCTTTTTCCTCCATCTCTCTTTTTCTATCTCCTTCCATTTTCCTATAACTCTCTCTCTCTCTCCCCCCTCCCTCCCTCTCTCTATTTTTCTCTTTTCCTCCATCTCTCTATTTGTCTCTCTCTCCCGCTCCCTTCCTTTATCCCCGCCTTTCTTCTCTTTCTTTTCCTTTCTCTCTCTCGTCCTTTTCCTCTCTTTCTCTCTCTTTGTTTATCTCTTCCCCCTCTCTTTCCCTCATCCTCCATCTCTCTCCCTCTCTCCCTCCCTCCATCTCTCTATTTTCCTCTTCCTCTTCCTCTCTCTACTTTTTATGAAGATCCCTCTCTCTCCCTTCCTTTCCCTCTCTTTCTCTCTTTGTTTCTCTCTCCTCCTCTCTCTCCCCCATTATTTCTCTTCCTCACCCTCCCTCCCTCCCTCCCTCCCTCCCTCCCTCCCTCCCTCTATTTCTCTCTTCCTCTTCCTCTCTCGAATTTTTATGAAGCTCCCTTTCTCTCCCTTCCTTCTCTCTCCCCCTCTCTATTTTTATCTCTCTTCCCTCTCTACTCTCTCCCCCTTCCTTCATCTCTCTATTTCTCTCCCTCTCTCTATTTTTATCACTCCTTCCTCTCTATTTCTCTCCCCACCCCTCTTTCTCTCTCTCTTTTCCTTTCTTTGTTTCCATCCCTTCATCTCTCTTTGTTTCTCTCTCCCCCTCTCTCTCTCCCTCATTGTTTCTCTCCCTCACCCTCCCTTCCTCATCTCTCTACCCCCCTCTCCCTCTACTTCTCTCTTTCTCCTCTCTCTCATTCTCTCGTTCTCTCTCTCTCTCTTTCGCTCTCCATTTTTCTTTTTCTCTCCATCTCTTTTTCTCTCTCTTTTGATCGCTCTATATCTCTCTTCCTCCCTCTCTCTGTTTTTTCTCTTTCCCTCCATGTCTTTATTTGTATCTCTGTCTCTCTCTCTTCTTTCCACTCTCCTCCTCTTTACCTTGTCCTTCTTTTCTCTCTCCTCTCTCTTTCTTTCTTCCTTCTCTCTCCCTCTCTATTTCTCTCTCCACCCTTCTTTCTCTCTATCTTTCCCTTTCTTTGTTTCCCTTCCTTCCTTCTTGTTAGGACCTAAAGCTGGCCCGACATTGGCTCTATGATGGCACTAGCCAAGTCTCTACTATGCATCCAAATCACCCCTTGACGCCTTGCGGCCAAGAGTGTCTAAGGGGTATACTACCCTAACCTCTAATGTAGAACTTCACATTTGTATGGATTGTAATACAATAGATAACTCTTCCCACACTTCTCACAGGGAGTCCCTGCACAGATCGGTGTAATACACCGTGTAAGCACAGACAAAGGGAGCGCCCCTTGGTTGATTGTCACGGCCCCACTATGGCTCTCCTACACCTTGAGATTGGCCCCAAGATGCACCGCTCATGCATAGAACACATACAATACATGCTCCACTCTTTTAATCAATCAATTTAGGAGATGTAATATATTCCACTACTTATTCCCCAAGGAGATCGATCACTAGCCCTATAGCTTAGGATATCTCACCTCCTCAATGTGGGTCATTGTTCATGAAAACAATTGATGTGCATAAAAAATAATACCATGTGTTGCATGCAATGCAATTGTGTATGATTCATAGTGCTCAAACATTATTTTTTTCATCAACAACTAGCATTGTGAAGGTGTAAATACATTTTTTTTCATGCCTTTACTCTAAACGTAATTGCTACGTTGCATAGAGCTAGCATCGAGTATTCTCGTGCTACCTGGACTCTCTTAATTTTCAAAACCACGTGTCCTATATGCCATGCATCATAAAAAAATTAGAATTTGGCATATTATCAGCCCTTAACATCTCCCTTCTCCCTACTACTGCTTAAGGTTGTGCATTCGGTGGTAGGTTTAGAGAGCGTTTTTAATATATTTTTCTTCAAAAAAATAGTAAATATCCACATTAATATAAAGCTAGGGCTAAATTGAGGCTCACCCTCATGCCTCAGTCTTATCATAGATGTAAAAAATCTAGTTTTTTTATTTTTTCTTATTTTTCTCTATTTATTTATTGATAATATTGATATTTTTTGATTTACTAATTTGGATTGATTAGGCTTGCTAAGAATTATTTTCATATTACATTTCATTCCATAGGAACACCATATACACAACAAAACCCCAAAACCCCATGATTTTCCTTAAAATCTCAATGTTGCAGATTCTACATGTTTATAGAGAAATTATTAGATGACTAAATTTTCATGATTTTCTTAATATTTTTGATAGATCACATCATTAACAACAACCAAGAACAACCATTTTCAACCATTTATAAACAAGTTCTACCATAAAACGATGAAAGTTACTACTTATAAAATCCTTGCTTTATATCATACGCATCTCATGATTGGAAGGCCGCTGATGCATCCCAATAGCCATTGACCCTCCTCCAAACCTCCATCTATGCTCCTTTATGCTTCAACATCATTCCATGATCCATATCTCTCCAATCAATCCACCCCCTTCTCTCATAGATTAAAGCATGAAAACACACATCAAGAGGAGAGCAGAGAGATACTAGAAATCCATAATTTCATTCATGGCTCTATTTTATGATCCGATTGTGGCAATAGGGAGTGAAAAAATTCTTCATTATATGCCCAAAATGTCTCCTTCTCTCTCTGTCTGTTTGAAAACTGCTATTTTGGAAAATGAGGGGGTTAGTCGAAAAATGCCCCCCCTCCCCTCCCCCCCCACCAATTCATCAAGTTTTGAGAGTTTTAACTCTCTTTAAGCAAGCATTAGACTTTAATGATTAAAAAAAACTGGTTCAAGCTTGAGTGTTTACACACTGTTCCAGTAGTGGTTTTTTGCCAAACGGAGGCCCAAACAAGCTCTGATTTGCGATCTGATTGGACAATTGGCTTCTTACATCGAAATCTATTAGTCTGGTCTTTGATGTGCTTTTTTCGGCTCCTGGATCATGTAGTCGTTTTATAATGCGAAACCTTGCAAGAATTAAATGGGGTGTCAAATAGACTTCGATCGACAAATGGAGACTTGGGTTGGGTTCCTTGCATCGAAATCCACCTAGGAAAACACTAGCTCGACCATCAATCGCCGTTCAATTTTCCATGAAAAGTTGGTATTTTATGTCTCTTGGCCACTTTCGTGCTTCAAAAATGGGTCCCAAAATCTAGCTCTCACTCCCTTTCTCCCTCCCTCCATCTTTCTCTTTCTCTCTCTCAGTCAGTCAGTCAGTCTCTCTCTTCCTCTCCCTCCCTTCTTCCCCTTCCCTTCTTCTCCCTCACTTTGTCCCTCCCTCCCTCTCTCAATGCATCTTTCCAACAAACAAAAATAAAGAAAGAAAATAAGAAAACACAAAAACAAAGCAAGAAGAGGCAATTTACCTACCTCAAAGGCTGGAAGATGAAACCCTTTGCACTGCCTTTCATGGCTTCCCTCTCTTCTCCTTTGCACCCTTCTCCTTCTTCTTTGAGTATGGCAATGCTGATGATATCTCCCTTCCTCTCTGTCTCTCTGTCTCTCTGTCTCTCTGTCTCTCTCTCTTCATCTCCCTCTCTCTCTCAAACCTTTGAGCTCTCTTGCTCTCTCTTTTGTTCTCTTTTGCAAATGGTTTTGAGAAATATCATGCTCAAGTTTTGGGCACTTTTTTTTTCTCAAAGCGATGTTGCTATTTGGATTGCTATTGGCATCATAAATATTATCACTATCAATGTCACTATTAGTTTGCAATACTAATAGAAATGCTAATATTTTTTGTTAGAATTGATCATCGCTATTGGCCTATTCCCTTGTAGTAAAGAAAGGTCAAGACCCAATGAATTTACTATTGGGGCTTCCACCTTTTCTACATCATGGAATGGTAGGCATCAGGTAGAGATAGAATAAAAAAGGGATTGTCTCTTTTGGGTTGTGCTATTGGAGCTCCGAGTGTATTTGTAGATCATGCTCCTAGAAATCGCCAAAAGGTTGAGCAAGCTAGTTTATATCCCTCCCCTTGCAAGTTAAGGAGGCAAAACCAGACATGGTGGATTTGGAAGTCTCCTATGTTGGGAATCTCAAGCTTAAATTAGTATGGAACTTGAGATTCCCAACATAGGGGGTAGTCACTCTTTTGAGAAATTGATCTATAATGTGCAAAGGGTTGCTCGGCAATATGGCATTCATCATGCCTCCCTTTGCTTATAGCATTAGCAAAAGTAGTAGAATAATTATTGGCTTTGGTTCATTCCTTGTTGCTTGAATCCCTAGACGATGCATTCTTGGTTGGCCTTTGTCAAAATCCCCTATATTGGGAATCTCAAGCTTAAATTTGTCTCGATCACTCTGCCCCCACATGCCAGAGTTGTGGCATGTGGGGGTACTATTATAAAGAATTGCGGTCAAGGATAATCAAGGTTAAGATAAAATAGGTCACACTCAAAGTAGTGGAGGAGAGGAAGATGGATGATAGCTTGTCAAAGATAACAAAGGGAAATGCCATGTCAATAAGAAAGAAAATGAAATCCTTGTGGGTACTAATGCAAAACTGCCACCAATAAGGAAATTTTGGGCAAAGGTTGCTATTCCAAAAGGAAATAGAAGCAATCCAAGATCATTTTCCAATATCAATAGAATTTCTTAGGAACATCCTAATAGAGAATATTTAGTAATTGATACAGAAATATAAATGTATTTAGTAGTGGGACTACATCATTAGAAATCAAACTTCAAGATTTATGGGATGTTTTGTAGCTCACACCAATCTAGAGGGAGGAAATAAAAAACAAAGCATGCTTAATCAATGCTTGGAAAAAGGAGACAAAGGATATGAAGGAAAACATTACACAAGGCAATCCATAAAATAGCAACACGATTAAAAGATTATATTTGCAACGTTTAATGTAAAAGGCATCAATGATAGTGCAAATAGATGCTTGCTTTGGAGGTGGATTAAGAAAGCCAAACTAGACATGGTGATTGTTCAAGAATATGAAATGTACAATTTGAGCAAACTAAAGTTTAGCGATGGGGATTACACATGTTTTGCTGGTGGAGCTTTAGGAGAAGACTTAGGATGCTTAACAATAGTGGAATTTGATTGTCACATACAATGCCAATAGTGGCAGACTATTGGTTGTAAGCTTTGAATGGAATAGTGAGAAGAAGGATGTACGAATGTATATTGCTACAACAATACAAATGATAGAATGTCCTTATGGAAGGAGCTAATGGAGATACATGATTTCAAGGTCCTTCTAGGAGGGAGCTTCAACATGGTCCAAAAGAGAATGTGCTAACATTAGTAGTGCTATTATATGGTGATGAGATTTCAACCTAGGAAGAAATGGCTCATGAGCATGGTGTCATAGATATGAAAGTTTTCATCCAATTAAATTAGGGAATGCTACCTATCACTCTCAAAGCCAGGTTGGATATTGGGCTTACGTCATGTGGTATTGCACACAAGTGGGTGATTGGCTACCTCCTATGCTATATTATAGATAGAGCATAGTAATTGGAATTCTTGATCATCCAGCATTTGCAATTATTCTTAATGCATTTGAATCAAGAAAGTTTTCTAGGATACATAAAGATCTAGTGATCAACACAAGGCATTTTAAATAGAGATGTTTTAACTACCTAATAAAGGGTGCTATTAGAGTCTTGAAAGAATAAGTCACTCAAAATATCGAGGAAGCATGGGAAACATTTGGAAAGAACCACACAATAGTGTATTAAGTTGCTTTCAATACATATAATGATCTAAAGATGGAGTTTTTGGGAAGGTTCAAGATTTAATGTAAAACAACAGGGGATATATTAAGGAAGATTAAGGATATTAAACATATGAATATACTAGTTGAAGACTATTCTCAAAAGTTTAGGAATCTACTAAACCAATTGACTTAGGAAGATACACCATCAATAGAGATGCATATTTCTTATTTCATGAAGGGCTTGAAGAGTAGGATCATAGGTCCTATAGCTAATGTGAGTTAGCACTTAATGACTAGTAGGAAAAGGCATAACAAGAAGAAGGAAACAAGCTTAGGAAAGAGTAAGAAGAAGAAGGAAAAGGAGAGAACTAAGACAAAGTGAGAGCACAATAGATTGGATAAGAAGATTAAGCCAAAGCTAAAATTCTTAGGTCTTTTTGACATTAAGAGGAAGGAGAAGTATTGTGAAATATGCAAGAGGAATGGTCATGAAACCAAAACTTGTTGTCGATATAACCCCAATGTTTGGATGGCATAATAGGTGCCAATGATGCAACATAGGCAAAGAGTTATGCAGTCTATTTGCAGTTAATAGGGTAATTATTGACACAATGACTTAGAGACCCTTCAAGGGATCTAGAAGAATGCTAGCAAGATATCCATGGTGAAATTTTCAAGCATAGTAGCAAACTCCTCAAATAGGAGCATGCCATTACTATGGAGGTCAAGGACACTTTGTAGGGCCAAACTACTATAAACTATGGGGAAAGGCATAGGACTGAGAGAGAAATGCTAGTAGCAACGATCCACAATGATGAAAGGCCTATAAGAGCACCTCGTCAACAACATTTTCCTACGCTAATAGTAACAATCCTCATAGAGCTACTTGACCAAGATGAGCAAAGGCAACCTCTTGAAGATGCATAGACTTTTGGTTATGGGAATATTCCTCAAGAGCAAGATCAAGGAAGGGCAAAGAAGGTGTCAAGTAACCTCAGGGCTGTAAGTATGCATGTTCATTGTGACCATTCTAATTCCATTAAAGTGGAATATTGTCCTAAAGAAGCTACAATACTAGTTGTTACTAAAAGTCAAGCTTATTTGGAACTTGATTAGCAAGAACAGGAGAAATCCAGAAAAAGGAAAACTAAGCAAGTCGAGAAGCTATAGAAAGTGGCATGAAAAGTAGTACTTGAGGAGGCTGATGATTAGGAGTCGCAAGGTATCTTGAATCCTGTAGTGGGAGCTCACGCTCAACCGCCAAGACCCATGGACCGCTTATTGTTTCAAGCATTTCAAGTGAGCTCTCATGGCTATCTCTCACCTAGCCGATGCGCCGTCGATCCTCTCGGGGTGTAGTGAGCTTACCTTGATGCCAAAATGAGTTGCCCCCTCTCTTGCACACTCCAATAGCTCCACGATTCTAGATGCTAGCTCAAGCATCCTCAAGCCTCCTCCATCTCTGAGCTCCATCCACCATAGCCGCACGTAGGAGAAGAGAAGAGAAGAGAAGAGAAGAGAAGAGAAGAGAAGAGAAGAGAAGAGAAGAGAAGAGAAGAGAAGAGAAGAGAAGAGAAGAGAAGAGAAGAGAAGAGAAGAGAAGAGATAAGAGGAGATGGTGAAGAGCTTCATCGTCTTGATCCCTCACTCCCACACACTCACTCACTCCCTCACACTCTCACACTCCCTCTCTCAAGAGAGCACACACAAGCAAGGTGAAGAGAAGAAAAGAGGACTCTTGTTAGCCACACACCAAAGAATGAGCTTCCATTTACTTTTTGAACTTTATATACAAGCCCTAAAATCCCATGGGCACCCATCCCTTTTTACATGGCCGGCCATTGTGGCAAGGTCCCTTTTTCTAATTCCCTCTTCTTGCTTCATGCCCTAAGCCTATACCCGTCTATTCTTTTACAAATGGCATAGGAGGGAGCCTGGCGCTCTTTTACAAGAGTTTTTAGAGTTTTTTGAGGTGCCTTTCATTTAAAATTGCGCTTTTTGCCTTAGCTTAGCTTTACGGGCCGCCTCTATGCCTTTGCTCTTTTTCCATCCTTTTCTCGCTTTTTTCTTCATTTTTTCGCCATCTCGAATTGAGAGTAACATTACCCCCCTCTGAGATGGGTATCAACCCCATGGCACTTCTAGCTATTTGTTGGGAAAGGGTAGGCGGTTGGCAAGTTGTTGGTCAGGTGATGGTAGGGCCACATGTGGACTCAGTTGCTTTGGAAGCTTTGGCAATGATGGTTGACAGAGAAGCCAATAAAATGTCAAGTGGATGATGGGGCCTTCGAAGTTGGTGGTTTGTCGCATTTTGTAGTATTTGAAAGGAGAAGGTGCGGTGCTCTACCTAAGGGGAGTGTCTACTTTACTGCATGGTGCATTGTGCTCGTGCTGGTGGAATGGGGAGTTGCGTCTAACCACAGGCATGCCTGGGTGATGTCCCACACTTGAGGACCCCATTCGTGCAATAGGGAGGTGCGGTGTGTGTAGCGTAGGGTGACAGGTCTAACCAAGGCGAGTGTTACCTCCCTAGGTATGTCCTTCCCTTGATGTGCCCTAAGTGTGAAGTGGGGGTTCAAAAAGAGGCTAGGGGGTTAGGAGTGGAGCCGACCGACTGAAGCCACCGGATACGCCTAACTTGAGGACCCCTAGGTGCAGTGATCGTGTCTTGTGTGGCCCTAGTTGTGTCTTCATGTGAGTCTTTCTTTCCATGTCTTTTTCTTTTTGTGATGTGTTTTCTTGCCTTTCTTTCTTTCTTTTCTTTTCTTTTTCTTTTTCTCTTAAAAAAAAAGTCAGGATGACATCCAATTTCTAACTTTCATTGTCAGAGTGAGGTGGAGAAGGGATCAGGATAGATTTTCTCAAAAACTGCCAGCTCTGCATGTATCCCTTGAGATTCATGCAAACATGGAGTGAATTGGTGGAGAAGAAGGGGTGGTTACATTGGGTGAACTAGGTATTGTTCATATCTTCAAGAAGAGCTAGGCAAAAAGAAGGTAGAAGGCTAGTTCTAGTCACCAAGCGCATCATCGCGCAGCTATTGATGGTGTTAGGATCAAAAAAGAGGGGTGGAAGGCCACGTTCTTGTGGGATAGGGTCCTGCTTAAGTAAGAGTTTAAGAAGCCTAAGGTAGTTACAGGTGGTTATGAAGACTGGATCGGGGCAAGAGGAAAAGTCCGTGAGGAAGCAGGTCATGGAAACGTCTAGGTTTTCAAAGATGAAGGTGAGAGCTTGTTCAAAAGAGGCACAATTAGGATCATAGATAATGTGGAAGTCATAGCATCCATGGAGGGTAGCGTCAAAATCCACTTCTACCCTACGAGGGTACGCCATAAATGTAGGGTTGTTCCTCTCGTAGGGTAAGGTGTTGCAAAAGGCCATCCATGCAAGCATGCTAATGTCGCACACCCGTCTCCTCCACATGGGCTGGCAGTTATAGCCTTGTACAGAATGTGGCACTTCAAAGACCTTATTCTGCCAAAATTTTGCCTCTTCAGTCTCCCAAAGAGTGGGATTCTTTTCTCTCTCTTCTAGCCATTGCTGGCCTAGTCGACTTCTAATCGCAATCACTTCCTCCACTACTTTAAGTGGCATGACTCTCCTCAAGATTTTGGGCAGAAGGAAGCTAAAGGAGAAGGGTTTTTTGTCCCTTTCCAGTTGCTCCCAAACTATTAATTCAGCGTGGAAACCTGCTGATGGGAGGTCATCTGGGCATGGTGGTAGGGGTGTAGATGGTTGCATGACCGGCTTGGCTCTCATTTGTTTCCTAGTTTCTTCCACCAGTTTCTTTCTCCTTTCCTTGAGGGTGGCTTGTCTTTCCACAGATGTGTCAATTGATGGCGGCTTGGGAATGTGGCAAGGGGGGTTGTGGGATCACCTCTTCTTTAAATCTGCCCATATCGAATTGGAGTTCAGCTTCATCCCTTTGTCGGTTTGCTTGTTGTGTTTCCTCTTCAAATCCTAGTGCATCGACCTCCTAGGGGGTTAGGTCGACCATCAATAAGTACTTCCATTGATCATCAAGGCTTAGCCCCACGACATCGGGTTGGGGTGGCATGTGCAGTCCTACTTGTAGGGCCCTGCGGGCTATGCTTAGTTTCTTCTTTGCCACCTCGAGGGACTCCCCTTCCTCTGAGTGGGTGTTATCCATTAATGTATTCTAGAAGTCTCTCTGTTGAGTGTTTAAGGCTACTTGGGTGGCCTCTTCTATGCTCTCTGTGAGAGGATTTTCTCTTTTTCCACGAGAGCCAGGCAATGTGCCAAGGTCTTCATCCTCCGTTCATTCTGTCCCGCCCATTCTTCAGCTCTCTTCTTCATTTCCTCCATGCCTTCCCCCTGCCTTTGCACCAGAGCTACGAGTCTTTGCTCCTGGTCTTTCAATTCTTTGCTCTTTCTCTCGTGCTCTTTTATTTCTAAGTTCGGCTTCTTAGTCATGGTCTCCATCTCCAAGTGATGTTGTTCTTCCTCTTGCTTCCTTTCCTCTTCTTTGGCAGCAAACTCCTCCATGTCTCGTTTGATATGATTAGTATTTGCGGTTAGCTCTTCATATTGCATGATCAAGAGTTTATACTCCCTTTGCATTTTTACAAACTCCTGATTCTCATCTTCCAGCTATTGCTGCCTTCAGCTTTCCTCCCTGTCGTCCTTAGCCGTTAGCTCCTGTTTGAGATCAAAGATCTCCTTTTGTTGCATGGATATTTGTCGGGTCTTTTCAAGATAACTTGGCCATAGCCATCTTCCTCTCCTCTTTAGCTTTCTCTAGTTGAGAGAGCAATTTAGCAGCGTATTCGTCATAGTTAGCTGGTGGTGTCATCGTCGTGTGGATCGAAGTGGTTGAGGCCTCCACTTTCTGGCATTTTGGATATTGTCTAGATTCAACGTCTGTGGCTGGCCTCTTTTGCCTCGTGGCCATGGTTTCCATGCTCTTCCATTGGGATAATTCTTTATTGATGAAATATTGCATCCAGGCCATAAAGTTTGAGACATCGGCACTAGTGGGGATGCTTGGGGTGAGGGTGGCTGGTTTGGTGGTAGGCACTAGGAGGGTTGGGACAGGATGGATGGGGGCTTTACCCTTGCCTTCAGTGCCTGGCGGTATGATCTCCGGTACCTGAGTGCTTGAGCCTGGCCCCTCCTCTCTGGGCGGGCTCAGAGCTCCTAGGTCATCTACCCTGCTTTGTTGCTCTAGAGACCAACATGTGGCTTCGCCCGTGTCTTCCTTTTCCTTCCTTCTCAGCTCCTCCTCTTCCTTAGCAGCCCTTCTCTCCCTCTGTTCTTGTGCTTTTCTAGATTCTTCCTCCAATTTATGTGCTTTTTCTTTTTCTTTCTTCTTCCTCTCTTCGGCCTCCTATTTTGACACCTTCTTGGCTTTCGTGGCTTCTTCCTTTGACTTTTCTACTTCCTATTTCTTCTTCTTCTCCCTCTCTTCCGCCTCTTTGAGGGATTCCCTTTTTGCTCTCTCTAAGTCCTCCTTCTCCTCTTTGCGGTCTTCGTCTTGCTTCTTCTTTTCTCTCATCCTCTTCTTAGGTTTCTTTGCTTGCTTTTTGCTTGACTGTTCCTTTTGTTCTCCTCCTTCTTCATCACTTTCGGTCTGGTCGCTAGACAACTCTTGGTCCTGGTGAGGGGCGATCTATCGGGTGTTTCTCTTTCTCCTTCGAGTCTACATCCTGTGCCCCTTTTACTGCCTCCTAGATGAGAGCAATCAAAACACTTCCATAGCCAATGAAAGAGGCTTTGGATGAGGCTTTCTTCCTCTCAGTGCTTTTGGAGGCTGGGGACTCCCCGCCTGTTGGCTTGCTCCCCAAGGCTAGTGCTTTTGTTGCCTGGTCTATGGTCTTGTGCACATAGCCATTCCAGTCAACCTCATCCAGGGTGCAAACTGCCACATTCTCAAGCACATGAACGCTGATTCAGTGCATGAGGAAATTGTAGCGCTGGCTAGAGAATAGTGAGTGCACCAGTTTTGCCTGCATGCGGGCTTCAACATCAGGGATATTTGGGATGCTGATGCCGTCGTTGGTAAGCACCTCTTTCCTCTTCATCTTAAGCATGGCATAGACGTCTCTTTTCTGCTTCTTCTCCACCTTAGGCTCTAACCCCAGTGCCTTCTCCACCAAGGCTGGGTTCAAGGGTACCTGTACCTATTTGGCCTTCTCCCCCTTCCCACTGTTACAGTTCCATATTCCTGATCTGGGTTGTAAATTCTGAGAAATTCCACATACTTTGTGTGGTCAGGCTCTTGTGTAAACTTCTTGAGGTACGTAGAGAGGTTGCACTACTCTACGACCCTCTTGGCTACTTTCTCCTTGGCCACTACTTCCTTGATGTTATGGATGGTTCGAAATTTTCGTTAGTTGTAGACACAGCTTTCCAAGGAGATGCCGTACGGGGTCCTCTCCTCTTCCATGAAGGGGAGTTAGTGGGCACGGTATTGTTGCGACATCTTTCGTTCTTGTCATGAACCATAATTCCCATTAGTGCTTTTGAAAATAATAATTTGCTGAAAAGAAATACTTTATGTTTGTTGAATGAAAGCATTAAGATCCAACATAGATTCTCCCCTTTAGACATTTTACCTTTTATTTCAAAGCTTTTATGACATTCCTCCTACATCACCAGTTTCTTACGTGTTTATGTGTTTGCTTGATCTTGATTGGTTTTAATTTGATTCACTTTATTCCCTCTCCTTCTAGATTGAGAAAAATCCTTCCTAGGATTGAAGGTTAGGAGGTTAAGGGCATTCAACATTCAGATATAAGGGTTACTTGCGCATGAGCCAAGTATAGAATTTTGCCAATTGAGCCTCTCAGTCCAGATCAAAGGGTCGGCTACTTACGTGTGTGATGTAAGTGAGGACATCCGTTAGGAAATCACCGGAATCGACACGGCTAGCGATGTGTAGCTCTTCTTTGGTCAGGAGATGATCAAGATATGGATGTCCTTTGACATGCTCTTCCATGAGTCGGCCACAAAGAGTGGTTAACATTCTATATAAGGTGGGTGCATTGGGTCATACTCCGATGTCTTGATTGTGTGGCACTGCTCAATGTTGGTCATGATTTGACATCCTTCGAGTTTCCATTGCAATCGTAGAGTGTACCAATTTCATATAAATGGGGAGTCGATGGGGGTCAGCTAACGCTTTCAACTCCTTGACTTTTTCTCAATGATAGAAGAAGTTACGCGCTTATCGTAGGAAGTAATGAGGCGTTGTTTGATGGTTTGTTCTCTGGATATCTCAGTGCGTAGCAACTCGAAAGCTGAGTGGGGTGTTTTGACAAATGCGAATTTAAATGTTTCCCAAGAACAAGGCATTGGTGCGAACTTTAGTTGCTAAAGGCTCTTGCAATAGGCCTAAGTCCAAGCGGTCATAACTTAGAGCTCTGGACTTAGGCCTGTTGCAAACTTTAGTTGCAATAGGCTCTTGCAACAGGCCTAAGTCCAAGTGGTCATAACTTAGAGCTAGCGACATGAATGTGGCATCTAAGCATCTAAGACAAGCAATAATGTCATTCCCTATGTCTTCGGCTAGGTTTGGTGACCAGAGTTAAGAATGATTTCTGCTCGTAGGAGGGTTTAAGGCCTGCAGGTGACTGGGGTTTGATGGGGCTAGAAGGCTTGGCGGTAGATGGTGGTAGTTGCCCATGAAGCGGTGGTTGAGCCTCGTGGATGAGCGTTAGAGTAGTAGCTGCTGTGGATGGGGTGTCAAGAATCGCGTGGTGGGGGGACTTGCTCAAGATGCTGCGCCGAACACACACAAAATGCACAAGGAGAAGCTCAGTCAAGAGACAAGAAGAGAGATGGAGGCCAAAACGTTTTCTTGCTGGTTTCTTCTTCTTTTTCCACACACTTTTCAATGTACACAAAGTATAGATAAGATACAACATAAAGAAAAGTGGCCTACTAAGTCAAACAATGCATAACCGACTATATTAGTCGACGACGCTATAACTATGCGAGCTGTAAATAGGTGTAACAACCTGAATATAATAAGTAATGAGTCAGTGGCCATGTGAGAGTCATAATGACCACTGACATGCTAAGTGTAGACATGTGGACCCATCTAATGAGGTAGTCCATCATTAATGTTCGCATGTGTTGAGCTTATCATCTCAACACTCTCCCTTAAGCTCAACTGCATCTCTGCAACTCCAAGTATGCTTCGAAACTTTTGAAGCTTCTCTGTACCCAATGCCTTCGTGAAGATGTTAGCTATCTGATCCTGTGTGCTGACATACACCAAGTCAATCTCACCTCCTAGTACCTTCTCTCTCACGAAGTGGTAGTGTACCTCAATATGTTTTGTCCTGGCATGGAACACAGGGTTCCTAGCTAACTGTATAGTCCTCATGTTGTCACAATAAATGAAAACTGGACCTTCCACCTGCACATCTAAATCAACCAATAACTTTTGTAGCCATACTACCTCACATGCTGCAATAGTAGCACCTCTATACTCAGCTTCTGTACTCAACAAAGCAACTGTAGATTGCTTTTTGCTGCTCCAAGCAATTGGTGCACTACCAAGAGAGAACATGTATCCACTGGTAAATCTTCTATCAGACATACTACCAACCCAATCTGCATCTGTGTATCCAAATACTTGTACATCTGTACCTGCCTCATAGAAAAGTCCATAATGTAATGTGGACTTTACATATCTCAATATGCGTATGATTGCATCCAAATGTAGCTTTCTAGGTACTTGCATAAACTGACTCACAAGACCAACAAGGTAGCTCAAGTCTGGCCTTGTAATGGTCATGTAGATCAAACTCCCCACTATCCTCTTGAACATAGTAGGGTCTTCTATCTCATCCCCAACATCAGCACTCAACTTTACATTCTGCTCCAATGGGGCTGAAAGTGGTTTGCATGTTGTCATACCATACTTGAACAACATATCCAAGCCATACTGTCTTTGGGACAGCCATATACCATCATCACATCTGATCACCTCAATGCCAAGGAAGTACCTGAGCTCACCTAAATCCTTCATCTCAAACTTCTTCTTCTTCAAAAAGTCCTTGACTTTAGCAATCCCACTATCACTATCACCTATAATAATCAAGTCATCCACATAGATGACTATGATGACCAAACCTACATCTCCCTTTCTCACATAAAGTGAGTGATCAGCATCAGAAACATAAAAGCCAATATTGACAAGATACTCTCTGATCTTGTCAGACCATGCTCTAGGTGCTTGCTTGAGCCCATAGAGTGCCTTCTTCAACCTGCACACATATGTGGGATGCTCTAAATATTCATAACTTGCTTGCTGATCCATATACACTTCTTCCTGCAAATCACCATGCAAGAAGGCATTCTTCACATCCATTTGCTGTAACCTCCAACCTTTGGCTGATGCCAAAGCAATCACACATCTGACAGTTGCCATCCTAGCAACTGGACTAAAGGTTTCATCATAATCTATGCCATATGTCTGGGCATAGCCTTTTGCAACAGCCTAGCTTTGTACCTACTAATAGAACCATCTGCATTGTGCTTAATCTTATAAACCCTCTTACATCCAATAGCTTTCTTTCCCTTCGGAAATGATACTAGATCCCAAGTATTGGCCTCTAATGCAATCATCTCCTCATCCATTGCTACATCCCAATGAGTATGACCAACAACATCCTCAAAACAAGTGGGCTCAATATCCTCAACTAGTTTCACCATATAAGCATAATGGTGAGCTGCATAACTTTCAAAACCAAATCTTTTAATAGGGTATCTGACCCTGCTAGATCTGTGTACCATCGGATCACTCAATGGAGCCTTTACATTACTGTGAGCTCTCTATACACTTGGTGTCCTGACAGAAGGAATGCCAAGCTCATCATCCAAGCTCTCTGAGCCACTAGAGTCTCCATCAAGAACTGCATCAATGCCATCTGACACTTTATTCTTTCCTTTGTCTTTACCTATAGTGCTACTAGATGCACCTGAAGATGTAGAGCTACTACTTAGTCTCCCAGACTAAGGACTAGTAGATGATGTCTCTGGCCCACTAAGAGTCTGTGATTCTTGCTTTTCAGCCTGCACATGAGTGTCATGATCATGATCATCATCCAATGTATCACCACTAGATACATACCAACTGCTCATTTCATCAAAGATGGCATCCCTACTCACTCTGAACTTACATGTGGTAGGGTTATAACAACGATACCCTTTTTGCTCTAAAGAGTATCCAATAAAGACACATTTTTCTGCCTTTGGATCAAGCTTCTTCCGTAGCTCATCTGGCACATGAACATATGCAACACAGCCAAATACCTTCAAGTGCGATACATCAGGCTTCTTGCCAGTAAAGCATTCTTCAGGAGTCATCCCATGAACTAAGCTGTGGGAGTTCTGTTCATAATATAAATAGTAGTATGAATAGCCTTAGACCAAAAATGCTTAGGCATATTCTTTTCAGCCATCAAGGCACATGCAACTTTTGGAATATGCATGTTTTTCCTTTCTGCAACCCCATTTTGCTATGGGGTATACTTGTATGTAAACTGTCCCTTTATCCTATGAGACCTCAGAAAATCACTGAACTCATTCGAGAGGTACTCTCCCCCTCCATCTGACCTCAAGCACTTTACTTTCAAGCCTGTTTCTCTTTCAACTGCAGCCTTGAAAGTTCTAAAGTGCTCAAAGGATTCACTCTTTTCCTTCATAAAATATACCCACAGCTTTCTAGAACAATCATCAATGAATGTGACAAAGTATGAACTTTCTCTAAGAGATGCATTTTGTGTAGGCCCCCAAATGTCTGTATGCACAACATCAAGGATATTTCTGCTTACATCTCTGTCATGTGAAAAGGGTTGTCTTGCCTGCTTACCAAATTGACATGCTTCGCATACCTTATGAAATTCTGCAACTCTAAATGTAGGCAACTGTTTGGACTGCATTAATTTCAGCCTTTGTACATTTGCATGTCCAATGCGTTTGTGCCAAATTTCAATATCTGCAACAGCAATACCTTTTCCTTTAGCATACATAGCAGCATTCATAGTAGGAATTCCAGCTTCCAGAGTAAACGTATGTCCAACTCTACTTCCCTTTGCAACTAACCTGCACTTGTCATTGAAGTCTTCTACAAAGCATCCCTTTGCATTAAATCTGACTTGCAGCCCTTGCTCTACCATCTAACCGACTGACACCAAGTTCTTTGTAATAGATGGCACATGTAATACATCTGAAAGACTCTTTTTCTTACCATCATGCAAGGACAAGGGAACTTTTTCAATGTGTGAAATTGGGTGGCATGAATCATCACCCGTCTGCACATAACCTACATTTTGCATCTCTCCAAACTATTTTGCATGGCTGGTCATATGATTGGATTCACCTGAATCAACATACCAAACATCATCACGTGTTCCCTTTCTTGTAACAGCATTCAACATATGCTGCATAACAAACAGACGTTCATTTTTGTCTTCATTCTGTCGTGAAGACAATGCATAGTTTCCTTGTTGCAACTTACCACTGTGAATATCATCTTTCTTAGCATAACATTGGGCTGAAATATGACCTATTTTGCCATAGTAGTGATACACAATACCAGAGTTGTTAGAACCTCTGTACTGCCATCCACCTTTTCCTCTAAAGCTCCCCCTGCCTCTAAAGTTACCACGACCTCCTAAAACCTACATATCACCAAATTGCTGATTCAATTTGTTTTGCTGGTTGTCACTACCACGTCCTGTACCACGGCCTCTTGAAGAGAACCTGCCACATCCCCTTCCTGAAGTAGAGTAGAAAGCTTGAACCTGTTCACCACTTCTTTTAGATGTCTCACTCTGCATGTTGATCTCTTTAGTGATCATAAGGGAGACCAACTCATCGAAATCTAGAAATGGCTTTCTGACATATACGGAAGTTACAAAAGACTTCCAAGCCTTTTCATTGTTAAGTCCACCCAATGTAGACGACACTAAATCATCATTATCGGGCTTGCATCAATTGCTGCCAAGGCATCTGCAATGCTCCTTACCTTCAGTGCATACTCATTGATAGACATCTTCCCTTTCTTCAATGTATTCAACTCTTGCTTGAGTTGAATCTTTCGTGCCTTTGTATTTACGGAAAATATACTTTCAAGTATCGTCCAAGCTGCATATGAATTCTCTGCATTTCTGATATGTCCCAGTATATTATTGTCAATTACTACAGATAGCCAATACATGACCTTTTTGTCTTTTGCATTCCATTCCTTCAGTGCCTTTGTCTCTTCTATAGTTGGAGGATCACTTACCTCCGGCTCCTTTTCTTCACCTGACACAAACTCGTAGAGTCCTTTTCCAATAAGAAAGTTCGTGACACGGAACTTCCATGAAGGGTAGTTGCTCTTGTCGAGCTTCTTAATGATGGGGTTTCCACTGTTCTCTGCCATTATCACAAAACTAATACCAAACAACAAGTAAATCTTATGCAACCCTCGACCTATAGTGCATAGCAATACACCAGACAGGCTTTTTCACTATCTGCTCAACAATACATGCAATCTGCAACCAGTTTGTAGATAAACCTTGTGTTTATTCATTGGTAAACACCTTTGAACTTACAGATCTGAAATTCGTAACATGTGCACCTATATACAACAGACAGCTAAAATTGCAGGGTATCTAGAACTGCTGTTTGCAACTTGCGGCTCTAAAACGGGGCCTGAAATGACCTCGGATGGCCAAAATAGCAGCGGAAATGCCATAAAGGGCTAATTTACAGAATACATAGTGATCTTTGCGCACACCAAATCTCACTACAATCTGAGATTTTTGCTTTGTCCTGCTTCTGGTGCCTCCACAGGTACTGTCCAAGAGAAAGAGTGGAAGAATGGGAGAGCTTCTTACCCGTGGCTTGTTTGCTCAAACCTTGCTTCTTCTCCTTCACTTTAGCCTTCAAAATCAGCCTCTCTCTGTGGCACGGCTCTGATACCATGTCAAGAATCATGTGGTGGGGGGACTTGCTCAAGATGTTGCGTTGAACAGACACAGAATGCACAAGGAGAAGCTCACTCAAGAGACAAGAAGATAGATGGAGGCCAAAACGTTTTCTTGTTGGTTTCTTCTTCTTCTTCCACACACTTTTCAATGTACACAAAGTATAGATAAGATACAACATAAAGGAAAGTGGCCTACTAAGTCAAACAATGCATAACCGACTACACTAGTCGACTGGCGCTATAACTATGCCAGCTGTAAATAGGTGTAACAACCTGAATATAATAAGTAATGAGTCAGTGGCCATGTGAGAGTCATAATGACCATCAACATGCTAAGTGTAGACGTGTGGACCCATCTAACCAGGCAGTCCATCATTAATGTCCGCATGTGTTGAGCTTATCATCTCAACATGGGGGCTGCTACACTCGGATTGGGTTTGACAAGTCTTCTCAGCACTAGAAGGGGTTGAAGTGTGTAAAGGCATTTGTGGTTTGGGCCGATAGGCTTGCTCAACTCTTCTGGGCTTATGCATGGGTGAGCTTGTAGGAGGCGAGTCCTGGAAGCGCTACGACTTCTGGTTCTGAGGTTCTATGGGACTCTGGGTGATCAAGCTTGAGGGCGGCGTGTGAGTAGTGCCTTGGGCCATTCGGGCCTTAGGGATCCATATCCAGGCATTTCCCTCATAGTAGCCTTGTGCATGCAAGAGGGATTTAGGAACCCATCTTAGCTTGATCATGCTTCGATTTCTGTAACTGTGTCTCGGCCTCCTAGGTTTAGAGTTTCTTGTGTTACAAGGATGTGAGTGTCTACTCCTATGCGGCGGTTGGGATTGTTCAGGCCTTCATTGAAACTTAGGCTATTGGGCCTTAGCTTTTGCTGCTCTGAGTGGCAGCTCATGAGTTTTGGTAGATGGTGGCCGAGCACTACCCCCCTCCGTAGACTTGGGTGCTAGTATTTCTACCAGTGGCCTTGTGGACTTTAATGAGATCGCGCAGCCCTTGCTGAAGGTTGTAACAATGCGGATGTTGCCTATGGTGAGGTGGATACACTGCTACTCATAATCGACATTGTAGTGAGTTTGCTTCTTGAAGGTTTGCCCTAGCAGCGATTGCATGCCTGCGTCTTTAGTGTTTGGCAATACATAAAGGATCATTGGTACAGTCTCAGACTCGATAGCAACAATGGCCCTACACTTGCTGAGAAGTGCATTTGAGCGGTCCCCATATGGGCTTAATTTAGCATTAGTGGGCTGTAGTGGTGGTTTACCAAGTTGGGTCCAATGATCATGAGTTAAGACATTGAAGTCGGCTCCTTCGTCGATCAAGGCATTGAAAGTGCATGTTTGCTTGGCAGTGTCTGTGATGTGGAGGTATGCGGGTTCTACGGCTTTCTCATCCTCATAATCAATTTCTGTGATTGTGGCGACTCGTACTTTGACAGGGGGTTCTAACATTGGTGGCTCATGCATCGGATGCATGAGAGGGTAGTACTTCTTAATGCGACTACCATTGAAGAAGCCTATGCCCTTGCCGTCTAGAGTCTCGAGCTCAACATTGCCAGTTTGGCTGATTGCATGAACTTTGAAAGGCCCAATATCTCTAAACTTTATTTTCTGCTTGTGTCCTTTAACTGAGTACAGGAGCACTAAGTCGCCCTGTTCAAAGTCGCGCTGCTTGACATGCTTGTCAAACCAGCTCTTGCATCGTGCCTTCTCGCATATGAGCACATGAGTGGCTAGAAGGTGAGTTTCCGAGAGGCATTCAAGTTCAACTAAGAGTTGCATCCATGCCTCCTTCCCTTCCCATCATTCTTGAAGTGCTATTCTTAGGCTTAGAACAAAGAACTCTATTGGTAGAATTGTCTCAGTCCCATAGGTCAACCTAAAGGGAGTCTGGCCGATAGCCATTTTATAAGCTGTACGGTAAGCCCACAAGGTTGCCATCATCTTGTTATCCCAGTCGCTGTGCAAAGCAGAGACTTCTTTGGTCAAGATGTTTACAAGGATCTTATTTGTGGATTCTGCCTGCCCGTTTGCCTGAGGGTAGTATGGAGAGGATTTTTGATGGATAATTAGAAAGGTGGATAGAAGATGTGCTATTACTTCATTGATGAAGTGTGTGCCCTGGTCACTAACTAGTTTGATGGGGCAGCCGAATCGTGAGATCACTTGCTCCCATAAGAACTTGGCAGTTGTTCTAGCATCATTCTTTTGTGTTTCTCTTGCTTCTGCCCATTTTGTTAGGTAGTCTGTGGTCACAATGATATATTTGGCTTGCGAATATTGTGCCGCAGGACTAATGGGTCTTATGAAGTCGATCCCCCATTTTTCAAAGGGTTGACATGCAATGATTGGGGTCAACTCCATTTGATCCTTGTGAATTAGGACCTTTGTCTGCAAGCACTCATCACAATGCTTGACGAATTGTGCTGCGTCGCGAAAAAGTGTGCGCCACCACAATTGAGACTGCAGCACCTTGCGGGCTGTCATGTCTCCACTAAAGTGCCCTTCACCAACAATTTCATTGTGCACCTTTGTGAGCACATCGTGCTTCTCATGCTCATATATGCATCTATGCAACAACCCATCTTGCCCTAGCCTATATAGTTGGCCTACTATGAACTGATAGGGTTGGATTTTGAGGATAAGTCGCCTAAGTTGGGCTTTTTCTATCGGTCGCTTAGGCAGTCCGTGCTCAAGCACTTGGACGATGTCATATGACCAATATGGCATTAGATCAACCTTGAATAAATCTCTCTCGCTAGAAAGGTTAAATAGATGGGCGTTTGGCAATTCATCGACAATGCCTTGTCCAATGACCTCTCCTGTGGGGATGCGTGACATGTGGTCAGCCATGTAGTGCTATTTTTCCTTACGTACAATCACGGAGAAGTCGAATTCTAAAAGCAGAAGGAGCCATCGAGCTATGCATCCTGTAGCATAGGGTTTTTTTACTAGATATAGCAAGGCTTGATGATCCACAAAGAAAGTAAAAGGCATAGCCAACAGATAATGCCAAAACTTCTTTACAGCAAATACCATGGCTAAACCCTCTCTCTCAGTTGTCGAGTAATTCATTTTAGTCTCATTGAGTTATCTACTAGCAAAGCTCATTGGATAGTGAAGGTTGTGTTCGCTAGGTTGGCACAATATTGCCCCCATGACGAATTTCGAAGCATCAATATGCACATGGAAGGTAATGCTCCAATCTGGGGCTTGTAGAATCGGTGCAATAGTCAGAGCCTTTTTCAATTCCTCATACGATCATTGGCATGCTTCAGTACACTCGAAGACGATCAACAGCTCGTACAAAGGTTTGGCAATCAATGCATAGTTCAGCACAAACTGTCGATAGTATCCCTTATGGCCTAAGAAGCATTGAACTCCCTTATAGTTGATTGGGGGCGGAAGATCAACAATAACACTGACTTTCGAGAAGTCAATGGCAATGCCGTTCTTTGACACCATGTACCCTAGGATGCATCCATGTTTCACCCAGAACTAGCACTTTAAGGGGTTCAAGGAGAGACGATATAGGCGACACCACTCAAAGATTGCTCAGAGTTTATCTAAGTGTTCTCTCTAGGTCGAGTGAACACACAAGTCATCCATGAAGACTTCCAATTCCTTGCAAAGCATGTCTTTAAATATGCTGTACATGAGGTGTTGAAAGGTGGATGGGACATTAGTCAACCCGAAGGGCATGACTACGTAAGCAAAGACTCCCCACTCAGTGGCGAAGGCAGCAGTCTTATGCCTGTCAGGGTAGAATGCACTTGCACCTAATTGTATCCAGAGAAGCCATCCAGAAAGATGTAGGCCTCTTTGCCCACCACTCTTTCAAGCATGTTCCCGGTGTACGGCAATGGGTAGTTTTCTCTCTTAGTGGCAGCGTTCACCTTCTTGTAATTGACGCACACTCTAATCTTTCTGTTTTTCTTCATCACTATGACTATGGGTGACACCTAGTTTGTGTGCTCAATTTCATAAATGAATCTTGCTCTCATCAGCTTGTCAATCTCCTCTTTGGCTGCATGAGCTTGTTTTGGATTCATTGGGTACGATCACTACTTGACCGGTGTTGCGTCTGGCGTCATGGGTATGTTATGAGTCACTATACTCAAATCTACCCCCTTAAGCTCTTCTAAGGACCAAGAGAACATGTCTATATACTCTCGCAAGAGAGCAACAAGACTCATCTCCTCTTCCTCAGTCAAGTCATCGGTAATAAAGACCGGTTGGGGTGTCTCCCCTTCCTGTGCTAGGTTCACCTCCTTGACCTTGGCTAGTCCCTCGATGGGTTCACTTGTTTGCCCTTGGCATTTGGCACCCAACGGGATTACTACCCTATCACCCTTCTTGAATCTTGTAAATCTCTTCGGTAGATCCTGCAGCTTTCTTTGCTCTTCCGTTTGCATGTCGCTAGGTATTTTTGGGTCTTGGATGGTCTAGGTATCATAGTTCACTCCCTTCATGACTATAAAGTCAATTGAGAACTGGATGCCTGCAATTTTTACTGGCCAGTCTTTAAGTACCCTAAATGGTTTCACTCTCATACCGTTTGCTAGTGTGACATTGAACTTGGCGGTCTCAACAGGTGGGTTTCCCCATGTCTGAAGCACTGCGTGGCTCAGTACGCTAACCCCTGCTCTTGTGTCTACAATCCCCTTTCTCGTTGTGTCGCCTAGGGCTAAGATAGGTAAGAACACATGCATCTTTGTGCCTTCCCAGAAAGCATTAATGTGCAAGGACTTAGGCACAGAGTGCAGCGTCAGACTTGGTATTTATGTCTCTGCATCAAGGTCATGCAGGTTTGCAGCAGCTTGCTCTCGTGATCCTTCAACCCACTACTTCAGGTCTTGCCATAGGGTGGAATGCTGCTTAAGCAGGTCTCCTAGGCTCAACGTCACAGGGGTAGTCACTAGCATTGTAAGGAGGTCCTTGGCTGCTCGTCTTTCTCCTATTTCGGATTGTCCTGGCCAATGGTCGTGATTGATTTGCTGGCCCGTAGCATCAAGGCTTTGCCTAAGCAGTACCGCTTGTGGCATAGTTGCATCTCTCGTTTTTGGTCGGGGGGTGAGACTGGCGTGCTTATGCTATTTGATCTCATCCTCTAGGATGGGCTTAGCATCTTTTAGGTGCTCTTGGACCTCTTTTACCAATTCCTTCACTTTCTCGATAGTCTCTAGTTGGCACTTTGGATGCGGGTATTCCCCTACCTTAGCACTTCCCTTTTTGGCCATCTTAGGAGCTGAGGTTTCTGCCTCTACATCAGTGATCTTCTTTCCAACAGGCAGAGTTGTGGCACTCTTAGTTTTTAGCGTGATCTTAGCTTTGAGTTTCTTCTTTCTCCTTCTACGACTCTTCTTCTCGATCGAGGCTGCATCGAGGTTGCTAGGACCTGGCAATGATATTTCGGTCTGCTTCGTCTGTGCTTAGGTCATGACATGCCATGGGATAGGTGTAGCCTCCCCATCGAGGTTCTCGATGCCAAACATCCCCAATGAGGCAGATGGCACGTTGGTTGAACTTGAGGATGGTTTTCGCTTGGGACAATCAATGAAGAGATGAGTGATTCCGCACTCAGGGCACCTTAGGTCTGCCTTGTCTCTATTTGGTTGCCTCTTCCTAATGCCATCACCGGTACTGGTTGATAGTTCATAAGGATTGCATTGCCCTCGTCGTCATGCGAGACGTATGGGTATACGTAAGTCTCTTCCTCATTTGGCTCCTCCATGTAGTGGATTGAAGCATCACTTGGTGGATGGGTCACGTAGGGACTAGGTGTTGAGATATCGAGCTCCACTCGTGATATGCCAGGGTGACCGTTGTGCATTTATGTCACCGACTTGTCAATTGCAGATGCGGTTGGTACACCGCCCATGAATAATAGCTAGATGACAGCTATCCTTATCTACTCTAGTTCGTGGCTCAGTTAGTATGCCACCTTAGTTAGTTGAGTTTGGTTTGAGACCCATATATAGGGTTCTTCTATTTCTATGTACTTGAGTTCTTTTTGGCTTACACAACTAAGAAGAGGAAAACTATTTTCAGCCTCCACCTGTGTGTTTATTCCCCCATTGTGCAAGCAAGAAAGCTACAAGTGAGATTCCTTCCTTCTCTCCCACAATCTTGACATGGTATCAGAGCCTTGTTCGTGGTAAGGAGCTCAAGAAAGCAAACCAAGTTCGCGGTGTTCTGGTAAGAGGACCAATGTTGCTTTCATTTTTCTATTTTGGGAGCAAGTCTCTGCAGGTAGCACAGCCGGAAAGTGCAAGAGTGCATTGTCTTAGATTGAGACGCCTTTCGCGGTGTAGCAAGAGGGCAGTATATGCTGGGGGAGGGGCTTTTTAGCCCCTGGTTGCTATGTTTTTTTGATTTGAGGCCATTTCGGGGCCTGTTTTGGAGGCAGAAGTTTTCTGTACGCACTTAGGAAAAGGCCCTGTTTTATGCTATGCGACCACTATTCTACAGGTCGGTGAAAAGTTACTATAGAAATTACATCATATGCCTCTGTGCAGAGACATTGGGAGTTACAGAATCATCCCTGTTGCCTGTTGATGCAAAATCGTCACTAGGAAGTGACTGTGTGGTCAAATACCACTTTCGTCAGTTTTGCAGATTTGCCCTTGTGAGGTTGAAGCTGTGTTCTTCGCAGTGACAGAATTTTTTGTAGTGTTCTGTAATGGCGTCTGATTCTCTTTCACAGATTGTCACTAAAAAGCTTGACAAGAACAACTTCCAAGCATGAAAGTTCAGAATGACAAATTTCCTTATGGGAAAAGGATATTGGGAATTCGTTGCAGGAAATGAAGAAGAACCAGTTTTTCCTGATGTTCCCAATCAACAACAAATGCAGGAATTTAAAGCATGGCATGAGAGAGCCAGAAAAGTTATGTACTAGCTGTCTATCAGTATTTCAGACTCTATGATTGTGCATATTCAAGATGCAAGTACGCCAAAGGAGGCATGGGATACTTTGTCAAAAATATATAGCACAAATACACAAGCTAGGAAAATGCAGCTCAAGCAAGAGTTGCACAATGCGCAAAGAGAAAGTATGAGCATCAATGACTACCACATGAAGGTGAAGAAGATTGCAGATGCACTTGCTTCCATTGGGTCACCAGTGGAAGATAATGATTTAGTTTCTATGACCTTGAATGGTCTAGGAAAGGAATATGCACAGTTTCGAACATCCATTTTCGTCCGTGAAAGATTTCCTGATTTTGAGGAGTTGATTGCTCTTCTAATTTCTGAGGAGCAGAGAAATGGTGGTGCATCTTCTTCAGGAGGAACTTCAAAAGAAGCTGTCTTCTACTCAAATGCTGGAAGAGGTAGAGGCAGAGGTAGAGGAGGCCGATCTGGAGGCCGTGGTAGAAATTAGAATATGCAGTAAACTCAAGAAAATCAGTCCTATGGAGGAGGACGTGGTAACTCTAGAGGCAGGGGGAGACAAAGAGGTCATGGTGGATGGCAAAGAGGCCAAAATGCCAACAGTAATGTTGAATGCTACTACTGTGGTAAAATGGATCATATGGCTAAAGACTGCTATAAAAAGCAGAATGACATCATGAATGGAAAACTGCAACAAGGGAATTATGCATCTTCTAGTAGACAGGGTGATGACAGAAATGAGCATTTGTTTATGGTGCAGCACATGACCAATTCTGTGACAAGTGCAGAAGAAAGTAACGATGTGTGGTATGTTGACTCAGGTGCATCAAACCACATGACAGGTCATGCAGAATGGATGCAGGATGCAAGGAAAATGGAAAAACCAGGATTTGTGGAGACTGGTGATGATACTGCACATCCTATTGTGCAGATTGGAAATATTCATTTGTCTATGCAGGATGGGAAAAAGAAATACCTGTCGGATGTATTTCATGTCCCGAATATCACCAAAAACCTGGTTTTTGTTGGTCAAATGGTTGAGCAGGGCTTGCAGGTCAGATTTAATTCCCTTGATAGAAAAAGGAAAGAAGAAGGGCAAAATGTTTACATTGGATGCAGACATGCCTGAATTGAGTGCAACAATGTTTGCACATGGGACCGGTGTAGTTGCAGATATTGATATCTGGCATAAACACATTGGTCATGTTAATGTACAGCGACTTAAATCAATGGAGGCCCAAAATATTGTTGTAGGATTGCCAAAATTCAAGGTTGCAAAAATGCATAAGGTATGTGAAGCTTGTCAGTTTGGAAAACAGGCAAGGAAACCATTTCCTAGACATGTTCAAGAGAGTAAGAAGCCATTGGAATTAATCCACTCTGATGTGTGGACTACTAAAGCTGCATCTCTTGGAGGCTGTCATTATTTTATCACTTTTATTGATGACTATAGCAGAAAAGTTTGGGTGTATTTTATGAAAAAGAAAAGTGAAATTTTTGGGCATTTCAAAATTCTTAAAGCTATGGTTGAAAAAGAAACAGACCTGCAAATGTAATGCCTAAGGTCAGATGGAGGGGGAGAGTACCTCTCAAATGAGTTTGCAAGGTTCCTACAGGAGCATGGCATAAAGCAACAATATTCATGCAGTCATATCCCACAACAAAATGGAATTGTAGAAAAGAAAAACAGGCATACTGGAGAGGTATCTCGTGCCATGCTCAACGAAAAAGACTTGCCAGATTTTTATTGGGCTGAAGCAGTTGCTACAGTAGTCTACATAATGAACAGGACTCCCATTGCAACAATACATGGGATGACTCCACAGGAGAGGTATACTGGTAGCAAACCAGATATTTCTCATTTGAAAATTTTTGGTTGCATCGCCTATGTTCTTGTGCCAGATAAGTTGAGATCCAAGTTGGATCCAAAAGTTGAGAAGTGCATCTTTATTGGTTACTCTCTGCAGCAGAAAGGGTATAGATGCTATAACCCTTCTACTCGTAAGTTTATAGTGAGGAGAGATGTTGTTTTTGATGAGATGAGTAGCTGGTATAAACCAGTAAATGTGATTGATAATGTAGATGCACAAAATGGTAATGCTACACATAATTCACAGCAGCGGTCACAAGATATTAGTGGACCTAGAGCGTCCTCTAGTAGTGGTTCACATTCTTCGCCATGGACAAGCAGATTGAGATCAGGAGAATCTTCTCAAAGCAATGCAAATAGTGGTATGCAGGTACCACGAAAAGGAAAAGAGAAGGTAGATCAGCCCATGTTTGATGTGAATGCATGTCACTCTTATGTGGATGGTGAATCCAGTGGCTCAGAACAGAGCATTGATGATGAGTTGGATATTCCTTCTATTGTTACACCTGGAGTAAGGAAGACCAGGGATGTTTTGAGAGCACCTGGGAGTGAACCTAATTTGCGCAGGTCTACCAGAGCTAGGTATCCTGTGGATAGGCTGAAATATGATGGATTTATAGCCATTCACTATGCCTATATGGTCAAAGTGATACATGAACCAGAACCCACTTCTTTTGAGCAAGCCATGGGAAAAGAAAAATAGGAGAAAGCCATGGATGAAGAAATGGATGCCTTGGAAGAAAATGCTACATGGGAATTGGTACCTTTGCCTAAATATAAGAATGCAATTGGTTGTAAGTGGGTTTATAAGGTGAAGCACAATGCAGATGGCTCTGTGAACAGATACAAGGCAAGAGTAGTAGTCAAGGGGTATGCACAAACATATGGCATTGATTATGAAGAAACATTCAGTCCGGTTGTAAGGATGGCAACTGTAAGAGTAGTCATTGCTATGGCTGCATCAAAGGGATGGTCTTTACATCAGATGGATGTAAAGAATGCCTTCTTGCATGGTGATTTACAAGAAGAGGTCTATATGGAGTAGCCACCAGGTTATGTGCATGCTGTTCATCCTGAGTTTGTTTGCAGGTTGAAGAAAGCCTTGTATGGCTTGAAGCAAGCACCTAGAGCATGGTCTGACAAGATAGGACAATATCTTGTCACTATTGGCTTTCAGGTTTCCAAGGCAGATTTCTCACTTTATGTGAGAAAAACAGAGAAAGGTATTATGTTGCTTGTCATTTATGTTGATGATTTTTTTATCACAGGTGATAGTGATGAAGATATCCTTCATGTGAAAATTCTATTGAAGCAGAAGTTTGAGATGAAGGATTTGGGAGAGTTGCGTTATTTCTTGGGCATTGAGGTGATTAGATCACCAAGTGGGATATGGCTCTTGTAGAGGCAGTATGGATTGGACATGCTGTCCAAATATGGGATGACAGGTTGTAAGCCTATTTCAGTTCCTTTGGAGTAGAATGTGAAGCTGAGCGCAGATGCAAGTGAGCTTCTCGAAGACCCTACTATGTACAGACGCATAGTAGGAAGTTTAATTTATATGACTATTACCAGGCCAGATTTGAGCTATGCTGTTGGATTAGTAAGTTAGTTTATGCAGGCTCCAAGGAAACCGCATTTGGATGTGGCTAGATGCATACTCAGGTATGTGAAGTCCACATTGTAGTATGGACTATTTTATGAGACTGGGATTCAGATACAGTTGCATGGATACACTGATGCTGATTGGGCTGGTAGTATTTTTGATAGACGATCTACCAGTGGATATGTGTTCTCTTTTGGGAGTGCTGCAGTCACTTGGAGTAGCAAGAAACAGCCTACAGTTGCCTTGTCGAGCACAGAGGCTGAGTACAGGGGCGCAGCAATGGCTGCATGTGAGGTAGCTTGGTTGCATAAGCTACTTTATGATATGCATCATTTATTGTGACAACATGTGTAGTATACACTTGGCAAATAACCCAGTCTATTATGCTAGAACAAAGCACATTGAGGTGCATTATCACTATGTGCGGGAAAGGGTTTTACTAGGTCTTATTGATCTAGTTTATATCAGCACAGAGGATCAGGTAGCTGACATATTCACAAAGGCATTGGGCACAGAGAAGCTGTGCAAGTTCAGAGACCTGCTTGGTGTGCAGGAATTGGGATTGAGCTCAAGGGGGAGCATTGAGATATCGAGCTCCACTCGTGATATGCCAAGGTGACCGTTGTGCATTTATGTCACCGACTTGTCAGTTGCAGATGCGGTTGGTACACCGCCCATGAATAATAGCTAGATGACAACTATCCTTATCTACTCTAGTTCGTGGCTCAGTTAGTATGCCACCTTAGTTAGTTGAGTTTGGTTTGAGACCCATATATAGGGTTCTTCTATTTCTATGTACTTGAGTTCTTTTTGGCTTACACAACTACGAAGAGGAAAACTGTTTTCAGCCTCCACCTATGTGTGTATTCTCCCATTGTGCAAGCAAGAAAGCTACAAGTGAGACTCCTTCCTTCTCTCCCACAATCTTGACACTAGGCGGTTTAGGTATGCATGTAGGGTTTATGTCCATTCTAGGAACATCCAGTTTAACATCGTTATTCGTAGGAAGGGCCAATGGGGCTCCCCTTTCGATGGGGTCTGCTCGCTAGATATGGCTAGCCGTATGGTTGTGAGTATGGAAGTCTTCTTGGTAATCTGCAATGTGTGAGGTCGTGACTGAATCTACCGCAATTAGCGCAAGGTTGTGATGTAGGGTCTTGACACTCAGTCGATAAGTGGTTTCTGCCACAATACATGCATTGGATGTGTGGGCATGTTGGTCATCTCAACATATCCTATAGTTTGGCTATCTCCATTTTTACCTCAGCCAATGTCTCAATGCCTTTCCCTTTGTCTTGGGCTGTTGGACCTGATTGTTCACTAGAGACTGACGCTCTCTCTGAACTCTGCGAGTTGGTCTCTTCTGAATTTGAGCTCCTAGAGATCCGCTCTTTCAGCTGGTCATCTACTCGAATGGTCTCTTCAAACACCCTTAGCTAGCGAGTCTTGCTGCAAGCTCGAGTTGCCTACCAAGGCCTTATACAGCTCCTCACTCCATATTCCATTGATAAACACGGTGGACACCGCTCTTTTGGTAGGTCGTTTGCCCATGGGGATTCTCTTGAAGAGGCTCCTCACGTGGGTGACATAGTCACAGATGTCCTCTTTCTCTTTCTGCTTGACATTCATCAGTCTTACTAGTAGATCATCGTGGGGTTGGTACTTACTTGAATTGCTGTACAAAGCTATATGGATCATCATGGGGTTGGTACTTGTCAAGTTTCTTTGCAACAATTGGGATTTTAGACTAGTCCTTAAAGCCTTGGTTTGCTCCTAATCCTGCTAGTAATGATGTCACTAGTGCTGCAGCACTCTGCTCCACTGTTGTGTTGTCGAGTAGTCACTTCATGAGAAGCTCACTCAATGTCAAGTCTCCTTCCACGCCTCTCTCAAGATCAGTCTGATTCCCACCTGCTAGGTTTAGCACCCGTTGTACCTTGTGCAGTTCTGCATTTTGCCTTAAGCTCCTAGCACGCTGGTCTTGGTTGTATTTCACTATGCCTTGTAGCGCCTTGTGGGCTAGCTTTCGTTCCTCTTCCAAGTTTGTTATGATGGCCTCTACCATTCTACCGCGGTGCTCATATTGAGCGTGCGCATTGTACCTGCTCACTAGCTACTGAATTGCCTCTGGAAAAACTCCTAAGTTGAGTTCCTCGTTTGACTTGCGTTCTGAGCTTTCCTCTGTCATGATCACATTCTCATGCTCCACCAAGCTGTCGATCAGGTTGAGCAAGTTGGTCACATCGACTTCTCTAGCACCGCTTGCTTGGTCCTACTCTGTGCTTTGGTCGTCCATCTATGTCTTGGGATCTTCTCCTATTGGTGGGTTCCTTGATGTGTTTATCTGAGTGAGTTCCTTGACTTATTGCATCAATCCTCAATTTATCTATACTCAATATGTGTGTGTTCTTCCTGTGCACTTGTGCTCAATCAGGCTTTCAGCTGTCCTTAAGTGTACTTCAAGTGTAAAAATTTAGGGCGAGTGCGGAAAACAAGTATCTAAGTGGCTTATGCACTCTCGCTTTGTTTTAGGCCTGATAGGCTTGTTGACCCACTTCTGGATGTCTTGTTAGGCTTTAAAGTTTCTCACTACGTTTTGTCTTACCCATTCTAGGTTTGTTCAGGGTCTTTGGCTCAGCTGGCTGTCGCTAGGACTCTAGGTCTCGCAATAGCCTACTTGAGCTACTAAGTGGCTACATCCTATGAATTTGCCTATTCCCTATGCCAGAATCAAGTTCTGCGCATTGGGAGGACTACAAAGGTTTATGCGGGCCGGCTTTGGTCTAATTTCTTGAAAATTTGGAAAAATCTTGACCCAACTTGTCCGAACTGCAGGGGCCAAGTGATGGATTTGGATGGGGGCTGAGGGCCGAATGGAAATTGTGGGCTGAGTGTGTCACCTGGACGGGCCGAGTTGTCATGGTCGAGGGCCGAATGGGAAGCTCGGACAGGGTGACTCAGATGGGCTGATTCGAACGGGCCAAGGATATTCACTAGGATGGGCCAAGGGGGTCTATTCGGATGGGCCAAGGCATACTAGCAGAGGGACGAGTTTCGATATGGCCGAGTGAACTTTTGGCCAAGTTGATTCATTCGGATGGGCTGAGGGCTGAGTTGTGAGTGGACTGTGTGATATGCTCAGACGGGCCGAATTGACTAGTGGGCCGAGTCGATCGAGAATAAGTGGGCTGAGGGCCGATTCTGAGACTCGGCCTAGGAACCGACCACTCGGACGGGCCAAATGGCGCGCGAGGACGGAAGAAAAGGCACTAATTTGCTCAAATCTTGCAACACATGCAATCATATCACAAAGAGCTTCCAGATCAGTACCAAGGCATAAGGGGAAGGGCTTGATATACGTGGAATGCGTGGTAGAGTCCCTGGCGGCAAGATTGAATCGAATCTCCAAGAGCTCTCTCTCTCTCTCTCTCTCAATGTCAGGGTATGAAATGAGCTCTTCCTTGACCTCTTGGTTCTTAAACCCCTTTCCGAGTGAGGTTTTGATGTCCCCAATCACTCACTTGCCGACATTAAACATCCCAAGCACTCTTTTTTTCGATTTTTGCATGATTTTTTCCCTATTTTGCCCTGTTTTACAACAACAAACCCTATACTTTTCCGATCCGATTTCCTAATCCTAACCCATGCTAAATGCAACAAAGATAGAAGGCAAAAAACTGAAATGATTTCTCCATATTTTCCAATCATCAAACCAACAAAATAACCCAAAATACTTACTTGTTTTGAAGATTAAAAAACCCAAACTTCCTACCTATCTCAAGCTCCGTTTCGGGGATAAATCCCTTACTTTGATGCTCGATATGAGGCGTGCAAGTGCTCAAGCTTGAATCCGTTGGTCCCAACAATGGAATCAAAATGTAGTGGGAGCTCATACTCAATCACCAAGATCCACAAACCTCTTATTGTTTCAAGCATTTCAAGTGAGCTCTCATGGCTATCTCTCACCTAGTCGACGCGCCGTCAATCCTCTTGGGGTGTAGTGAGCTTACCTTGATGCCGAAATGAGTTGCCTCCTCTCTTGCACATGCTAGTAGCTCCACGATCCTAGATGATAGCTCAAGCATCCTCAAGCTTCCTCCATCTCCAAGCTCCATCCACCATAGCCGCGTGCGGGAAAAGAGAAGAGAAGAGAAGAGAGAAGAAGAGAGAAGAGGAGACGGTGAAGAGCTTCACTGTCTTGATCCCTCACTCCCACACACTCACTCACTCCCTCACACTCTCTCACTCCCTCTCTCAAGAGCACACACACAAGCAAGGTGAAGAGAAGAAGAGAGTACTCTTGTTAGCCACAAACCAAAGACTGAGCTTCCATTTACTTTTTGAACTTTATATACAAGCCCTAAAATCCCATGGGCACCCATCCCTTTTTACATGGCCAGCCATTGTGGCAAGGTCCCTTTTTCTAATTCCCTCTTATTGCTTTATGCCCTAAGCCTATACCTGTCTATTATTTTACAAATGGCATAGGAGGGAGCTTGGCGCTCTTTTACAAGAGTTTTTAGAGTTTTTTGAGGCACCTTTCATTTAAAATTGCAGTTTTTGCCTCAGCTTAGCTTTAGGGGCTACCTCTACACCTTTGCTCTTTTTCCATCCCTTTTTCACTTTTTCCTTCATTTTTTGGCCATCTCAAATTGAGGTTAACAAGTCCAAATAAGGAGGATCAACATCCTAAAGATAAGACTTCAAGAAAGTTTTAGGAAGGAGGTTTAGAAGAATTATTTCAGGCACTAGCTAAGATATCCTTTATAGTTAATTCTAGATCAAATCTTAGACTTGATACATGGGTTCAAAGAAAAGATCCTCTTGAAAATGGGCGATAAAAGAAACATGAGGTTCGTGAAAGCATATAATTTGAGGACCATTGAATGTTAGGCAATAATTGCCACACAAAAGGAAGTTGTGGACTATTAGGTTCCCACTATCCAAGTTGAATATCTAGGAAAGAAGCAAGATCATGTTCTTCTTCATGGTGGTTCTAGAGTGAATATACTTTGGGAAGAGACAAATTTAGCTAGCTTGCAAGGAGAATTGCTAGTAGTCCCATTCTAGGTGAATATGGCAGACCAAAGGAGGCTACAACCATTAGTATTCTCAAGAATAAGAAAATAAAGGTGGCTAGCTTGAAGTTCAGGGCAAGTTTTGTTGTACTGAGAATGTTAGAAAAATCGGAGATTCTTATCACATGCTCTTAGGAATTCCATGGTTCAAAAATTTCAAGTTGAGGTAGGACTGGGGGGATGATTGTGTATGTATCCTTAGAGGACCCAAAGAGATCAAATTGTCCATGGTTAATAAAGTAATCTTGAGGAATACTTCCAGACCTATGGTAGTTTAGACAATCAATCTTGTTGAAGAATTTGGAAGATGATGAGGAGGAAGTATTTCTTTAGGAAAACCATGTGGTAGTTCTAGTATTTGAGGTAGATTTTGGTAGAATTATTCAAGGGTATCAGAAGCACCCTAAAAATTGTTGGAAATGCACTTCGTGAATAGTAAATTATTCAACCTCTTGATTAAACCTGGTAAGGAGTAAAACATCTTGAAGATGCTTTTGTAAGAGAAGAATAGTTAGAGTTTCAAGATAGGTTAGGAAGTGAAGAGTTTAAGGAGGTTCACGACTCTAGAACTAGCCATCCTGAATCTAGGCAACAAGCAAAACCTAAAAATCATCAAACTGAGGACAAGTGTATGGAAAATTTTGATGTGGAGGATGAAGAAGGACAAAAGGCTATTATTCAGCTTGAGAAAATATATGAACACACCATGAGCAAGTCTATAAGAGTGGGGGAGGATGAAGTGCAGGAAGTTAACTTAAAATTGGAAAGAGAGCCTAAACCTATCAAGGTTAGCATACATGTGGAGGAGAACTTTAACCAAGATATCATTAAGATATGCAAGGATTTTTAGGATATCTTTGCCTGGGACTATATTGATATGAAGGGGTTTGATCCAGTAGTATGTTAACATAAAATCAACCTGAAGAATGATGCTAAGCCAATCATCCAAAAGAGATATAGAATGAACATGAACTATGATAATTAGGTCAAGGAAGAGTTTGACAAGTTATTGAGAGTTGGTTTCAAAGCCAAATAATGAAGTGACATGGTTATCACCTATTCTTGTGGTACTTAAGAGAATGGGAAGATTAGAGTATATGTGGACTACATGAAGTTGAATGTGGCCACAATTTCAAATCCATTGTGGAGTCACAAAAGGAACACTAAGAAAATGGGAAATCTATTGCAAGAAAATCTATCTTGTATCATCAACAAGCATGTTTTTCATATTTTATGTGACCACATCAACAAGGAAAAGAACACCAGGAAGGGAACAAGAAATCTTCACGCAGCTTCATAGAAACAATTCTCCCACAGCTTTAACTTGAACAAAATTGATTATGCTCTTTATATTATTCATAGAATTCATTAAGAAACCACTAAGATACAAGAGAATAAACCACTTTGAATGGAAATCATCAAATAGTATTCTTCTTCAAAGGTTCCATAGCTTTCTCTCACAATTTCTCACTCATAGATACATTGTTTTGCATAAATTTTGCTATCACACACACACACACACACTCTCTCTCTCTCTCAAATGTACAATGGGATAACCAAGAATTATAATCAATAACCCCTCTTTGGTCATGGATACCCCTCCCAATAAGTATATTTACTATGAAATGTCACCAAGACCAGTACAGTGTCCCTTCATAGCTTAACAGTGTCACTATCACTTCATTCTTTACTTTGAGTCTTCAATAGCTACTTCTTCCACTTCTTTTTAACTTGTATTAATCTCTTCCCAAGGTTGAAGAACTTTCCCAAGCTACATATTCATCCATCATCACACTTACAGAGGAATATAGAATAGAATAGAACAAAGATAGAGGTTCTACAGAAGCTCAACAAAGGGTCTACAGAACCATACAGAAGGTCATTAGAAAGCCTTTAGCTCAACTTAAATCATTAAAAACCATCAAGAATCAATCAAGAAGCTTCCAAAAACTCTCAAACTTCATCAATCACTATTGCAACCTTTCATATAGAAAGAAAATAGAGCAAAAGAGAAGGTCAACAAAACCAATCAGACACTATCAGAACATCAATAGAACATGTCAGAACATCATATCTCCACCATAAAACATCATGAGCTTCTCAAACCTAATCAACCTCATCCAAAACACTCCCAAACACTTTCAAAAAAACTAATCATAATACAAAATCCATAAAAAATCAACCATTCTATCCTCAAAAACAATAAAAATTATCCAAAAAATCAAGTCATTTCAACCCTCAACATATCTCCCCACTTAATTAGGAAGTATCCTTGTGACCTAGGAAAAAGAGAATATAATTTCAAAATATAGCTCAACTTGATCTTCCACAGCATCCTCAAGAAACGCCATCCGAACCCAACCTATAACTTGTATCTAATAACGAATTGCAACAAAAGGAAAACAACTTGATCCATTATTACAGCTTAGAAAGAGAAAATCATAACAAACTCTTAAAGGATATAAGAGGTTGGTTTTCTTCCGCCATAAGAATCCATCCCATAGATAGAATCACAAATCACCATTAGGCATCTTCTCAATTAGCTTCATCTTTATCTTCAACTCCATGCGAGAGGGATAAAACACCACATCTACACCATACAACTCACATGGACACAAGAGAATGTAGTCTAAATGGCATATGCTCCCAAAAACTAAAGAGAAAAGAGAAATATTTTCATTGAAAAGGATGAATACATCCAAGAGAGTGTCCACAAGTTACATAGGATGAATATATTTTTTCTTGAACTTTATACTCAGCTTAAGACGTTCTAGACTCTTGTTCCCATCCACAAAATGTAGAGGTACATTCTAAAGAAACGGTAAATAGCACATCCTTTCCAACAGGATAATAAACCTAGTAGGAAAAGCTTGTGCAAAATAATACATAACATCCATCTGAGCAATAGCTACATCCTCATTCGGATTAATCATCAAGTTTGGAATACTCTTCCTAGTATTTAGGTGAGACTATTGATGCATAAAAGCAAGAGTAGCAACAAAAATGAGACACCAAGTGTACCTAAATATCATTAGAAGAAGCATGTGCTCTAGCAAATTGAAGATAAGAAGTAGAACATTGCACAGAAGTGTCCCAGGAACTAGGAATGATAGGCCTATTAAACATTGGTCCTGTTAAAGAATTATGTAATGTCCATTGCCATCGACGGAGGATATCACTATTATACCTAGGAGTATCCATAACTGATTGGGGAGGAAGATTAATATATAGATGGAGATGGTAAAGGGACAATAGGAGAACAATGAAGAGGTGGGCAAGATAAATCATAGAATGAAGGTATTTGAAGGGATAATGAAGGTAGAAAATAAGGGAAAGAAAGTAGAAATTTCTAAAGGGATTTTGGTGGAAAAATAGAAGGAATAGGTTGAAAAACAGAAGTAGGTTCAATAGGAGTAGGTGAGGATATAAGATCGGGGCATGTAGTAAAAACTGGAATGTGAGGGGAAACTGCAGGGGTAAAGGATAAAAGAGGGAGACTAGCTAGATCAGATTGGAGAATGGCAATATACATTGATAATTGATAAGAAATTAAGAAATAAGATAGGATATCATGAGGATCATATGGATAGATGGAACATCGCAAATCAAAAGCTGAAAAGAAATCCTCAGTGAATAAAGGATTATTAGCAATATGGTTTAATAGTTGGGATCCCAATGGATGAATATTGGACTTATGAAATACACTTCACGATAGCGAGGGTCCAAAACATCATCCTCATGCCAAGCATAGCCTTTACACCACAATATCTGCTGATGATAATTCTTCAAGTTATCAACCAAAGTCGTTTCAGCTGAATGGTCATACATGACTGCCTGCAAGATCACATATCCTACGTAAAGGTTCATATCCTCCTCATCAGGGATGTGCAAATCTTCTCAAAGATACATAAAAGATAATAGTTGAGCTTCATGAGAGATCAACTCATCAACAAATCTGTCAAGTACTACTTTGAGTAAATCTACTGACCACATATTTTGCCACCCATTCTCTAGAGGTTCTAAGTCCACATTACTCAAGGATAGGTACAACACAAAGCATTGCTATTGATAATGAATCCAGAAGGATGATGGAGGTGATACCAATTCAGCATCGTAGAAAAAATCTTCTTAAACATAGTTCATATGTTGCTAAAGGTGCTCTACCTTGGAAGAAAATCCATCACGTAGTTTAGCCTTCTGTTGCACATGATCTAGCTCTTCTTTAGACAACAAAGAAGACATCATGGGGGTTGGAGGAGGAATAGAAAGAGTATCAAATTTTTGATTAAGCTTATCAATAAACTTCTTTTGCGACTCTATAGTTTCTTGAGAATGTTGCAACTGGCCCTCACAGATACCAAGCTTACAAGTTGATTTTAGCATTTCCTCAAGAACAACATCCTTATCTTTGGTTAAGGAAACATTCGCTTCCTCTAAAGTGAAAACCTTAGCTTCTAATTCCTTAATCATGGCCTTCTTTGAATCCATAAAAGTTGTAGCTGCAGTCATTTGTGTATGAATATCACTCAAAGTAGTCTTTTTAAAAGCTAAATCCACCAGAGCTTTGCTAAGCTGATTAGTCAAAGAATCCACCTTGTCTTGCAATAAAGTATACACTCCTGTATAGATTGTCTGAAGACATGAAGTCATGGAAGTCTCCAAAGCATTCTAAACACCAGAAAAACTAGGTGTGACAACATAGATCTAGAAAGTACTGTGTGCAAGGAAGGAGGAATTTGTGGATCCAATTGTCCTTCCCATTGCATTGCAAAGAGATTGGTACAAGACAAGAATGAGGGAAGGGAGCTACCAAATACCTTAGGGATTAGAATTTGTTCCACAGGGGTCAGAACATGTAGAGGACCAGAAGGATCCTGTATGCAGCACTTCTTTCAAATGATTTTGGTAGGGGGTACATCTGCTAGATCTGAATTGACGTCCATAGGAGGACAAGGAACAGGTGTGGGGGAGAATGTTATGGAAGTGGAACAAGATCAGACACATGAATACCACCTGGGGGAGGTACCAAACTGAATGATTTTTTGTAGAAGAAACCCATAGCACATAGTACTGAGTTGACCTTTTGCTACTTGTTGAAAGTGTTGATCTATCTTAGCCAACAAAAAGGTTGTCCAATTAAGCTTAACCCCTTCTAGGATCCTGATAGAGGTTCTGAAGAGTTCTCGACAAACACTTTGAAGCACACTTGCCTCAGTCCTGGAGGAATTAACATAATTGCTTCCATAAGGGAGAGGAAATATGTGCCACTGACACTCCTAAACTAGTGATAACCTTATTTTCTACCAAAGGAGTAGAGGTTTCCTTCTGCAACAAGGCAAGGATCTTTGTAGTGGATAATAAATGATTGCCACTAGGCATAGGGGAAGTTGCAAAAGGCAGGAATAAGGCCTCATTGATAGTAGTAGGGGATAAACAAAACCAATGGCCATAAACCAAGCCCGAAAGCTTCTTGTAAATCTCCAAGAAAGAGTAATAGAGCTTTGCATCCACATGAGGGAACTTCAAGGTCACACAGAGATGAAGGCCAGCCTTTCAAATATAGTCAGCATCCAAGAGAAGAGAATAATCATGAATCAGTAACGGTACATGCTGGATCACAAGTGGGCGAGTGGAAGAAGATGTCATTTAGACCACACTTAGAGTATCCACAAACATACAAAACCAAGAAAAAGAGGAAGGATTCCTGTAAAACCCACACATACCACTAGTGAGATATATAATAGGGGAAACAAAAATAGCAACAACAACACATAGACTGGACTAGACAAAACCTCCCCAAGCATTCCACATTCTACGAAAAGTTTGACATGACCTACGCACATATGCGATCGAAAGCTTCATGTGATGCATACATAGAGGCACCCACAAACCTTGTAATCAAACACTCAAAAGAAAATAAAATTCCACGCATATTGTCTCCCAGACATAATACAGAAGTCAAGACTAAACCATAGACTCCAACCATCACAATAAATATAAAGACAAACAAGTTCTTTGTCTCCAACCAAGAAAAATCCCAATCCCCGTAAGCATAAGGCATATACCTATGGTGTGGTGAAGTGGGTGAGTGAAAACTACATAACTCATTTTTATTAGATGATCAATGACTCGCAATTCATTATTAAATTATTCTATTAATGCATGGTGAGTCGTATTCACAGCCCAACCCCTACTTATACTGACTTGACTAGATTGGAGGAGGAATCTCTACAAATGCAATTCATTTTTAAAAAGTTATATGATCCCCAAAGTTCATTATTATTTATAAATTAAAGGTGTGTATAGTGTGTGTGTGCATACATTGTGAATGAATTTTAAATTAGCAAATTAAGTAGGTTATGGTGCTATGTGCTCGTGCAACGACGGGGTTCCTTTTATAAAATTAACAACTGGTTCTTTTTTAATTAGAAATTTAGGATGTGCATTCTGCTTATTTTGTGGGTGCAGCGGTTGGTTAATTTTTGTTGAGATATCGAGCTCCACTCGTGATACGCCAGGGTGACCGTTGTGTATTTATGTCACCGACTTGTCAGTTGCAGACGTTGTGTATTTGAGGCCATTTCGGGGCCTGTTTTGGAGGCGGAAGTTTTCTGCACGCACTCAGGAAAAGGCCCAGTTTTATGTTGTGCCGCCACTGTTCTATAGGTCGGTGAATAGTTACTGTAAAAATTGCATTGTATGCTTGTGCACAGAGACATTGGGAGTTACAGAATCATCCCTGTTGCCTGTTGATGCAAAATCGTCACTAGGAAGTGACTGTGTGGTCAAATACCACTTTCGCCAGTTTTGTAGATTTTCCCTTGTGAGGGTGAAGCTGTGGTTTTTGCAGTGACAGAATTTTTTGCAGTCTTCTGTAATGGCATCTGATTCTCTTTCACAGATTGTCACTGAAAAGCTTGACAAGAACAACTTCCAAGCATGGAAGTTTAGAATGACGAATTTCCTTATGGGAAAAGGATATTGGGAATTTGTTGCAGGAAATGAAGAAGAACCAGTTCTTCCTGATGTTCCCAATCAACAGCAAATGCAGGCATTCAAAACATGGCATGAGAGAGCCAGGAAAGTTATGTATTGGCTGTCTATCAGTATTTCAGACTCTATGATTGTGCATATTCAGGATGCAAGTACGCCAAAGGAGGCATGGGATACTTTGTCAAAAATGTATAGCACAAATACGCAAGCCAGGAAAATGCAGCTCAAGCAAGAGTTGCATAATGTGCAAAGAGAAAGTATGAGCATCAACGACTACCACATGAAGGTGAAGAAGATTGCAGATGCACTTGCTTCCATTGGGTCGCCAGTGGAAGATGATGATTTAGTTTCCGTGACCTTGAATGGTCTAGGAAAGGAATATGCACAGTTTCGGACATCCATTTCAGTTCGTGAAAGATTTCCTGATTTTGAGGAGTTGATTGCTCTTCTAATTTCTGAGGAGCAGAGAAATGGTGGTGCATCTTCTTCAGGAGGAACTTCAAAAGAAGCTGTCTTCTACTCAAATGCTGGAAGAGGTAGAGGCAGAGGTAGAGGAGGCCGATTTGGAGGCCGTGGCAGAAATCAGAATATGCAGCAAACTCAAGAAAACCAGTCCTATGGAGGAGGACGTGGTAACTCTAGAGGCAGGGGGAGCCAAAGAGGTCGTGGTGGATGGCAAAGAGGCCAAAATGCAAACAGTAATGTTGAATGCTACTACTGTGGTAAAATGGATCATATGGCTAAAGACTACTATAAAAAGCAGAATGACATCATGAATGGAAAACTGCAACAAGGGAATTATGCATCTTCTAGTAGACAGGGTGATGACAGAAATGAGCATTTGTTCATGGTGCAGCACATGAACAATTCTATGACAAGTGCAGAAGAAAGCAATGATGTATGGTATGTTGACTCAGGTGCATCAAACCACATGACAGGTCATGCAGAATGAATGGAGGATGCAAGGAAAATGGAAAAACCAGGATTTGTGGAGACTGGTGATGATACTGCACATCCTATTGTGCAGATTGGAAAAATTCCCTTGTCTATGCAGGGTGGGAAAAATAAATACCTGTCCGATGTATTTCATGTCCCGAATATCACCAAGAATCTGGTTTCAGTTGGTCAAATGGTTGAACAGGCCTTGCAGGTCAGATTTAATCCTCATGGATGCTTTGTTGAGGATATGAAAAATAAAGGTCGCTTGATAGCAAAAGGAAAGAAGAAGGGTAGAATGTTTACATTGGATGCAGACATGTTTGAATTGAGTGCAGCAATGTTTGCACATGGGACCGGTGTAGTTGCAGATATTGATATCTGGCATAAACGCATTGGTCATGTTAATGTACAGCGACTTAAATCAATGCAGGCCCAAAATATTGTTGCAGGATTGCCCAAATTCAAGGTTGCAGAAATGCATAAGGTATGTGAAGCCTGTCAGTTTGGAAAACAGGCAAGGAAACCATTTCCTAGACATGTTCAAGAGAGTGAGAAGCCATTGGAATTAATCCACTCTGATGTGTGGACAACTAAAGCTGCATCTCTTGGAGACTGTCATTATTTTGTCAGTTTTATTGATGACTATAGCAGAAAAGTTTGGGTGTATTTTATGAAAATAAAAGTGAAGTTTTTGGGCATTTCAAAACTCTTAAAGCTATGGTTGAAAAAGAAACATGCCTGCAAATAAAATGCCTAAGGTCAGATGGAGGGGGAGAGTACCTCTCAAATGAGTTTGCAAGGTTCCTGCAGGAGCATGGCATAAAGCAGCAATATTCATGCAGTTATACCCCACAACAGAATGGAATTGCAGAAAGGAAAAACAGGCATATTGGAGAGGTATCTCGTGCCATGCTCAATGAAAAAGACTTGCCAGATTTTTATTGGGCTGAAGCAGTTGCTACAGCAGTCTACATAATGAACATGACTCCCACTACAGCAATACATGGAATGACTCCAGAGGAGAGGTATATTGGTAGGAAACCAGATATTTCTCATTTGAAAATTTTTGGTTGCATTGCCTATGTACATGTGCCAGATGAGTTGAGATCCAAGTTGGATCCAAAAGATGAGAAGTGCATCTTTATTGGTTACTCTCTGCAGCAAAAAGGGTATAGATGCTATAACCCTTCTACTCATAAGTTTACAGTGAGCAGAGATGTTGTTTTTGATGAGATGAGTAGCTGGTATAAACCAGTAAATGTGATTGATGATGTAGATGCACAAAATGGTAATGCTGCACAAAATTCACAGCAGCAGTCACAAAATATTAGTGGACCTAGAGCGTCCTCTAGTAGTGGTTCACATTCTTCACCATGGACAGGCAGATTGAGATCAGGAGAATCTTCTCAAAGTAATGCAGATAGTGGTATGCAGGTATCATGAAAAGGAAAAGAGAAGGTTGATTAGTCCATGTTTGATGTGAATGCAGGTCACTCTTATGTGGATGGTGAATCCAGTGGCTCAGAACAGAGCATTGATGATGAGTTGGGTATTCCTTCTATTGTTACACCTGGAGTAAGGAAGACCAGGGATGTTTTGAGAGCACCTGGGAGTGAACCTACTTTGCGCAGGTCTACGAGAGCTAGGTATCCAGTGGATAGGCTGAAATATGATGGATTTACAGCCATTCACTATGCATATATGGTCAAAGTGATACAGGAACCAGAACCCACATCTTTTGAGCAAGCCATGGGAAAAGAAAAATGGGAGAAAGCCATGGATGAAGAAATGGATGCCTTGGAAGCAAATGCTACATGGGAGTTAGTACCTTTGCCTAAAGGTAAGAATGCAATTGGCTGTAAGTGGGTTTATAAGGTGAAGCACAATGCTGATGGTTCTGTGAACAGATACAAGGCAAGATTAGTAGTCAAGGGGTATGCACAAACATATGGCATTGACTATGAAGAAACATTTAGTCCGGTTGCAAGGATGGCAACCATAAGAGCAGTCATTGCTATGGCTGCATCAAAGGGATGGTCTTTACATCAGATGGATGTAAAGAATGCCTTCTTGCATGGTGATTTGCAAGAAGAGGTATATATGGAGCAGCCACCAGGTTATGTGCATGCTGTTCATCCTGAGTTTGTTTGCAGGTTGAAGAAAGCCTTGTATGGCTTGAAGCAAGCACCTAGAGCATGGTCTGACAAGATAGGACAGTATCTTGTCACTATTGGCTTTCAGATTTCCAAGGCAGATTTCTCACTTTATGTGAGAAAAACAGAGAAAGGTATTATGCTACTTGTCATTTATGTTGATGATTTGATTATGACAGGTGACAGTGATGAAGATATCCTTCATGTGAAAATGCTATTGAAGCAGAAGTTTGAGATGAAGGATTTGGGAGAGCTGCGTTATTTCTTGGGCATTGAGGTGATTAGATCACCAAGTGGGATATAGCTCTTGCAGAGGCATGTGGATTGGACATGTTGTCCAAATATGGGATGACAGGCTGTAAGCCTATTTCAGTTCCTTTGGAGCAGAATGTGAAGCTGAGCACAGATGCAGGTGAGCTTTTAGAAGACCCTACTATGTACAGACGCATAGTAGGAAGTTTGATTTATATGACTATTACCAGGCCAGATTTGAGCTATGTTGTTGGATTGGTAAGTCACTTTATGCAGGCTCCAAGGAAACCACATTTGGATGCGGCTAGACACATACTCAGGTATGTGAAGTCCACATTGCAGTATGGACTATTTTATGAGACTGGGGTTCAGATACAGTTGCATGGATACACTGATGCTGATTGGGCTGGTAGTATTTCTGATAGACGATCTACCAGTGGATATGTGTTCTCTTTTGGGAGTGCTGCAGTCACTTGGAGCAGCAAGAAACAACCTACAGTTGCCTTGTCGAGCACAGAGGCTGAGTACAGGGGTGCAGCAATGGCTGCATGTGAGGTAGCTTGGTTGCATAAGCTACTTTATGATATGCATCAGTCTACAGATGGACCAGTTGTCATTTATTGTGACAACATGAGTAGTATACACTTGGCAAATAACCCAGTCTATCATGCTAGAACAAAGCACATTGAGGTGCATTATCACTATGTGCGAGAGAGGGTTTTACTAGGTCTTATTGATCTAGTTTATGTCAGCACAGAGGATCAGGTAGCTGACATATTCACGAAGGCATTGGGCGCAGAGAAGCTGCGCAAGTTCAGAGACATGCTTGGTGTGCAGGAATTGGGATTGAGCTCGAGGGGGAGTGTTGAGATATCGAGCTCCACTCGTGATACGCCAGGGTGACCGTTGTGTATTTATGTCACTGACTTGTCAGTTGCAGACGCGGTTGGTACACCGCCCATGAATAATAGCTACATGATAGCTATCCTTATCTACTCTAGTTCGTGGCTCAGTTAGTATGCCACCTTAGTTAGTTGAGTTTGGTTTGAGACCCATATATAGGGTTCTTCTATTTCTTTGTACTTGAGTTCTTTTGGCTTACACAACTAAGAAGAGGAAAACTGTTTTCAGCCTCCACCCTTGTGTGTCTTCCCCCATTGTGCAAGCAAGAAAGCTTCAAGCGAGACTCCTTCCTTCTCTCCCACAATCTTGACAATTTTTAATTATAATTACTTATGTGTTACCATGCATGTGAAGGATAGAAAGAGAAAAACCTGGTGGTGTGTGGATATATGCAAGGTCTGACACACAAAATCCCACTTCAAAACTATCCAAGAAAATAGAAAAATCCTCATATGCAAACAACAAGGCGACTAAGTGGCAGTCGGCCTCTTGGAAGTTATGAAAAACCAAATACTAATATAAAAAATAATGGGGGCAAAGAAGGGTTTGCCACTTGGGTAATTATGTGTTGGGATTTTGTTTTGTTGTTTTAAATAAAAATGTTTTTTCATAGATTTTGGCATTTATTTCATTTTTCTTGTAAATAAATAAATACATAAATAAATAGATGAAGACGAGTATCCATAGGATAACACAAATATTAGAAATATGAAAAGAATTTTGTTGGGGTTTTTAAAAAAGTAATTTAAACAACTATTTTTGTAAATTTATGCTGGAACTTCTTCCTGATTTGTGCCTTGTGTTGGTAGGATAGAATCTCCAACTCTCTTTTATAGCCTTTATCAACATTGTCATCTTCCTCCTCTTCAGACTTTGTTTTGACGGCCTCTATAGAGGCTTAGTAAGAAAAGAACAGACTCTCTATTATGTCCTCTGCTTTTGCCTCTGTCTCTGTCTATGTCTCTGTCTCTGCTATGGCCATGTAACATGGAAAACAATACATCCATGCTTCTATCTCGCTATCGGAGGTGACTTCAGAAGTCATTTCAGTTTCATGTAGGAGGTATTCACCCATTGACAAAGACTTTACTTCCTTCAGAAGTTGGCTTACAATGCCCACTGTCAAGGATTGTGCCTCTATTTTCTTGGAAAAGATGTGTTTGACAGCTTCTTTGTCTCTTGATGTGCCATTTATTAGTTCGTGGGAAGAGTGTATTAAAACTTCAATGGAAGTGGATCCATTACCTTTTTGCGATCCATACAACTTTAGAATCACCTTATTGGGTCATCTGCCTAGGATTAGAGTTTCTTTGAACCAATTTGTCCGTGCCCTTGCTTGAAAAAGCCATGGTCTTCCTAGCAGCCAAGGGTATGAGGTCCCGTAGGAATTTGGTTTGACCACCATATAGGTCAGCCAATAGTCTCTTCCTATGGGGTTGTCTTCACATATGGGAGAATGCCCAAAGGCTTAAATCTGCTTTGGTTTGCTAGTCTAATAAGCCATTGCGTAGGTTGCATACCTTGCAAGCCTTGATTTTTCATTGTCACATCAGTCATTATGTTCACTAATGAACCTCCATCAATCAATGTATCTACTATAAAGCATCCTTCAATCCACACCCCAATCTCTGGGGTTCTAGGATCTAAGAAGGCATTAGCCATATCCACTTCTTTCACAGGCTCTGGGCTTTTGTTGGGACTTGGTTGTTGTTGAGGGAGCTAGCCACATCCACTTCTTCCACAGGCTTTGGGCTTTTGTTGGACTTGGTTGTTATTGAAGGAGCAATCCTTAGGCCTCTTCTTCTAGTTAGTATGCTTTTGAATATATTTCAGCAACAACTAGGAGACAACATCAACAATTGTCCAAATATCAAGTTTGGTTTGAAGGTGTCTAGGTCTTTGACCAAGTCATATTCTTTGATAGGATCCGTGGGTTTCTCCAATCGGCTAGGAAATGGGGAAGCACCCACTTTTATCTTTCATTTTTCATGTAGGAGTGGCAACATCCACTCTTCTTCTACTTCAAGAGGTACTTCAACATCCTCCATCTCTTGGACCTTTGGCCTTGTCTCTACAACTGTCTCTTTGGCTCTCTGTGGCTCTACAATGCTCTGTATTGTTCTGTTTCTCCTTGGGAAGGTTGAACTTCACCATTTTGGTAAAGGAAATGTTCTCTTTTGAAATTGGGGCTCTCTTTTCTTGGCATGTGTTATTGCAGCAACTTCCAATTCCACCAAATTGGAGGCAAGTCCTTGGGTCTTCTGCTAGGTATCAGAGGTAGCTTTCATAGGAACTGGACTAGGACAGTCTTTTGCAGTGTAGCCTTCTCCTTTGCATCAAATGCATAAAGGCTTGTAGTCATGGACCTTCTAGGGTTTGGTCAGATCAGTGAGATACGTCCCTTTTCTCCACATCTGTAACACTCCACCTCTAATCTCTGGCCACTGCCACTATTAACCCTCAAACGAACAAAGGTGCAAAATCCGGAAAAGCTAAAGCAGAAGACAAGGCCAAGGCAAAAGTGAAATGGAAGATGAAGGCACACTAAGAAAAATATAGAAACACAAGAAGCGTAGAAAAGTCCTAAATAAGGGAAAAAGGCGCACAAGGAAAAGCACAAGTCAATACTTTTGTAAAAGAGCACAAGCGCATCGTGATTTAATTTAAGGAGCGTCGGGCTCTCACTTGTGCAATTTGTAAAGGTAGATGGGCAGTAGGAAGGAAGCTAGGAAGATAGGAGGACAATGGGAAAAAGGGCCTCTAGGCCACGACTGGCCATGTAAAAAAGGGGATAAGGGCATGACCGCCCAAAAGGGATTTAGGGTTTTGTATGTAAAGTTGAAAAGTGAATGAGAAGTTCATTCTTGTGTGTGGCCAAAAGTGGCTCTCCTCTTCTTCTTCTTCTTCTTGTTCTTGCTTTCTTGAGCTTGTGCTTGAGAGAGGAAGTGTGAGAGTGTGAGGGAGTGAGTGTGTGAGGGTGAGGGATCGGGGAGGAGAAGCTCTCCATCTTCTCCTCTCTTATTCTCTTCTCTTCTCTTCTCTTGTCTTGCTCGTGGTGATGGAGCTTGGAGCATGGAGCTTGAGGATGGAGCTTGCTTGAAGCTTGCACTTGAATCGTGGAGCTACCGGAGTCCGTGGGAGAGGAGGTAACTCGATTGGCATGGAGGTAAGCTCACTACACCCGTAGATATGGATGGTGCATCGGCTATGTGAGAGGTAGCCATTAGTGCTCGGTTTGGAACGCTTGAAACAATAAGTGGTCCGTGGGTCTTGGCGGTTGAGGGAAAGCTCCCACATTTTGGTTTCATTGCTGGGACCAACGGATTCAAGCCTTGAGCGCTTGCGCGCTTCGAATTGAGCATTGAAGTAGGGTTTTCCCCGAACCGGTGCTTGAGGTAGATAGGTAGGAAGCTAGGGAGTTTGAAGAGGTATTCGATCTCCTTAGCAAGTAGGTTTTTGTTGTTTTGGACTTGGGAAAGCATGATGGAGTAGTGTAGGTATTTTTCTTATAATTTTTTCTTGTATTTAGGAAGATAGGAGCTGTATAACAAGTTGAAACACGGAAATAGGGGCATAGATTTAGATTTCTGGCTAGAAGAGTATGAGGGATTAATTTTTGAGGTTACAGCAGGCTGGGATGGGGCAATAAGAGGCCCAAGGAACCAAGAAAGACAACATTTAACATCTTGCCTTCTGAGAAGAGAGTGAGCTTGAGAGCCAAGGGGAGAGAGAGAGAGAGAGAGAGAGAGAGAGAGAGAGAGAGAGAGAGAGAGAGAGAGAGAGAGAGAGAGAGAGAGAGAGAGAGAGAGAGAGAGAGAGAGAAGTGGAGAGACCTTTGAAGTGCCAATCGATTCGAGTGCCACAGTGACTCTAGGTAAGTCTGGCATTTCCTTGTAGTGTTTTGTAGCTATCTCGAAGGCGCTGGATGATTCCGTGGAGTAGGCGCTGGGCTTGAGTCATCGCGCGCAACCCGCAGGCCATCGTCTACACAGTCGGACCACGTTGTCTGGGTCCGAGTCCCAGAATCAGACCACCTTTGTCTGTCTGATCGGAGTCGACCGTTTGATTTTGAAAATCGGACACGCGGACCGTGGAAATCAGACACAAGGAATCAGACGCCTGTCAAAATCAGACGTCCGATTCTAGAATCAGACGTGACCAAAATCGGACCACTGGGCCGATCGGACCAACCCAAAATTGGGCGTTCGATTCTGATAATTGGACTCTTGAAAATTGGACATCTGAGAATCGGACAGAAAATTGTCAAAATCGGACAGGTATCTAGAACACAAAATTTGACGCATCTAACCCCCGAAATTGACCCCAAAGGCTACATAGAGCTAAAGGCACATCACATATCCATCACTGGGCTGAAACTTAGAGCAAGTAGTTCAAAGTAAAAATCGGACAGGTATCTAGAACACAAAATTTGACGCATCTAACCCCCGAAATTGATCCCAAAGGCTACATAGAGCTAAAGGCACATCACAGATCCATCATTGGGCTGAAACTTAGAGCAAGTAGTTCAAAATTTGGCTATAAATGGTCCTCCAAATTGCGCATGGTGTTTACCGTAATAGCCCTGCAGGTCGGGGGGGATTGCCCCCCTCCCCCCCCGGACCCCCGTAGAGGGGGGCTTTGGCCCCTTCGCACCTCCCCCAAGTAGGTTGGAGAGAAAACACGTGTTGTGACAAGTTCTCCAAATTGTACCCTAGTGTAGTAATGGCTCTACACGAGCATGGATTCTCACTTGCAAAAGAGCAACCAAAAGCCCCCACCCAAACAGAGAGAAACAAAGACCCTAGAACATCAATGGGCCAATCTAGCCAACAAGGGAAAAAAGGCCACACTACAAAAACACATATGTATTGCATACGGATTGCATCTAGTCAAAGAAGAAATCAACAATATCAGGCTGCAACTGCGAGGAGGACTAGATATGACATTCCTGATGGATAGATGCTCCTTGAATAGCACTGGCACTGATAATCCAAGACATCACTGGAGAATCCACATCTGGTCGTGCAGTTGGGGACTCGAGGGCATTTGTCAGAAGGCTTAAATTTACAAGCCAAGATCCGGAAGACGAAGACATAGCACCACTTGCTTATCTTAGGGTTAAACTCACCGCGAAAAGAGAGCATACTATCGATGCTCTGATTGATGAAGGAGCAGATTTTAATATCTTGACTTATGAATCATGGACCCTACTAGGCCAACCAGAGCTCATAGTGACTAATGCAACTCTTAGCCCTTACAGGGGACACCCATAAGCACTCACAGGGAAGTGCAAAATCCTTGCGACAATTGAAATTGAAAGCTTGCCTATCCTATTTCATGTTCCTCCAAATAGTGCTAATTACGGGAAGGAAACCCTCCTTGAAAGACCCTTCAAAAGGGCAACCAAGTGTGAGGCCGACTATGTAGCACAGAGGATACACCTGACACTACCGGGGGTGAGGATAGTCACAACCTTTAGCAAGGGTGACCTCATCAAACCTCGAGGGAAAGGCAAAGAGGGTGCTGACATAATAGTCAAGCTTGCTAATGAGAGTAAGGACTTGTTGGAAGAGTTGATACAAGCACAGGTCGAACAACGAGAACCAGTGAGTGAAGCCATGCCTAAAACAAGAAGATCAAGAGACAAGGCCAAGGATGGGCTTTGGACTTACAAATATCGTAGAAGACCCCAAAAGAAGCCCAAGCCTCATAAACGAAGGCATCGATGGAGGCTCAACACAACACCGCGATGGATATCCAAAGCATTGCTACGTGCTCAAGGGTATTACGTAGGTAACCGATGGATTTGGGTGCCAAAACCCCCTACTAAACCTCTGTCTATTGAAGGCCAGATCGTGTCAAGAGCAAAGAAGCATAGGAGGAGATCTAAACGAAAAACCAAGTCTCGAGTCAAAAACATTGGAGTGACCGAGCCCCTCATGGTTGAAATCAAGAAACCAAACGGGACCAATTGAAGGGTAGATCCTCAGCCTAGCATGCTTGCCAAGCAAATATCAGATGTAATCGTTGAGGATACGCAAAAGCCACTAGTGCCCAAGGGGGCTTTGATTCCCCAAGAGGATAGTAGGCATCATAGGCACAACATTGCTCATGGCAAGGTTAAATGCTCAATAAAGCAAATGGTAAAATCATCTAACAGCCATGAGCAAATCTTCCAGCCAGTGTCGGATCCCCTTAAGAGTCCCAAGTCTCCTACACCCTCTTTCCCTAAACGGACATAGGAAGCACAACAGTAGTCATCAAGTGCAGCTGTTCAATCCCAATCTCTATCTCCATCTAAGCTTCCAAATGTCCAAGAGGTGGGACATGACATCATCCGAAGCTCTTGGCCCAAGGATATGTTTATGCAACCTAATGTGACTAGATCAACTCATGCTCGATCTACACAAGTGAATGCTCAAAGGGCAAAAAAAGACACGACCACTTCTAATCGCCCTAGGGACTTGACACTGCAATCCACCAAGGGTAGCCAGCCCACTGGACTAGTCGCTACTACTTCCAATCAGGGATCACAACAATCACTGCCCTTGGCTGTGACAATGCCCCTTGCGGAACGTGTCCTTAGTAGTTCACATGTGGAGGAGGTGCTGCAACCAACATCCTTGATAACTCCAGCACTTCAAAAGTGCTTGAAGCCTAAGTTGGAGGAGTTAAATAGAAGGGAATTGATTGAAGAGATAGACTCTCTAAAAATAGAGGTAGTTGTACCCTCTCAACCTAGCAAGGCTGTCCAACAGGGTGCAGCTACGTCCCATGAGGACACACCAGAGAAGGGGAAAGATGAGTCCCAATCGAGCACATCAACGGCTGACCTAGTTCAAGGTCCTAAGTCATTAAGTTATGCACCTTCATTGACCAAGAGAAAGAGAAGAAAACAACAAAAACAACAGCATTTACAGGTGGCCGTGGATCCCAAGAGCATTGGAGAGTTGAGGAATAAAGCATCGAGTCTATCCACCAAAATGAACCCATTGATTTCTCTCCTAATAGCAGTGAAACCTCAGACACATTCGTGTGTTCTGAAAAATCAAAGCAGTCGTTACCATCAACGGCTGCTTGCAACACTCAATCCACTGACAATAGAACTCACATTGACCAATCAAGAGTGGATACAATGCTATCACAACAGGGTGAAAAATCTATACTAGTCACATCCAAGGAGAACCATGACGCAATAACAAAGCCTAAGGAGAAACATGGAAATCCCAAGAGCATAAGAAATCCTAGCATTGACCAATCTTGCTCATCCAGGCCTGAGCCCCCAGCTATGCTAAGGCCTAGGCAAACTCCTAGAACATTGCATGAGATAGCAACCAAGCAAGCCTTCGTTGAACATAGAAGTGTCCTAGAATTCTTAACTGAGTTGGATGCTAAGCTCAAAGTGTTCACACGTGTCTATGTCCTGGCAGACATGGATGCATTCCCTAAAGAGCAGCTTGAAGAATACTTGCCATTTCCCTTATCCTGGGAAGAGCAAGAACATCTTGACAAGCACTATAACAGGCTCCTGCATGAACGCATGCGACTCACCTCTGACGAGGAAGCCGACGAACTATGCTTAACTGTAACATTCAATAATGTGCTCTACCAACCAAATCTCTTAGAGATAGAGCAACTAAAGCGACAATCAGAGGGTCGAAGTCAATTTGAACAATGTTGGTGTGAAAACCGCGTTGCAATAGCCGAAGTAGGAGCCCAGATCATGACAATATTAGAGGAGCGATTGGCCAAATGGCGATCTCAAAGAGACCCAACCTATGTGGCACCAACTTCCTTTGCTGATTGCCATTCGGGGTACGGACTTAGCTGAAACTAGCCAAGAGAACTCTCTGTCTGATAAAAGGGATTTAGGGTTTTGTATATAAAGTTGAAAAGTGAATGAGAAGCTCATGTGTGGCCAAAAGTGGCTCTCCCCTTCTTCTTCTTCTTCTTATTCTTGCTTGCTTGAGCTTGTGCTTGAGAGAGGGAGTGTGAGAGTGTGAGGGAGTGAGTGTGTGAGGGTGAGGGACCGGGGAGGAGAATCTCTCCATCTTCTCCTCTCTTCTTTTGTTCTCTTCTCTTCTCTTGTCTTGCTCGTGGTGATGGAGCTTGGAGCGTGGAGCTTGAGGATGGAGCTTGCTTGAATCTTGCACTTGAATCGTGGAGCTACTGGAGTGCATGGGAGAGGAGATAACTCGATCGGCATGGAGGTAAACTCACTACACCCATAGATATGGATGGCGCGTCGGCTATGTGAGAGGTAGCCATTAGTGCTCGGCTTGGAAAGCTTGAAACAATAAGCGGTTCGTGGGTCTTGGCGGTTGAGCAAAAAGCTCCCACAGCCACTGTTAACTTTGAGAGGAAAACCTCATTGGGCCAAAATTAGGGCTGAACTCCCTAGGTTTTGGCCCGATATCTCGAGTTGTCATCTTGGATTCTAGCAAGTTGAATCTTTCTTCTTTGTCTTTCTTCCTTATTTTTTGCATCTCCTTAAGAGAGCGGATATCCTCTGTATGGTTCTTCCTTAAACAATATGAATAGAAGGCTCCAGGGATGATTGGTTTTCAGGTACATTTAGTGGCTCTAAAGAGAGTGATAGAGATTATTTATGGGTTTCAAAATGTTAAAAAATTCAAAGTTATAGATCTATTCTTAAATTGTCTCCAAGATAAGATCCTTAATATAATTGTCAAAGTTGTCTACAAATTAGATCTATCATCCTCACGTAGAGTCCATCTAATCTTTCATGTTAGTCAATCGCAAAGGAAACCTAGTAATAATGATAGTCTGGTGGACCAAGGAGTGTTAGTAGATATAATTGAACCACTGGTTCAACCTCATGAGTCAGACTAGATATTGGATTTTCATGAGTATCATATATTTCATCATGTTGGTAAACAAGTTTTGGTCGTGTAAGGTTAAAATTTAAGAAGGTTATACTTCAAAAAACATTGGTGCACCTAAGCAGATATTTCCCACTTCTATTTTTGAGGGTGAAAACTCTTCCAAAAGGGGAGAGTAATGACATGATATTGGTCTTAAGTGGACATAATTCATAGGAAAGCTCAACTACAATGTCGATAATGAGTAATGGGATAGCATGCTAAGGCATTGGCAAGGTTAAGGGGTAGCCTATGTTAGGGCATAGGATGCCAAGAGATGAGCACAAATGTATATGGGCCAAAGGGTGAAAGGATGGGTGATCAGTCTAAATGGACTTATTAAAGGTCAATCTAAATATAGAGTCCATGGATTTTCCTAAAGATACCGATGTGATGCTAAAATAGGTTATTTGCTAGAGTTGTTGGGAGGTTAATTAAGCTTTTTTTAGCATCTTCTATGCTTGTGAAAAGCCATGGATTCCATGTGTGCATGACAAATAGACTATAAGAAAATGTGGACCTCTACAACATTATTTGGCTATGCCAATCTAAATCAAGATTATTTATGACATCTAAATCAACATTATTTGGCTATGATCTATCCTATCAATCAAGAAATCTTGATGTCATAAATTTTTACATACTCTTTTTCAAGATATTTGATCATTTGAGGGCGTCTTGTCGTGATCATGGAGGTCAAATGTCAAGCATGTTGCAAAAAAGTTGCTAGCTTTTAACTTAACATTCAAAGGTGATCTAAGGCCTTGAGGAAAATGGCTCAATAGTTGTTTCATAATATGCTAGGGTGCATGTTTTTAAATATTAGAAAAAAATGTGGTATGGATCCAATGCATTTTGTTCTAGTCACAAGCTTGAAAAGCTCATCATTTGAAGTGCATCATGAGTGATTAGAAATTCTTAACTAGCATGGATTTCTTACCTGGAGAGATGTTTCTATTACTTGGAATCTAATAAGGCATTGCTTCTTCGAGATGCTTCTCAATTGTAGAATTTGGAGTTTTATGGTGGATGCTATATTTGCTCGAGTAATAGCTTGTGCTCTTGCTTTGTGACATAGAATACTATTCCATTGCACTTGAAATTTACATCATGGAACAAAACAACATGAATGACTTCAGATAAGAAGTTACCCTCCTAGTAAATTAGTGAAAAACATTAAAAATAATAACAAGTTTTCTTTATATAAATGGGAAAGATCATGTTACCAATATATATATCACCTCAAAAATCTATACAAAAGACTTGAGTGGTTGAGATACATACAAGGTTGCTTGCATGAATGCATTATCACACATTTCTTCAATATGCCATGAGTTATGAAAAGTTTCATCAATTGTATGTCATAGAGTGAATGGAGGCATAAAGGTGCTTTATTATCATTTATATTTTAGTCCTTTGAGCTATTCTCAAACTCTCACAACCTTGTCATAACTCATAGAACAAGTGTCTTACTAATTTGATATGTCAAGAGGTTGGATGTGTGTGTGTATGTACATTTTCAAGGTTCTCACACATGTCCAAGCTTATTAGATCTAGTAACAATACTTACATTGAGAGAAACAACTTATCAACTTCTCTAGGCACGTGATATGATACACATTAGTAATTTTGGGCTTCTACATTGAGTTTTCTTTGTACCCATTTCAAGCCAGTGGAACAAGCCACCTTATAGACTCTCCAAGTGTGAACGTAAAGAGGTTACAAAGCAAGTCAAGGAGTTATTTGAGATGGGTTTCATTGAATGGAGCTCTTCCCTTATGCATCCCCCCTTATCTTGTTAGTAAAAAAGAAAGATAGCTCTTTCCACATGTGCATCGACTATAGAGACTTGAACAAAATCGGAGTGAAGAATCGCTATCCCATCCCACGGATTGATGAATTGCTGGATGAGTTAAGAGGAGCATGATTTTTCACTAAGATTGATGGGCTAGCATCAAATCCGTATGAGGGAGGGTGATGAGATCAAAACAACTTTTAGGACTGATCATGGGCTTTATCATTTTCAAGTTATGCCTCTTGGATTGACTAATGCCCTTGCCACTTTTGAGAGCCTCATGAATAAAATTCTTCACCCCTTCTTGTTCAAGTTTGTGATCATTTTCTTTGATGACATCCTCATTTACAACAAATCACAAGAGGAACACTTGGCACACATGTTAGAAGGGTGTTTGATATATTGAGAGAGCATCCACTCTTTGTTGAGAAAAGTAAGTGTATCTTCATGGAGACAATTGTGGAGTACTTGGGATACATTGTTAGCAAAAATGGCATACAAGTAGACCCCCAAAATATGCAATGTGTTATGGATTGGGCCACTCCATCCACCACTACTTCATTACATGGTTTCCTTGGTCTCTCCTCATTTTATAGATGCTTCATTAAGCATTATGCCACCATTATAACACCTTTGATTGCTGACTAAAAAAAGGAATCTTTGTTTTGGGATGCCACTGCTGATCATAGCTTCAAAGAGTTGAAGGAAATGCGTACTTTAGCGCCCATCCTCATATGCCCTGATTTCTCCAAGATGTTTATCATTCAATGTGATGCTAGTGGTGGCAGGGATATTGGTGCAGTCTTGTTGCAAGAGCATGGTGTGGTTGCTTTTGAGAGCCGCAAGCTTGATGAAAAGGAGATGCAAACAAATATGTATGATCAAGAGATGTTGGCCATCCTCCATGCTATTAAGAAATGGCGCCACTATTTGTATGGTAGCCGCTTTCTAGTAACGAGTGACCATCGAGTCCTCTAGTACTTCTTAACTCAGTCTAATTTGACTCCTACGCAAAGAAGATGGATGGCAACATTGCAAAACTATGATTTTTACATTTCTCACACTCTTAACAAATATAATATCATGGCTGATTCACTCTCTCGGATGCGGGCAGGTAGAGTATCCTCCATTTCAGATTTGATTGGATTGAGGATCTTCAAGTAGCTTATTTGTTGGATGAGGACTTTAACTAAATCTTCCAAAAATTATAGCATGGGGTAATGGCTAAAAACTCCCAATATGAGCTCAAGCATGTCCTTATTTGGTCTCATGGCAAGATTGTCATCCCCCACACTTCTCCTTTTACACAGAAGATAATGGAAGAGATGCATTCTTGCCCCATTGTTGGTCACTTGGGTATTTTCAAAACATATGATAGGATTGCCAAGAGCTTTCACTGGAAAGGATTATGGAGGGATGTCGAGGATTTTGTGACCAAATGTGTTCCATGCCAACAAAACAAGGACATCATGCTTAGGCCCACTAGCCTCTTGCAAGCCCTTCTTATTTTTGAAGGGAAATGGTCACATATCACCATGGACTTCATCACGGGCCTCCTCGTTACCAAGAAAGGCTGAAATAGTACGTACATGGTAGTTGATCGCTTGCCTCACCAAAGTTGCCTACTTTATCCCTACTAAGACACAATATACTACCTCTTAGGTGGCCACTCAGTTTATGGAATATGTCTTCAAGTTGCATGGCTTGCCATAAGTCAGAATGCACGATCAAGATGCTAACTTTATAAGAAAATTTTGGCAGATAGTTTTCACATCTATGGGCACCAAGTTTGCTCCATCCACTGCATACCACCCCCGATCAAATGGCCAAAGTAAACGAGTAAATAAATGGCTTGAGACATACTTACAACACTTTTTCCATGATGTACAAAACAATCAGGATACATGGCTCCACTTGGGTAAGTTTGCCTATAACAACCCTATCCACTCTAGCATTGGGATTTTCCCTTTTGAGGCATTATATGGATATAAGGTTCCCCTTTTTATAATCTTATTCAATGATAAGATCAACCCTAAGAGCAAAACTGAGTTGGATTGCATGCAAGCCCTGCTTTATCAATGCAAAGTGAAGCTTCAAAAGGCATAAACTCACTTGAAACTCTATGCTGATGAGAAGAGGAGGCATTTGGAATTCCAAGAAGAGTTGGTGGTTCTCTTGAAAGTGCTTAAGTCGTGTTACTCCACTCTCAAAGAGGGTAGCAGTAAACAAGCTGGCCCACTGTTCGTATGGCTCCTATTGGATCCTTAAGAGAGTTGGTGATTTGGCCTACCAATTAGAGCTTCCCCCTACCACCAAGATTCACAATGTGTTTCATGTCAGCTAGCTGAAGCCCTTCATTGGCACCTTAATGGACTATGTGGAAGAACTTTCCCCCATTAGATGAAGAAGGTATCATTTAGTATATCCTTGAGGTAATGATGGGGCAATGAGATAAGCACTTAAGATCTTGATCCATCAAGGAGCACTCATCAAATGGCAAGGCCTACCCCTGGAAGAAGCCTCCTCATGCCCAACCACTATCGTTAATGAATTTCCTCACCTCCAAGATGCCCAATGGGTTGGAATATAGCCAGTTATGCCCCCTTTTGACCACTCCCTGCTTTTTGTAGACTGCAAACTATTTTAGAACAATTTGTACTTGCCTAAATCTAAGAAATGTGCCTCCTACATGAGCTAAAAGTACATGTCATAAGCTCCATTTTGACATGTGGCATGCCCCATTTTGTAATATATCAAATATTGAAAATTCACACATGAACCTCCTATTAAGGTTAAAGGGGAATTTTTTTTTCTTCCTGTCGGTGAGGTCGTGCTGGAGGGGGAGAGGGGAATAGAAGGGCCAGCGAGCTCCTCGTCGCTGGAGCTTGCTCATCCTTAATGCCATGCGCGCTAACACGAAGGAGAGGAATCATCCCCCCCTCCCCCCTATTTAACCAGAAGGGGGGTTGCTACCGTGGGAAGAAACGGAAGACGCTGAGCGCAGTCGTGTTGCTGAAAGGAGGGAGTAAGTCCCCCTATTCAATTTGTGAGAGAGGGAGTGAAGGCTGCTGCCCCGTCGAGTACGAAAGGAGGAAGGGAGGGCCGCTACAAGCTGTGCTGCGCGTGTTGGCGAGAAGCTGCCAAGTGGCCACCGCCTGGACATTGCCACCATCGACCAGCTCCAAAAATCCCCCCCCCTCTCCCCCGCGCCCCCCCTGTGGCCATCGTGAGAGCCTTGGAAGACTCCAAGGGTGGCTTTTTAAAGCCCCCTTCCCATGGCCGCTGAAATTACCCCATTAAAAAATCCCCCCCTTAGGCTCTTAAGCCCCTCTCCCATGGTTGGAACTCCCCCCTTGGTGTCTAAACCCCCCTTTCCCATGGGTGTTAGAACCCCCGTGTTTATCCCTTAAGCCTTTAGGCTTTAAAGGTCTTATTCCCCCCCCCCCCCTATGTGTTTTATCCATTAAGCCTTTCCCTTAGGCTTGTCAAGATTGTGGGAGAGAAGGAAGGAGTCTCACTTGTAGCTTTCTTGCTTGCACAATGGGGGAATACACACAAAGGTGGAGGCTGAAAACAATTTTCCTCTTCTTAGTTGTGTAAGCCAAAAAGAACACAAGTACATAGAAATAGAAGAACCCTATATATGGGTCTTAAACCAAACTTAACTAACTAAGGTGGCATACTAACTGAGCCACGAACTAGAGTAGATAAGGATAGCTATTATCTAGCTATTATTCATGGGCGGTGTACCAACCGCATCTGCAACTGACAAGTCACTGATATAAATGCACAACAGTCACCCTGGCATATCACAAGTGGAGCTCGATATCTCAACACTCCCCCTCAAGCTCAATCTCAATTCCTACACACCAAGCAGGTCTCTGAACTTGCGAAGCTTCTCTGTGCCCAATGCCTTCGTGAATATGTCAGCTACCTGATCCTCTATGTTGACATAAACTAGATCAATAAGACCTAGTAAAACTCTCTCTTGCACATAGTGATAATGCACCTCAATGTGCTTTGTTCTAGCATGATAGACTGGGTTATTTGCCAAGTGTATACTACTCATGTTGTCACAATAAATGACAACTGGCCCATCTGTAGACTGATGCATATCATAATGTAGCTTATGCAACCAAGCTACCTCACATGCAGCCATTGCTGCACCCTTGTACTCAGCCTCTGTGCTCGACAAGGCAACTGTAGGTTGTTTCTTGCTGCTCCAAGTGACTGCAGCACTCCCAAAAGAGAACACATATCCACTGGTAGATCATCTATCAAAAATACTACCAGCCCAATCAGCATCAGTGTATCCATGTAACTGTATGTGAATCCCAGTCTCATAAAATAGTCCATACTGCAATGTGGACTTCACATACCTGAGTATGCGTCTAGCCGCATCCAAATGGGGTTTCCTTGAAGCCTGCATAAAGTGACTTACCAATCCAACAACATAGCTCAAATCTGGCCTGGTAATAGTCATATAAATCAAACTTCCTACTATGCGTCTGTACATAGTAGGGTCTTCGAGAAGCTCACCTGCATCTGTGCTCAACTTCACATTCTGCTCCAAAGGAACTGAAATAGGCTTATAGCCTATCATCCCATATTTGGACATCATGTCCAATCCATACTGCCTCTGCAAGAGCCATATCCCACTTGGTGATCTAATCACCTCAATGCCCAAGAAATAACGCAGCTCTCCCAAATCATTCATCTCAAACTTCTGCTTCAATAGCATTTTCACATGAAGGATATCTTCATCACTATCAGCTGTAATAATCAAATCATCAACATAAATGACAAGCATCATAATACCTTTCTATGTTTTTCTCACATAAAGTGAGAAATCTGCCTTGAAAATCTGAAAGCCAATAGTGACAAGATACTGTCCTATCTTGTCAGACCATGCTCTAGGTGCTTGCTTCAAGCCATACAAGGCTTTCTTCAACCTGCAAACAAACTCAGGATGAACAGCATGCACATAACCTGATGGCTGCTCCATATAGACCTCTTCTTGCAAATCACCATGCAAGAAGGCATTCTTTACATCCATCTGATGTAAGGACCATCCCTTTGATGTAGCCATAGCAATGACTGCTCTTACGGTTGCCATCCTTGCAACCGGACTAAATGTTTCTTCATAATCAATGCCATATGTTTGTGCATACCCCTTGACTACTAATCTTGCCTTGTATCTGTTCACAGAACCATCTGCATTGTGCTTCACCTTATAAACCCACTTACAACCAATTGCATTCTTATCTTTAGGCAAAGGTACCAATTCCCATGTAGCATTTTCTTCCAAGGCATCCATTTCTTCATCCATGGATTTCTTCCATTTTTCTTTTCCCATGGCTTGCTCAAAAGAAGTGGGTTCTGGTTCCTGTATCACTTTTGACCATATAGGCATAGTGAATGGCTGTAAATCCATCATATTTTAGCATATCCACATGATACCTAGCTCTGGTAGACCTGCACAAAGTAGATTCACTCCCAGGTGCTCTCAAAACATCCCTGGTCTTCCTTACTCCAGGTGTAACAATAGAAGGAATACCCAACTCATCATCAATGCTCTGTTCTGAGCCACTGGATTCACCATCCACATAAGAGTGACCTGCATTCACATCAAACATGGGCTGATCTACCTTCTCTTTTCCTTTTCGTGATACCTGCATACCACTATCTGCATTTCTTTGAGAAGATTCTCCTGATCTCAATCTGCTTGTCCATGGTGAAGAATATGAACCACTGCTAGAGGATGCTCCAGGTCCACTAATATCTTATGACTGCTGCTGTGAATTCTATGTAGCATTACCATTTTGTGCATCTACATTATCAATCACATTTAGTGGTTTATACCAGCTACTCATCTCATAAAAAACAACATCTCTGCTCACTGTAAACTTACGAGTAGAAGGGTTATAGCATTTATACCCTTTTTGTTGCAGAGAGTAACCAATAAAGATGCACTTCTCAGCTTTTGGATCCAACTTGGATCTCAATTCATCTGGCATATGAACATAGGCAATGCAACTAAAAATTTTCAAATAAGAAATATCTGGTTTCCTACCAGTATACCTCTCCTCTAGAGTCATACCATGTATTGTTGCAGTGGGAGTCCTGTTCATTATGTAGACTGTTGTAGCAACAACTGCCTCAGCCCAGTAAAAATCTGGCACGTCTTTTTCATTGAGCATGGCACGAGATACCTCTCCAATATGCCTGTTTTTCCTTTCTGCAATTCCATTTTGTTGTGGGGTATGACTGCATGAATATTACTGCTTTATGCCATGCTCCTGCAGGAACCTTGCAAACTCATTTGAGAGGTACTCTCCCCCTCCATTTGACCTTAGGCATTTTATTTGCAGGCCTGTTTCTTTTTCAACCATAGCTTTAAGAGCTTTGAAATGCCCAAAACTTCACTTTTCTTTTTCATAAAATACACCCAAACTTTTCTGCTATAGTCATAAATAAAAGTGACAAAATAATGACATCCTCCAAGAGATGCAGCTTTAGTAGTCCACACATCAGAGTCGATTAATTCCAATGGCTTCTTACTCTCTTGAACGTGTCTAGGAAATGGTTTTCTTGCCTGTTTTCCAAACTGACAGGCTTCACATACCTTATGCATTTCTGCAACCTTGAATTTAGGCAATCCTGCAACAATATTTTGGGCTTGCATTGATTTAAGTCACTGTACATTAACATGACCAATGCGTTTATGCCAGATATCAATATCTGCAACTACACCGGTCCCATGTGCAAACATTGCTGCACTCAATTCAGGCATGTCTGCATCCAACGTAAACATTCTGCCCTTCTTCTTTCCTTTTGCTATCAAGCGACCTTTATTTTTCATATCTTCAACAAAGCATCCATGAGAATTAAATCTGACTTGCAAGCCCTGCTCAACCATTTGACCAACAGAAACCAGGTTCTTGGTGATATTCGGGACATGAAATACATCCGACTGGTATTTCTTTTTTCCATCCTGCATAGACAAAGGAATATTTCCAATCTGCACAATAGGATGTGCAGTATCATCACCAGTCTCCACAAATCCTGGTTTTTCCATTTTCCTTGCATCCTACATCCATTCTGCATGACCTGTCATGTGGTTTGATGCACCTGAGTTAACATATCACACTTCATTGCTTTCTTCTGCACTTGTCACATAATTGTTCATGTGCTGCACCATAAACAAATGCTCATTTCTGTCATCACCCTGTCTACTAGAAGATGTATAATTCCCTTGTTGCAATTTTTCATTCATGATGTCATTTTACTTTTTATAGCAGTCTTTAGCCATATGACCCATTTTACCACAGTAGTAGCATTCAACATTGCTGTTTGCATTTTGACCTCTTTGCCATCCACCACGACCTCTTTGGCTCCCCCTGCCTCTAGAGTTACCACGTCCTCCTCCAAAGGACTGGTTTTCTTGAGTTTGCTGCATATTCTAATTTCTACCATGGCCTCCAGATCGGCCTCCTCTACCTCTACCTCTACCTCTTCCAGCATTTGAGTAGAAGACAGCTTCTTTTGAAGTTCCTCCTGAAGAAGATAGACCACCACTTCTCTGCTCCTCAGAAATTAGAAGAGCAATCAACTCCTCAAAATCAGGAAATATTTCGATGAAGGCTTACTAGAGCTTCTTACACGAGCTTTATTTAATTTTAGCAACATCTAATCTCCTCCTTGTAAAACCAAGTGCCTTCTACGGATGGAAATGGATGTTTGAAACTGTGCATAATCCTTTCTAGACCATTCAAGGTCACAGAAACTAAATCATCATCTTCCACTGGCGACCCAATGGAAGCAAATGCATCAGCAATCTTCTTCACCTTCATGTGGTAGTCATTGATGCTCATATTTTGTCTTTGCACATTGTGCAACTCTTTCTTGAGCTGCATTTTCCTGGCTTGCGTATTTGTGCTATACATGTTTGACAAAGTATCCCATGCCTCCTTTGGCGTACTTGCATCTTGAATATGCACAATCATAGAGTCTGAAATGCTGATAGACAGCCAGTATATAACTTTCATGGCTCTCTCATGCCATGCTTGAAATGCCTGCATTTGCTGTTGATTGAGAACATTAGGAAGAACTGGTTCTTCTTCATTTCTTGCAACGAATTCCCAATATCCTTTTCCCATAAGGAAATTCGTCATTCTAAACTTCCATCTATGGAAGTTGTTCTTGTCAAGCTTTTCAGTGACAATCTGTGAAAAAGAATCAGACGCCATTATAGAACACTGCAAAAAATTCTGTCACTGCAAAGAACGCAGCTTCAACCTCACAAGGGCAAATCTGCAAAACTGACGAAAGTGGTATTTGACCACACAGTCACTTCCTGGTGACGATTTTGCATCAACAGGCAACAAGGATGATTCTGTAACTCCCAATGTCTCTGCGCACATGCATACGATGCAATTTCTATAGTAACTTTTCACCGACTTGTAGAACAGTGGTCGCACAGCATAAACAGGGCCTTTTCCTGAGTGCGTACAGAAAACTTTCGCCTCCAAAACAGGCCCCGAAATGGCCTCAAATAAAAAAAATAGAGCAACCAAGGGCCAAAGCCCTCTTCCCGCAGCATATACTACCCTCTTGCTACACCGCGAAGGGCGTCTCAATCTGAGACAATGCACTCTTGCACTTTCCGGCTATGCTACATGCAGAGACTTGCTCCCAAAACGGAAAAATGAAAGCAACACTGGTCCTCTTACCAGAACACCACGAACTTGGTTTGCTTTCTTGAGCTCCTTACCACGAACAAGGCTCTGATACCATGTCAAGATTGTGGGAGAGAAGGAAGGAGTCTCACTTGTAGCTTTCTTGCTTGCACAATGGGGGAATACACACAAAGGTGGAGGCTGAAAACAGTTTTCCTCTTCTTAGTTGTGTAAGCCAAAAAGAACTCAAGTACATAGAAATAGAAGAACCCTATATATGGGTCTCAAACCAAACTCAACTAACTAAGGTGGCATACTAACTGAGCCACGAACTAGAGTAGATAAGGATAGCTGTCATCTAGCTATTATTCATGGGCGGTGTACCAACCGCATTTACAACTGACAAGTCGGTGATATAAATGCACAACGGTCACCCTGGCATATCACGAGTGGAGCTCGATATCTCAACAAGGCTTTAAAACCCTTTTTATCCCCGGTTGTAACCCCCTATAAGCCCCTTTTCCTTGGGCTTCAAAACTATTCACCCCCCCCGTGTTTAAACTCATAAGCCCTTTTTTCTTTCCCTTAGGTCCTTTCCCATGGCCTCTTGAAAACCTTTCCTCAAAACTTGCCTAAGGGCCCTTAGACCCTTACTTATAACCTTTAAGGTTACTTTTTCCTTAGAGTTTCCCCCCTTAGGGTTTTTCCCCCATAAAAGGTTACTTCAAATAACCTTTCCTTTTCCCCCCATGTTTTTTTTAAAAAAGTCCCCCTTAGGCCATGCAAGAATAACCCTTGGAGCTCTCCCACACCTTGTTTCTTTTCCACACCTTTCTATTCCGTTCGTGCGAGTTTACAAAGGCCATTAAGCCTTTCCCATGGCTTCAATGGGTCTTAGTTGTGAGAAATTTTGAAGCACCCCTTCCGAAATCCCTACTTCTAGGAGGGAGCCTTCTAAAACTTCTTTCGACGGATGGTGCAAGGGAGTGACGTTGGAATTCCAAAGAGGAGTTGTAAAGCTACTTCCACGTCCGAAAGACTACAATTGCGATGCCTCCTAAGAAAGCCCAAGGCACAGCCGAGGGAGGGTCATCTCCTGGCATCCACGTGGACATCTCACCCCAAACCCAAGTTTTCCTTCCTAATTTTTATTTGATATTGTTGTAATTCAATCATGCAAGGTTAATTGTTAGAAATAGGATATATTTTTATCCTAGTTGTTCACGATGAAGGAACTTAGTCATTAATACTTTTAATGGAACATGCAAAATAAAGAAAGCATAAATGCATTTCTAGCAAATAGCTTTATGCATTGAAATGAATTATAAGCTAGATTATTATCCATTAAAATAGTATACTTCGGCTAAGCCTAGAAGCATAAACTGCATCTCGCACTATTAAACCATACCCTCTTTGAAATGAATCATCATGAAAAGTGCAAAGCATGAAATGATTCTTACGATGCCTAAACTCTATGAAATTATCGTTTGTCAATTGCATAAATTATGAAGTAAAAGGTTGCTTATTTAGCATGAATTTTGTTCGCAAAGGAAAGGGAAGATCAGTTGAAATTAACCTAACCTCAAATCGATAAGTTAGGGTTGAAAAATCAATTTACGCATAGACAAGGAATCATGTGGAAGCAATCTCGAAATTCTCTTCTAGAGTTAACCAAATTGGCATAAACCTAAAACACCTAAGCCGCGGAGTACTCGTTCGGAATAAGTTAAATTCCAAGAGACGCCTATACCTTAAATACTTGCCCACATTCACTGAATGTAGGGACAGTGAAAATGTAATTGGAAAGTGAGCTAGGGTTTGTCCCTAAGAATCTTACAAGATGAAACTTGGAAACCCTAGGTCTAACGACGCCAGCCTAGTAACATGAAATAGATTGTTTCATGACTCCATTGTCTCATAGTTCGATGCGACGCTTGCGTAGCAAGTGCGGAATCATATGATCTTGTGATTGGATCACAAGAGAATGTCCAAATTCTCACAATAAGGTTGGCGGATCCTTACGCAAGTTATCTTGCAAGAAGATGAATACTTTAGTATCCTTCTTGAGTAAGGAAGATTAATTGGAAACTAAAAGCTAGCCGATAAACTGAAATAACTAATGAACTTAAGGATTGACCAAGTCGGATTAATAGGGTACACCCTAGCCCAGGATATAGGGAATCTTGCCAAGTTGCAACTCATCCCGGATCGAGTGCTGGATGCATTCGAAAGGAAGGATTCATTCCTTAGCAGTTTGCCAACAACAAAAACGATCAATGGAAATGTTTGTGCTTGCTACAGATTTAAGAGCACTGTTTGGCTTTGTTTGATCAATGAATTAAAAGATAAATGGATATCTATACTTCAGGTTGAAGGCGTGAAGGGAGAAGCAGCTTCAGTTACCCCCGACTGCCTGCCTAACCCTAACCAAGGGGGTTGTTGACCGCGCCAGGAAAGTGGATCGAACCCGCCGCGAGAGGTCTCTCCGTTGAGCGCTACTTGGAACAGGAGGACGCTTGGGTGCTAGGGGGGGCTCTGGCCGTAAATCCCTCACCTTCCGGGTGCTGCACAAGAGGCTAACATGACTCGTGATTGGATCTCGAGGCCCGCATACTAGTCTATGGGCAGAAATTTGGATTAGTGATCCCTGTGGATTGCTGGATAGCCTTCGGGCGGATTGTGGAGAAGCCTATGGGCTAGATTCATTGTATTTCAAAGATAAATATGATAACCTGTTAATAAGGAACTTGCCTAATATTGTTTTTCTATGTCAAGTGATAAGATTATGTGAAAGAACTAATGCCTAACGGGTTAATTAAAGAAGCTAGTTGTTACATGTCCAACTAATGTATTACGTAATTAAATAACTAAAACAACCCGAGGAAAGTGCGGAGGATGGGTCATAGGTCTGTCCTACGGATGGGTGGTCCCGACTGGGAACTTTTCTCAAATCACAATGGACAGCTGGAAGATCATCAAAGAACAAAACAACAAGAACGTTGACCTAGAGTTATATTTGAACCCGATTTACGCTGTTTTAGGGGAATGGAATGGGACTATGCCTTATGACAGAGAGGTTGAGCTTTGCATCCCTGTCATTTCTCATTCTCCTTGAACCAAGTGCAGCGTGAATCAGCTTCAGAGCTGGCATTTTTGCGTAAAGTAGTTCGTGTGGGTCTAACGCTAGTTGCTATTAGGAAATGACCAATTAGGAAAACCCTAATTCAGGTCGATTCTAAGTGGGAATGGCCGGAATACTTCCGGTATGTGGCAGACGCGAAAAGACCTAGATCGCAAACCCCGTAACATTCCATGGGAGTGCTGGCTGAAGCTTTCTAGACATCCTTTCCGATGGACAGCTAAGATGTGTCCTGAAAATTCAAGTGGACACGTTACAGTTGGTATCAGACCGAACCAACAACGGAATTGTTTTATGAAATCTTAATAAGAAGAAGTAAAGCAAATGTTGATGTTCCAAACATTTCCTTACCTTCAATGTTGTCTTGCAGAATTACGAAGTGTGGAACAAGTTCTTGGTATTTCGAGTCATGTTTATGATTGCAATGCATTCTCCGCATTATCGACAAAGGGTTGAGATGATGAAAATCCTAGAGCAAATCTATAATCCATCACCCTTGTATATGGAACGAAGATGGATGGGTGCCTCAGGAATCTACTATATAGCCGCCCACTGGTTTGCTTACCTACAAACCAACTTAAAAAGGGTCAAGTGGTTGGAAGATCTGAAAGTCGTGAAGCTGTTCATTTTTGTGGAAGCTCACGTAAACTCAACTTTATATATTCGAGGTCGGAGGGTTGAGATGAACTCATATGTATATGAGGAAGTAACCCGTGTAATCCCCGCCGACAGGATTAAAGTGTTGGGCTGCCATGAGAAGAATAGATTCCAACGGAAAGGATATCCTGAACTTCCAATGATTTACCGATTCCTGAAAATCCATGACTCGAAACCATACTACTATACAGTTCCTGTAGATAAATGTAATGCAACGTTGTCCTCCCCAAACTAAATGTAACAGTTGGCTTATCATCGCAAGAAATGTTGTATTCCGAAAGGGCTATGCCCATATAAATACAAATAAGACTTCTTTTTATCGATGTCTAATTGTGCATGATAATTGATAAAAAGTTAAGTAGCTACATTGCTTACGTGATAGCAGAATTGAAGATGTAATATAAATCAATAACGATTATCGTATAATAACGTTAAGAAACCTTTATCCAGGCATAGCCCCAGGTACAGGTTCCTAATTCGCCTCCTACATCAAGTACTGCTGTAATCCAGGAGAAGAAGTTCCTTGTCAAGCAGATTAAGCCACCCGAGTTTGACGGGAGAGGCAGGTCCATCCAAGCGGACGCTGAAATTTGGATTGAATCCATGGAGGATTACTTCGAAGTAGCCGGTATTGCACTTGCCAATCAGGCTATGCTTGCCAAGTTAATGCTCACCGGCAAAGCTAGGCTTTGGTGGAAGCAATGGTGCAGGGATCGCAGAGGGATCCGTTACCTGGGAGAAGCTGAAAAAAGCCGTGCAAGGAAGATACTTGCCACCTGCATATCGCACATAGAAAATGAATGAGTTCTATGAGTTAAAACAACTGGGACTCACTCTTGACGCATACTACTCTAAATTCGTCTCACTTTTAAAGTATGCGCCATAGATGGACATGACACAGCAGGTGTCCAATTTTGTGCGGGTTTAAATCCACCAGTAAATACCCGTCTCGAATCTATGCGTCCATCAGATCTTTAGGATGCACTCATTCGAGTGGCGCCTATAATTCAGGAGGTACAGTCTAGACCAAGGGGTAACAAAGCTTGGTCTTATAATGACCCGAACAGAGGAGCATTCAGACCTCAGATAAAGAGAGTTCAAGGTTATAATCAGGGACAAAGAAAGAAAGCAAGGACTAATAACGTCAACAACTTTGTTCCTACTCAAAGCAATGGCCAAAACCTCCGTTGTTTCCACTGCAATGAGCCCGGTCACTTCAAAAGGCAATGTCCCAAGCTTGGTGGAGGACATCACCAAGAGTCTTTCCAAGGAACAGGCCGTGGTCAAGGAGCCGCTACCCGAGGAAGAGGAAGAACCGCCTGTGTTGCTAATAGGAAAATGTGCGAAGAAGAAGAAGAAGAAGATCCGACCATGGAAGCAGAGTTTGAAAGGGTGACAGTCCATGCCGCTCTACACAAGAAAGGGCTGAATCGCCAGTTCTCGGTGATTTAGACACCGTCGGACTATCAAGGTAAAAGTTTCAAGACCTTGATTGATTGTGGCAGTACACATTCCTTTATCTCACCAACTTGTGCAAAAAGATTAGGAATAGCCATAGTAGAAGCACTTACCTTGCTTGTGGAATTGGCAAATGGTCGTGAGGTTACTTGTACCAGGAAAACTGCTAAGGTGGAATTCCTTCTGGGAGGAAAGAAGACTTCGGTCAAATTCAGGGTCATGAATTTAGGTATCCATGAGTGTCTACTCGGAATGGATTGGCTTAAGCCTAACGACGCCCACATTCATTGTGGGAAGGGTCAAGTTTCCTTTCGAAACTCTGAAAGGGAATTAGTCACAACCCAAGGTGAGGCTAGAGTGCCAAGAATCCAATTGGCCAAAGTATCTCGAATCATAAAAGGAGTCAGAAAAGGATTACTTGTCTACTTGATCAAACTCAACAAGTTAGATCAGAAGCAAGAGCCTAATGAAGGACCTTTTTGGCTAAAGGAATACGTGGACGTATTCCCTGAAGAGTTGACAGAACTCCCGCCTCAAAGAGAAGTGGATCATGAGATTAAGTTAGTACCAGGAGTTGCGCTAATTGCAAAGAGATCTTATAGAATGTCCATACTTGAAGCAATTGAGCTGAAGGAACAACTCAAGCAACTGCTAGATCAGGGCTACATCCATCCTAGCAGTTCACCGTGGGGAGCTCCAGTACTGCTCTAGAAAAAGAAAGATGGGACACTTCGACTATGCATTGATTACCGAGGATTGAATCAATCAACGGTCAAGAACAAGTACCCTATTCCTAGAATAGTTGAGCTTCTTGATCATCTTCAGGGTGCAAAGATCTTCTCCAAGATTGATCTCAGGTCAGGTTATTATCAGATAAGGATTAAGGAAGAAGATATTCCCAAGATTGCCTTCAATACAAGATATGGGCACTTTGAGTTTCTAGTTATGTCATTCGGACTTACGAATGCACCTGCCACCTTCAACAGGTTAATGCAGGATATCTTTAGGCTATATTTTGATGATTTTGTGCTTGTCTTCTTCGACGACACTTTAATCTATTCTAAACAGGAAGAAGATCATGAACCCCAACTTTGGATTGCCCTTGAGACAATGAGGTCACATAAGCTGTATGCTAAGATGAAGAAGTGTGCATTCTTCAAACGTCAGATTGAATATCTGGGATTCATAGTATCAGCAGGAGGAATATCAGTGGACCCAGCTAAGGTCAGAGATGTGCTAAATGGCCAATACCAACATCCATCAAAGAAATACGCAGCTTTCTTGGGTTGACAGGATGGTATAGGGTCTTCATCAAAAACTATGCTTTGATTACAGCACCTCTAACGGACTTACTGAAGAAGAAAACTTCCATTGCAGGCCAACTCCCAAACAAAATAGCTTCGACAGATTGAAGCAAAGTTTGGTATCAACACCTATTCTAAAACTTCCAGACCTCAATAAAGAGTTCAAGGTAGTAACTGATGCTAGCATACTTGCCTTGGGGTGTGTACTTATGCAGGAAGGTCATCCAGTAGCATACATTGAAGAGTCATGAAAAGAATTATCCTATGCATGATCTGGATTTGCTAGCTGTCATCCATGCTCTAAAGCTTTGGAGACACTACCTGTTGGGTAACAAGTTTACTCTAGTAACTGACCATAAGAGTTTCAAATGGATCTTTACCCAGAATGAGCTCAACATGAGGCAATATCGGTGGATTGAAGTGTTGGAGGAGTATGACTTTGAAATCAAGTACCGACCAGGGAAAGAAAATGTAGTTGCCGATGCACTTAGTCACAAGGCATTCCTTAATTCCCTAATCTTGCAGAATCCATCAACAGCCAGATCTCTAGCTACAAAAGTATCTATGCCAAACAACCCTATACTTGAGTTAGCTAGAGAGGATGCATGCCATGATCCGGCCTACCAAAAAATGCTAAGGGAGATCTCTATCAAGGATCAAAACCAAAAGTTGCAGGCAAAGTATCATGAATTCTCTATTAATAGTGAACTTGTCTACTATAGAACAAGGTTGTGTATACCAGCAAGCTAGTCACTTAAGCAGAAGATATTGTGGGAAGCTCATGATTCCCCTTTCGCAGGACATCCTGGCTATGCCAAAACTCTTAATGCAGTTAGGAAGAGCTACCATTGGGAGAGGCTTAAAGATGACGTTCTCAAATATATCATCGAGTGTTTGTCTTGTCAACATATCAAAGCCGAACATGTCAAGATGCCAGCAAAACTGCAACCACTTGACATTCCCCAAATGAAATGGGAATTCATTAGTATGGATTTTGTTGTAGGCCTACCCCAAGTCCAGGGAAGATACAACTCCATCATGGTTGTGGTTGACATGCTTACTAAGGTTGCATACCTTATTCCAGTAAAGACAAACTATAAAGCCTCAGACATTGCAAGATTGTTTATCAAGGAGATATTCAAGCTACATGGTTTACCCAGAAGAATCATTAGTGATCGTGATTCTCTCTTCACGTCACAATTTTGGAGAGCTATCTTTGAAGCTATTGGAACTCAACTCTACTTTAGCACCGCTTACCATCCCCAAACGGATGGCCAAATTGAGTGAGTAAATCAAGTCATCGAGGATATTCTTAGGGCATACTGCTGTCGTGAGCCGAAGAGGTGGATTCAATACTTGCCTTTGGTTGAATTTGCCTACAATGCTTCTTACCAACACAGCATTCAGATGACCCCTTTCCAAGCATTGTATGGTCATGATTGCAGAAGTCCCCTAAACTTCTCAGATCCAACCTTAAGGGTTGAAGCTTCAAGGTAGATGTTGGAAGAGATGGATGACCAAATAAAGTCAATAAGACAGGATATCCAAGCTGCCAAGGATAGACAGAAGGCATACGCGGATTTGAAACGTCAAGATAGAGTCTTTGAAGAAGGAGACATGGTCTTCATTTGCGTACGCCCTAAAAAGAGTTCCTTATCTTTAGGAGATTGCAAGAAGCTAAGTCCAAGATATTGTGGACCATACAAGATCCTCAAATGCCTAGGACCTAATGCCTATAAACTACAACTCCCTGAGAATCTAAAGGTTCACAATGTATTCCATATCAGCTTATTGAAAAAGTATGTACCTAATCCTAACCATGTACTTGACGATCAACAAGTTGTAATGCCTAGTCAAGGAGTCCTTGAACTAAGGCCTGACAGGATCTTAGATGTTAGGGAGAAACAATTCAGATCCAAAACCTTGAGAGAATGCCTCGTCCAGGGGAAAGATCCTCCCGAAGAGGATGCCACTTGGATAGATGAAGACACACTCAAGAAGTTGCCAAGTGGCCGCCGCCTAGACATTGCCGCCGTCGACCAGCTCCAAAAATCCCCCCCCCCCCCCCACGTGGCCGTCGTGAGAGCCTTGGAAGACTCCAAGGGTGGATTTTTAAAGCCCCCTTCCCGTGGCCGCTGAAATTACCCCATAAAAAAATCCCCCCCCCCCCCCCCCCCCCCCCGTGTTTTATCCATTAAGCCTTTCCCTTAGGCTTTAAAACCCTTTTTAAACTCATAAGCCCTTTTTTCTTTCCCTTAGGCCCTTTCTCGTGGCCTCTTGAAAACCTTTCCTCCAAACTTGCCTAAGGGTCCTTAGACCCTTATAACCTTTAAGGTTACTTTTTCCTTGGAGTTTCCCCCCATAAAAGGTTACTTCAAATAACCTTTCCTTTTCCCCCCATGTTTTGTTTAAAAAATCCCCCTTAGGCCATGCAAGAATAACCCTTGGAGCTCTCCCACACCTTGTTTCTTTTCCACACCTTTCTATTCCGTTCGTGCGAGTTTACAAAGGCCATTAAGCCTTCCCCATGGCTTCAATGGGTCTTAGTCGTGAGAAATTTTGAAGCACCCCCTTCCGAAATCCCTACTTCCAGGAGGGAGCCTTCTAAAACTACTTTCGACGGACGGTGCAAGGGAGTGACGGTGGAATTCCAAAGAGGAGTTGTAAAGTTGCTTCCACGTCCAAAAGACTACAATTGCGATGTCTCCTAAGAAAGTCCAAGGCGTAGCTGCGGGAGGGTCGTCTCCTGGCATCCACATGGACATCTCACCCCAACCCAGGTTTTCCTTTCTAATTTTTATTTGATATTGTTGTAATTCAATCATGCAAGGTTAATTGTTAGAAATAGGATATGTTTTTATCCTAGTTGTTCACGATGAAGGAACTTAGTCATTAATACTTTTAATGGAACATGCAAAATAAAGAAAGCATAAATGCATTTCTAGCAAATAGCTTTATGCATTGAAATGAATTATAAGCTAGATTATTATCCATTAAAATAGTATACTTGGGCTAAGCCTAGAAGTATAAACTGCATCTCGCACTATTAAACCATACCCTCTTCGCAATGAATCATCATGAAAAGTGCAAAGCATGAAATGATTCTTACGATGCCTAAACTCTATGAAATTATCATTTGTCAATTGCATAAATTATGAAGTAAAAGGTTGCTTATTTAGCACGAATTTTGTTCGCAAAGGAAAGGGAAGATCAATTGAAATTAACCTAACCTCAAATCGATAAGTTAGGGTTGAAAAATCAATTTACGCATAGACAAGGAATCATGTGGAAGTAATCTCGAAATTCTCTTCTAGAGTTAACCAAATTGGCATAAACCTAAAACACCTAAGCCGTGGAGTACTCGTTCGGAATAAGTTAAATTCCAAGAGATGCCTATACCTTAAATACTTGCCCACATTCATTAAATGTAGGGACAGTGAAAATGTAATTGGAAAGTGAGCTAGGGTTTGTCCCTAAGAATCTTACAAGATGAAACTTGGAAACCCTAGGTCTAACGATGCCAACCTAGTAACCTGAAACAGATTGTTTCATGACTCCATTGTCTCATAGTTTGATGCGACGTTTGCGTAGCAAGTGCGGAGTCATATGATCTTGTGATTGGATCACAAGAGAATGGCCAAATTCTCACAATAAGGTTGGCGGATCTTTACGCAAGTTATCTTGCAAGAAGATGAATACTTTAGTATCCTTCTTGAGTAAGGAAGATTAATTGGAAATTAAAGACCAGTCGATAAACTGAAATAACTTATGAACTTAAGGTTTGACCAAGTCAGGTTAATAGGGTACGCCCTAGCCCAGGATATAGGGAATCTTGCCAAGTTGCAACTCATCCCGGATCGAGTGCTGGATGCATTCGAAAGGAAGGATTCATTCCTTAGCAGTTTGCCAACAACAAAAATGATCAATGGAAATGTTTGTGCTTGCTACAGATTTTAGAGCACTGTTTGGCTTTGTTTGATCAATGAATTAAAAGATAAATGGATATCTATACTTCAGGTTGAAGGCCTAAAGGGAGAGGCAGCTTCAGTTACCCCCAGGGTTGTTGACTGCGCCGGGAAAGTGGACCGAACCCGCTACGAGAGGTCTCTCCGTTGAGCGCTACTTGGAGCAGGAGGACGCTTGGGTGCCAGGGGAGCTCTGGCCATAAATCTCTTGCCTTTCGGGTCCTGCACAAGAGGCTAACGTGACTCGAGATTGGATCTCGAGGCCCACATACTAGTCTACGTGCAGAAACTTGGATTAGTGATCCCTGTGGATTGCTGGATAGCCTTTGGGCGGATTATGGATAAGCCTACGGGCTTGACTCTTTGTATTTCAAAGATAAATATGATAACTTGTTAATAAAGAACTTGTCTGATATTGCTTTTCTATGTCAAGTGATAAGATTACGTGAAAGAACCAGTGCCTAACGGGTTAATTAAAGAAGTTGGTTGTTACATGTCCAACTAGTGTGTCAGGTAATTAAATAACTAAAACAACCCGAGGAAAGTGCAGAGGATGGGCCATAGGTCCGTCCTACGGATGGGTGGTCCCGGTTGGCCGAAAACTTTTCTCAAATCACGATGGATAGCTGGAAGATCGTCAAAGAACACGAACAACAAGAGCGTTGACCTAGAGTTATATTTGAACTCGATTTACGCTGTTTTAGGGGAACGGAATGGGACTATGCCTTATGACAGAGAGGTTGAGCTTTGCATCCCTCTCGTTTCCCATTCTCCTTGAACTAAGTGCAGAGTGAATCAGCTTCGGACCTGACGTTTCTACGTAAAGTAGTTCGCTTGGGTCTGACGCTAGTTGTTGTTAGGAAATGACCAATTAGAAAAACCCTAATTCAGGTCAATCCTAAGTGGGAATGGCCGGAACACTTCCGCTACGTGGCAGATGCGAAAAGCCCTAGATCGCAAACCTTGTAACATTCCATGGGAGTGCCGGGCAGAGCTTTCTAGACATCCTTTCCAATGGACTGCTAAGACGTGTCCTGAAAATTCAAATGGACACGTTACACATTTGGAGCAGCGTATTAAAAGCTATGACAATTTTACCTCAACAGGCCTATCATGGACTACATGTTGTCCTTAGTCTTTACCCACCCATTTTCATTGTAATGTGGCTCAGAGTAGTATTTTCACCCCACTCCTTAAGCCCATCTATCACTCCCCTCCATTTTTCTTCATTTTTGAGGGAAAAGTCTTTTAGGGTGGGGATGGATTGTAACAAGTGGATACGTAGGAACTAGGGATTACACGCCCAGTCACAATGACCGGGGAATATAAGGTGTAAGAGTCCTTATTTAGGGTAATTTGTTATTATCAAGAACATACTCTTTACCTTTATCTTCAACTTCCATGGCTTCCTCCTCCCTTCTTCCCTCTTTTTTGTATTTCTCTCTCCTCTTCTAGTCTTTTTTTCTCTTCCTTCTTCTCTCTTTCTCTCTCTTTAGCTCATTCTCCTTTCTCCTCTTAGCTTCATTCATTACAATTAGTTACTACTTGTGACACATATGTACATTCTCTTTAGCTCATTCTCCTTTCTCCTCTTAGCTTCATTCATTACAATTAGTTACTACTTGTGACACATATGTACATTACATTTAACAAATTTATTGTGGTACTCATCCATTTGGTAAGTTACAAGCTACTCTTTCTTAGTATTTAAAGTTATGCTGAGTGGATACATTTACACTAAAATTTAGGTACCACTAGATTGGGGAATACATAGAGGGTGGGCATCCTTGATTTATAGCACAAAAACTTGTAGAGCATGAATAGACCTTTTCACATACCTTGATTTTTCTCCCTCTCCCTCTCCCTCTCTTAAGATGTTAACCTAATAGGATCTATGAACTATTGGCATAGATACTCCACACATCAAGGTCCATGCCTAGTACTAGCCCAAATTTTTTATTCAAGAGATATTGTATTACACTATTTTTAGCCATAATTAGTGGTACAATCATCAAGGGAATTTAGGGAGTAATTACACTAATTTAAGTCTATGCTATCGCCTCTCTCACAAAATATCCCAAGATCTTGTATAGTTTGCCTAGTAGTTCTTCTTGACCCCTTCCTTGCTTTCTGATGAGTTTAGGGACAATGCTTCAAGTGTTGCAATGCATACCCTTTGGCTTGGAATATAAGGTTGACCCAACTACACAAATGAAGAGGAAACGTATAGTCATCGAGCATTTAGGTTTTGGTTGCCCTTCAGATGAGTTTATGGCCAATAATTTATGAATCATATCATAATGCATAGGCCGTCTCTTAGAATTTTGTGTCTTGGTGGCTGCTTAGACATGATAAAGCTTAGTCTATTAATATTCAAGCCTTATTGGCTTTGAGAAATCCATAAACATCCTATGTTCCATGACTTGTGATGCATTAGTAATTTTGTTCTCTCTCCTTTGCTGCTGTATGTTTGAAATTGTGATTGATTCTTCTCTAATAGAATACTTACAATATATGACTTTATGAAAGGACTGTTAAAATAGAGGATAGTAGCAATTGCATGGGTAGGCATAATCAATTTATGAGAGCCATGTATCTATCAAGGATAATATCAATTTGATAGATCATGCCCATTGTCGTCAATTCATAAGGCCTCAATTGTTCATGGCCTCACTGGCTATAAGTAGAGGATTGTCATTAGAGGATCTTCATGCTTTTATGGCTTCATCATCCTATCGTGATGAAGTAGTTCATGATCTTGCTAAATTCATATAAGTCATTAGCTTAAAATTGTATATTGTATATTGGATGCTATGGTTTCTCCATTGTGGATGCATGTGTGTAAGACTTTGAAGTCTTTGTATCCATGCTTGAGGCATGATATTCAACTTTGGATGGTGATTCAAAGGATGATAGTGGGTCTGATGGCTTATTGTTTTGCTTATTTGTCTCAGGTCTTCACTTGTTTGCTACCCATGAATTTGATAAGTCTCATTTATGCTCATATGAATTGATTAATATGTATGTATGTATAAATGTATGCAAAACTAAGGTACTCCCTCCATTTTTAAACATATGTTAGTACTCCCCCCATTTCACTTTAGGAGTCTGACATTTCTTCTTGTCTCTCCCTTTTTTCACACACGCACACACACACACACACACACACACACACACACACACACACACACACACACACACACACACACACACACACACACACGCACGCACGCACGCACGCACGCACGCACGCACGCACGCACGCACGCACGCACGCACACAATCAATTTAATCAAAAAACAAATTCCCCCCTCTCTCTGTCATGTATACGACCCTCTTTTCAGTGGGTTTTTTTTGAGAAAGTTGAGTCCCCTCAACCAAACATAAGTACACTCCCCACAAGACTTTTAAATAAAATTTTTAAAGCAAAATCTAATGTGCCTTATACTCCTCTTTAGCAAATAGGAATATCCACAAATGTCTTGGATATTTTTTTGTACTTTCCCTCCCCCTTCAATTGACATATCAACCCTTCTCTATATTTTTGAATTGAAAAGTGGAAAAATCCAACGACTCTTCTTCTCCCTCTTGGATTTAATAATCCACCAAAATTCCACAAGTAAACCCCCTAGATTTTTAAATAAAAAGTTTTTAGCAACATCTAATGTGCCTTCTCCTCCTCTTCAATAAAAAGGGATATTCATAGATATCTTGGATATTTTCTGTACTTTGCCCATGTGCCCCCTCAAAAGAGTGGAAAAATCCAATGACTCTCTTCTCCGCATTGGATTTAATAATCCACCAAAATTGTAGATCCATGCTAGCATAAGAGAAGTGAATATTACATTGACTCTCTTCTCCCCATTAGATTTAATAATCCACCAAAATTGTAGATCCATGCTACCAAAATTCCTTATGCATTGAAATTTTTTTATTACATTGAAAATCCCCCTCAAAAGAGACAATTGGGGTGAAAGTTGGTGCATTGAAAATTTTATTAAAATAATGAATAGTGGAAATTCTACTTAGCTTAAAGTAACTGCTAAAATTAGAAAAGCATAGTCATATAAAAGGCATAAATCTCATTTTTCATTAAAATAATAAAATAATATTTGAGATGGACTGATTTGTTACTGCCTTGGATTTGCAATTCAATTGTGAAATACACCTTATTAAAAACTTTTTCTTATGCTCAGATGATGAGGATGATCGAGTAGTTTGTAGTCCTCCAAGGGCAACTGTTGCAGCTCAATTTGAGTTGACTTTGTTTTGCCTATGAGCACATGACTAGCATTTAGGTAGGAAGGTCTTGTACGAAAGGCTTCCTCCTATTACAACATGTAACCAGTGGGTTTTGGTAAAAAAAGAGTAATTGTCTAGTTGGTCTACAATGGAGAAGAAATCCCTACGAGTATAATGCGGCAAGCATCAGAAGCCTGAGAATTATGGGCTATTTGTTGCTATGGAGAAGAGATCATACCTTTGTACCTAGCTCTATGAGCAAGAATCTAATGTAAAAAGTATTAATTAATAATTCAAATGTTTTAGAAGGATTATCTCCATTGCTTTTGTGTTGTGCTTCATGCACACATGAAATGAACCCAGCCGTAAGGAATAATTAAGGAAGCTATTTTTAAATGTTAAACATCATGTTAGCATATTATGTTTAGAAAAATCAAGAAAACCATACGCAAATGGGAAGTGGGAAATTGTCCTCAATGGAGAATGATTGAATTGATAGTAGTTGGGTAGACTTGATAACTCATGTGCTTTTGTAACAAGTGGGATACACACCGACTAGGGTTTAGACACCCCGTCACATTGACCTAGGTATTTAAGGTGTAAGAGCCCAGATTAGGGCAACCAGTTATTATCAAGATCACACTCTTCACCTTCTTCCATGGCTTCCTTTTCCTTTCTCCCCTCTTTTCTCTCTTTCTCTCTCCTCTTCTAGTCTTCTTCCTTCTTCTTCTTGTCCTCTTTCTCTCTCCTCAGCTCTCCTTATCTCTCCCCTAAGCTTCTTTCATTACAAGTGGTATCAGAGCTTTAGGCTTTGGTCATTTTCCTCTTTCCCCTTTCTTCCTTTTCAAATCCCAAAAACCCCAGTTACTCAGCTTATATGTACAAGTACAGCAAGGACTGCAATTAACTCCAGCTTTTTGGAGCAAGCAAGAGCTATGGCTGCAGACTCAGACATATCTGGAGGTAAAACGGTTAAAGTAGCAGGTCATCACTTCCTTTCATGCAAATTTTAGGAGTCCCAAGGCAAGTTGGGGGTTCAACAGTTTTAGAGAAGGGAAAAACCACAGTTACTTTTTATTCTAGACTTCTCTCTCTTCCCCATCATGCTGTTCCCTCAAGCTCCCATGGTGGATTGCCCCCAAATCCCTTCTTCCTGCTGCACCCAGCCCTCAACCTCAGCATTCAGCCCTCCCACAAGCTCCCTAGGGCCATTTCCTACCTGGCAAGCACCTTGGTGACTACCCTTAGCCCATCAGGGAGCAGGCAGCAGCCGCAAAATGCTGCGCATTTTGCGCTGAGCTGCTTGCCTCCCCCAGCACCCCTGCCCACCTTCTCCTCCTGCCTTTCCACCTCCCCAACACTCTTGGGCACTGATCCATCATACCCCTTCCTCTCCCCCTTGGCATTTTGACCAGGGAATCATCTTCCATGGTGGACATCAGCTGGGATTGTTTGAAACAGTTTGGGACAGCCATTGATTCTTCTAACTGAAGCTTTCCCTGACCCGGAGAGCTCAACCCCACAAGCCCTTCAGCGCGTGAAGGATCTCTCTTGCCTGGATGAAGACATTGAGCTCAGCATGTATGGAAGCTTTGCGGGCAGCCATGAAAGCTTCACTTGAAGCTTCCCGTTCTTGAAGCTCAAGCTCGGGGATAAGCTTGGGAGCCTTCTTCATCAGCAAGAGCACTCGAATGCTAAAGCACTCTTCCACGGATGCCCAACCAACAACCAAACTTGATCAATGGAGCAAGCGGCATCATGATGATTTGGGCTTCAATGGTCGTCACAAGCATCAAAGAGGTACGCCACTTTGATCTTAATCTCTCAATTTAGCCACTTGCTGAGCTTAATCCATTGTTGGAGAGATTCAAGATTGCGTACAAGCATCATACCTCTTCCCAAATTTCATTGTAATGGCTGACATTAACCCCTACTTTGTCTTATGATCTTGGAAAAATATTAGCCATTGTAAATTGGATAAGTAGCAGCCAGTGAGTCACTGGATTGCCAAGGTAACCCCTACCCCAATCCTCATCATTCCTTGCATCTCATGAAAAGGCCCAATGTCTTGTTTCCAATGCATCTCATGCTGATTGCTAATTAAAAATGTCTGCCATGTATACTCCGGCTAAGAAAAAAAGCTGATGCCAGGCGAGGTGGTAAGACAAAAGAGAGGTGACCCTCCCTTACCACTTAAGACCCTGAAGGGGTGCACAATCCAGCTCGGGGGGAACTTTGCCCACCTCCCGGTGATCCGAAGCCCAATACTTATTTGCAGGTGTAGGTACTTCCATAATCCCCACTTCCCCACCCCAATGATCCCTCTTGAATACCCCGCAATGATAATGACACCTATGTATGTCAATGGAGATGTATGGCAGTGAATGTACCTATGCATGAATGGCAGAGTTGATGGGTATGCAATGATGCTCAGGGTTATGTTTAGTATGCTCAAGATGCTATTGAGGTGTCAGATCAGGCCCCTTGATCTATGCTCTATCCATGTCAGACATTGGCACTAAGGGATAGATAGTGTTTTGGTCAGAGTCCTGCAAGACTGTCACAAAGATCCAATTGCAGAAAATTCTATCCTAAATCTGGGGGCAAATCCTATAACTCATCTCAAAGAGGGCTTTGTCCCCTCTAGTTTGAATAAAAAATCTCCCCAATCGGAGTTATAGTGTGAAAGTTATGCCCATTTTTGTGCACTGGGTCACTGTGGACAGGTTGTAGACCGCTCCAGGACAGGCACTGTAAAACCCCTATAGAAAATTCTGATCATTTTTTGTCATAAAGGTTAATAGCTCATCTTGAAGAGGCTGTTGTCCCCTCTGACTTGAGCCCAAAACCTCAGCAATTAGAGTTTCCTACTAAGAGTTATGCCCTTTTTACTGACAGTAGGTCCTGTGGACTGCATCCATATGGCTAGCCAGAAAGGCAAAAGGAAGGCCCAAGAGGAACTCCAGAGGGAGATTAGAGACTCCCAGACCTCCATGAATGAGGAACTAAGATCAGTGCAAGATTACCATGGTGAGATATAGGAGGAAATGCTGGAAATGGACCCATATATCCTTCTTAATCACACCCTTTGTCAGCATGAGCTCCGCCGTCATATGGAACGCCACAATGATATGGTCACCAACCACTGCCAGATGATGTCTAAGTTTGATGAAGCGATTGAGCAAATGGCTATCTCAAACTCAAAGACCCAACATACCTTGGAACAGCTCACTGCTCTTGTTGCTCAGTTAGTGACCGCTTCATCCCAATAGAAGACCAATGACTCTAGACATGAGTCTAGATGCCCTCCACATCAAGAACTGTCGCATGGACCTTAGGGTATACTTGGTGCTAAGGGAATTTCCCCTTCTACTTATGAGATCAGGGAACCCTCTCATATGCATGATGAGCCCCTATTGAATTCCCTTGTCCACCATGCCGGCAACATTCAATTGAGGCCTTCCCCCACCTTGGGTCGAATTTCACCTGCTCTACCTAGGAGCCCCCATGCACCACATATGAATCAGCCCCATCAAGGACTGTTAGAAATCAAGCTCACCGTCAGTGTGTCTTCATCTATGACCGACATCTATGACAGCTAGTGTGTACAGTTGTCTACATGTGACTACATTAAATAAGTCGGGTTAGTAGTCAGTCAATGACCTGACTAGAGTTAGCCAGTCTAGTCTACGTTTACACTAGGTCACTTTATCTTGTAGTGTGTGTGCTTTTCAGTTGAGTGTGTGGAAATGAAGGAATGAGCTTGAGAGCCTGAAGGCTCATGGATATGGAGTCTTTCCCTTTCTCTCTCTCTACTCTTTGAACATGGTATCAGAGCTTCATCCATGAGGCTGTGGGAGAATGGCCATGACAACTTGCAGTGCAAAGGAGATGGAAGTAAGGAATGAGAAAGAAGCTGGACACTTGCAAATGAAGCCATAGTCAAAGGAAGGAATCAGCGTGGACTGCCTTCTGAAAATCGTGGACTGCCTCCTGAAAATCAGCAACATGTGTCTGAAAATCGTGGACTGCCTCCTAAAAATCAGCAACCTGTATCTGAAAATCTGCGCCTGCTGATCTGAATGGATAGCAACCTGTATCTGAAAATCTGCGCCTGCAGATCTGAGTGGACAGCAACCTGTCAATCTTCAGTGGGGCACCTGGACAAGGTTCATAGAGCATGTATGCTCACTATTGAAGGTATTTGAAGTGTGCAAGAAGTAAATGCTTGTGTGGGAGCTCTGTTATGAGCTGGAGTGACAGACACAGACCTGTAATCATTTCTGAACTGCTGTAAACATGAATGGACAGCATGCATTCAGTCATTACTGACACACAGGAGCCTTCTACTACACTCAGAAGGCATCTTTGGAGTACAAGAATGTGTCAAAGCATGTATACATTGGATCAAATGTCTTGGAGCTGAGATCTCTTGCTCAGAATACTCAGATCTGAAAATCAATGACAGGCTGAAAACTGTCATACACAGTCAATGACAGAATACTCAGATCTAAAAATCAATGACAGGCTGAAAACTGTCATACACTGTCAATGACAGAATACTCAGATCTGAAAATCAATGACAGGCTGAAAACTGTCATACACTGTCAATGACAGAATACTCAGATCTGAAAATCAATGACAGGCTGAAAACTGTCATACACAGTCAATGACAAGTACTGTGCATTACTGAAGCAATACAGGTCATCTTGGGGGTTCCATCATCTATATGAACTGACCTATACATGCTGAATGCATGGAGAATTGAAGCAAGCAATGAGCATCATTGAAAACTGAATTTTGAAGCTGAAATAAATGCAGTTACACTGTCCTGGTTAATTACAAATAGCTCATGAGGTTTATGCCATTGGTCAATGAAGATAGGTTGTCTATGCCTACTCAGATGCTCATGTATTGAACTTGCCACTACAAAGTAAATGTATGACATGGTCAAAAGACATTTTGGAGCTGCTTGGAGCTTGGTATGCTGAATTCTGGTTGATTGCAACCTGAAACTGAATTTGTTGACACACTCAGTTTTGGACTTGAAATTGCTGCTGGTTACTCACAGTTTACAGTTTTCAAACTGCATGTATGTACCTTGGCAGTGAGGTTACATAAGCTTAAGTTGAAGCAAACACATAGCTCATGTATTGACAGTTATATCTACAGTTGAGACCACTTGTTTGAGGTTGTTTTGGGGTGTCAGTGGGCTGAAATACCCTAGTTTTTTTCTGCAATTTAGTGCAGAAAACTGTCATAAACTGTTATGGACTGAACTTAGTCAGTCATACTTATTGGATTACAGGGAGTCAGGCACTTGATAGACAGTCTATTGCATCATGGCTAATGCACGTGGGACTGACAATATCACTCAGATAGTTGGAGAGAAGTTGGATAATAAGAACTTTACATTATGGAAATTCAGAATGAAAAACTTTCTGGTTGGTAGAGGTTATTGGGATTTATGTACAGGAGATGAAGCTCATGAGTTGCCTGCACACAATCCAACAAATGAACAGAAAAGAGCCTACAGGCTATGGAATGAAAGAGCATGCAAAGTGCTGCATTGGTTTTCCTTATGTATATCTGATGCTATGGTAATTCAAATCACTGGATGTGAGACTCCGAAGGATGCTTGGGACATACTGATGAAAAATTATGGAACCATGACACATGCAAGAAAGATCCAGTTGAAACAACAGTTCAACAACATGTCTAGGAATGGCAAGAGCATCCAAACGTATACCACGGAGATTAACACCATAGCTGATCAACTTGCTACTATTGGCTCAAGTGTATCAGAAGATGATATGATTGCTGATGCTTTGAATGGCTTAGGCAAAGAGTACAAAGCTTTTGACACTTCCATTTCTGTCAGAGAAGAGCCCCCTAGCTGGGAAGAGCTAGTTGCTTTGTTGCTACATGAGGAAGTCAAACTTGGTTTGAATACAGGTTCTAATGCATCTCAGAGTAGAGACACTGTGTTGTACTCTAGCCAGTGTGGCAGAGGATCCAGAGGCCGTGGTTCATATCGAGGTCGTGGCGACACTCGTAATGCCTATGGACAGTAGCAGCAGCAAGGAAATTGGCATGGTGCCAATACACAGGGCCAGCAAGGATCCGGTGGTTTTAGAGATAGGGGGAGATCACCCCAAGGTAGAGGTGGTGGTTCTGGTTCATGGCAGTCGTCTGATCAGTCCAATAGGGACAAGGACTGCCATTATTGTGGCCGGTATGGGCATATTGCAAAGGATTGTTACAAGAAGCAAGGAGATATGAAGGCAAAGGGCAAACAGCATGGGCATTATGCATCCTCTAGTGGTGGTCAAGATGATCAGGTTGATAGACTCTTTGCCATGCAGCATGTATCCAAGACTATGACAAGGCAGAACAGAGATGACAGATGGTACATTGACTCTGGAGCGTCAAACCACATAATCCCGCACGGAGAGTGGTTTGATGAGATGGTTGCAGGTACACATGGTCATGTATGTACTGGGGATGATACCCAACATGACATAAAGCATAAAGGGATTGTTCCATTGATGATGCCTGATGGCAATAAGAAAGGCCTGCATGATGTCTTACATGTACCGACCATAACAAAGAATTTGTTGTCTGTGGGTCAAATGGCAGAACAGAATCTGCAAGTGAGGTTTAACAAGGATGGATGTTTCATTGAGGAGTATGGAAATGGCTGCAAGCTAATTGCCAAGGGCAGAAGGGATGGCAGGATGTTTACTTTGGAAGCAACCATTCCTGAACTTAAAGCAGCTATGTTTGCTCATGATGAGAGTGCCATCAGAGATGTAGAGATCTGGCACAAGAGAATCGGACATGTCAATGTACAAAAGCTGAAATCTATGCAGCAGAAAGAAGTAGTACTTGGATTACCTAAATTCAAGTATAATGATTTTGGTCATGTATGTCCTGCATGTTAGTTTGGGAAGCAGGCATGGTTTCCTTTCATGAGACATGTAAAAAATAGCACTAGGCCTTTACAGTTGGTACACTCTGATGTCTGGGGTCCTTCACATAATGCTTCCTTTGGCAGTGCACGATATTATGTCTCATTTATTGATGATTTCAGCAGAGGTACACTTGGCTTTATATCTTGAAACATAAGGATGATGTGTTTGATACATTCAAAGACTTCAAGAAACATGCTGAAAATGAATTGGGCTGTTACATATCATGTTTGAGATCAGATGGAGGAGGTGAATATGTCTCAAACTACTTTGACAGATATCTTGCTAAACATGGGATCAGAAGACAGCTCACATGCAGTTATACACCGCAGCAAAACGGTGTTGCAGAGAGGAAAAACAGGGTTTTGATGGAGTCAGCTAGAGCTATGCTGAAAGAAAAATGTCTGCCAAATGGTTATTGGGCTGAAGCAGTGGTGACTGCTGTATATGTGCTGAATTGAACCCCTACATTAGGGATTCATGAGGTCACTCCGTATGAACGGCTGTATGGTCATAAACCTGATATTTCACACTTGAAGGTATTTGGCAGCATTGCATATGTGCATATACCGGATGAGAAGAGGAAGAAATTGGATCCTAAGGCAGTGAAAAGTGTGTTTATTGGATATGCACAGGAACGGAAAGCTTATAAGTGTTATGTACCTTCTACGCATGAGACACTCATAAGCAGAGATGTGGTATTTGATGAGTTAGCATATTGGTATGGGAATCCTGTTGCAGTGCCTACTGATGGCTCACCTAGTATGAGTCATGTTGAAAATACTCCTACAGAGAGTACTTCCATGACTGGTCAGATAGGTGATGTAACATCTACAGTAAGTCCTTGGACATGACGATTACGGAGTCACACTACTGCATCCACTAACACGGATATGTCAGTGAAGGGGAGAACAGATAAGGGAAAAGAAAAGGTTTTTGAAGATGTAACAGGTCCACTCACTACAGGTTATGATTCATCTAGTAGTGACAGCTTAGATAGTGAATTGGGAATTCCGTCTGTTATGACGCCAGGTGCTAGACAGAGCCGTTATGTGTCGCCTCATGAGAGGCAAGCTCACAGTGAGCCATAGCTCAGGAGATCAGAGAGGGTCAGACGACCTATTGACAGGTATACTTACACTGGATATTCAGCCCGTCATTATGCTTATATGACGAAAGTAACAGGTTTTAGAGAACCAAGTAAGTTTGATGAGGCAGTTTCAGATGAGAATTAGTGTGCTATTATGGATGAGAAATATTCAGCTTTGGCTGAAAATTGTACATGGGATTTGGTATAGTTGCCTGAGGGAAAAACACCTATTGGATACAAGTGGGTGTATAAGGTAAAATGTAAATCAGATGGATCATTGGAAAGATATAAGGCCAGGCTGGTTGCAAAAGGGTATGCGCAGCAGTATGGTCTTGATTATGAGGAGACTTTTAGCCCTGTAGCAAAGATGGCTACAGTTAGAATTGTGATTGCTTTGGCAACACCAGAGGTTGGAAACTATGGCAGATGGATGTAAAGAATGCATTTCTCAATGGAGAATTACAGGAAGATGTTTACATGGAACAGCCTGAAGGCTATGTACATCCAGAATTTCCAGCACATGTATGTCAGCTGAAAAAGGGATTATGTGGGTTGAAACAGGCACCCAGAGCATGGAATGCTCGCATTAGCAGTTATTTACAGCAACATGGTTTCCGATTGGGAGATGCTGATCATAGTCTATTTGCGAAGAAGACAGATAGTGGCTATGTTTTTCTAGTTGTCTATGTTGATGACTTAATCATTACAGGAGATGATGAAAATGGGATTGCAGAAATAAAGACATGTTTACAGGCTGAGTTTAAGGTCAAGGATCTTGGAGAGCTAAAATATTTTTTGGGGATTGAGGTTGTCTCTACACCTCAAGGCATATGGCTGCTACAGAAGCAGTATGCTCATGACATGTTACAGAAATATGGTATGGCTGATTGCAAGCCTATGGATACGCCTTTGGAGCAGAATGTCAAGCTGCAGATTGATGTTGGGATAGAGATTGAGAATGTTACTATGTATAGACAGATGGTAGGCAGCTTGATCTATCTCACGATCACTAGACCTGACTTGAGTCATGCTGTGGGGCTGATCAGTCAGTTCATGCAGAAGCCTCGCAAACCACACTTGGATGCAGTCAGAAGAATTCTGAGATATGTAAAGGGTACCATAGATCATGGGTTGTTTTATGCATATGGGAAAACCCTTGACTTGATGGGGTACACTGATGCTGACTGGGCTGGTTGCACATATGACAGGAGGTCAACCAGTGGCTATGCATTTGGATTGGGTAGTAGCATGATCAGTTGGCAAAGTAAGAAACAGCCTACAGTTGCATTGTCCAGTACGGAAGCAGAGTATCGTGGTGCGGCCTTAGCGGCCTGTGAAGCTAAGTGGTTACAAAAGTTACTAAATGACTTGGGAGTACACTTGGACAGCAAAGTCAAGCTGTACTGTGACAATTTGAGCAGTGTTATGTTAGCAAGCAATCCTGTTTAACATGCAAGATCAAAACACATTGAGGTTCACTACCATTTCATCAGGGAAATGGTTTTAGCAGATCAGATTGACTTGGAGCATGTGAAGACTGAAGACCAGGTAGTAGCAGACATCTTTACCAAATCACTTGGTAAAGATAAGTTCATTCGCTTCAGATAGCTACTTGGAGTGATGCAGATGATTTGAGTTTTGTTTTTGAGCTTGAAGGGGAGTGTTAGAAATCAAGCTCACCGTCAGTGTGTCTTCATCTATGACCGGCATCTATGACAGCTAGTGTGTACAGCTGTCTACATGTGACTACATTAAATAAGTCGGGTTAGTAGTCAGTCAGTTAGTCAGTCTAGTCTACGTTTACACTAGGTCACTTTATCTTGTAGTGTGTGTGCTTTTCAGTTGAGTGTGTGGAAATGAAGGAATGAGCTTGAGAGCCTGAAGGCTCATGGATATGGAGTCTTTCCCTTTCTCTCTCTCTACTCTTTGAACAAGGACAATAAGGTACAAATGGCCAGCTTGGCAATCATGGACAGCATGGCTATAATGGACAACATGGGCTAAATGCACCACAAGGGATGTATGGACAACAGGGCATGTATGGCTACCACGGGATGCATGGACAACAAGGATTTCATGGGCAGCATGGCCCCTATGATTTGCATGACAAGGCCATTCTCACAAAGTATAATGGGCAATGCCCCTCACCATCTGACCTGGAAGAATGGATGTCCAAGTTGGAGTCCTACTTCAACATCTACCCTCGCACTGATGAGCAGAAAATACTTTTTGCTTCTCTCCACTTGGAAGGTTTTGCCCACACTTGGTGGCGCTATATCAATCGGGAGAATCAACAGTTCATTGATTGGGAAGATTTCAAAATGCATATGGTCCAAGTTTTTGTGTCCCCTGTGGAAAAAGAACGGTTGGCAAGAAGATGGTACACTCTTGACCAACGTAACCTCACTATATGTGACTACACCAATCAATTCATGAACTTGACCAAGTATGTGGAAAGCATTAGTGACGATGCTAAATTGCACAAGTACATTTATGGGTTGTAATTGAGTCTATCAGCTGATGTCATGGCCCAAAAACCCACTACACTGTTTGATGCAATCGAACTAGTTGAGAGATATGCAAGAAAGTACCTTAAGAATGAGCATTTTCAGGAAGGTGTTGGACCTCCCCGCATCCCTTCATGATCGGCCCCATACGGAGGTGGTTTTCAAGGCTCTTCTATGCCTAATAACAGCCCCAAAGTACCCACTTACCCTGCCTTCCATGTTGAAAGAAAAATGGGCACTTTTGGGATAGCATCGGGCTCTATTGCTGAAAATCGGTATGCTGAATATAAATAGTCCACTGCATCACCTTCCCATGGATCCAGTAGTCAACGATTCATCTCCCTAGATGTTGTCAAGGAACGGAAAGAAAAGGGCCTATGCTTTAAATGTGGAGATAAGTGCATTGCTGATCATGCCTCCAAATGCCCGTACAAGACAGCTGAGGTCAAAGTTCATAGCATGTATGTCATGGAAGATTGGCACAATGAGGAGGATGACCTAGCCATTGACCATACTGAGCCCACAGAGGATGTTGATCATGAGCAGTTCTATGACCTGGAGGATGGGTTTCCCTTTGACCCGGGCGGTGCGCCCTCATAGACACTTGATTTAACATCCCGCCCACCTCCCACTTCCCTTTGCTTGATCTCCTTGGATGCTTGGACAGGTTCGTGTAGCCCCAGTACCCTTCGCATTCAAGGCAGTAACAATAGGAAGCATGTTTTTATCCTTGTGAATAGTGGAAGCACTCACAGTTTTGTCAGTAAATTAGCCATTGACTGGTTGAAATGTGTTCCTATGGCATTACACCACCCCTTGAAGGTCCAAGTAGCAAACTGAGAAGAAGAAATCAGCACACATGTATGTCCTACAGTCCCCTTATGCTTGGTTGAAAATTATGTGGCACTGGTTGATCTGATTGCCCTCAATATGGGCCCCATTGATGTTGTCTTTGGATGTGATTGGCTGAAAAAATTGGGAAAATTTGCTATGGACTTCTCTCAGCTTTACATGGAGTTTATGATGCATGGACAGCCTATCCACCTAGAGGGAGTTCAAGATCATGTTGATTTTCAGCTCATTATAGCAAAGCAACTCAAACAAGAGTTTAAGAAATGCTCACAGATCTTTGTTTTGCAATTAAATAAGGACAATTCTAATCAGCCCTCCACAATATCATATGACTCTGCCTTGCAGGCCTTACTTGAGGAATACAATGACTTATTTCAGATGCCTACATCCCTCCCTCCCAAGAGACAAGTGGACCACCCACTTGACCTAGAGCCCCATTCCAAGCTAGTGAACAAACCCCCCTATAGACTCTCCAAGTGTGAGTGTGAAGAGGTTGCAAAGAAAATCAAGGAGTTGCTGGAGATGGGTTTCATCGAACCGAGTTCTTCCCCCTATGCATCCCGTGTCCTCTTAGTCAAAAAGAAAGATGGCTCCTTTCGCATGTGTATTGACTACAGAGATTTGAACAAAATTACAGTGAAGAACTGCTACCCCATCCCACGGATTGATGATTTGCTAGACGAGTTAAAAGGGGCATGCTTTTTCATTAAGATTGACTTGCGCTCTAGCTACCATCAGATTCGTATGCAGGTAGGAGATGAGGTCAAAACGGCCTTCAGGACTGATCGTGGACTTTACCATTTTCTTGTGATGCCTTTTGGGTTGACTAATGCCCTTGCTACCTTTCAAAGCCTCATGAACAAAATCCTACAGCCCTTTTTGTTCAAGTTTGTGCTTGTTTTCTTTAATGACATCCTCATTTACAGCAAGTCATCTATGGAGCACTTGACACACGTTCGGAGGGTATTTGACATATTGAGAGAGCATCGACTCTTTGCTAAGGAGAGCAAATGTACATTCATGCATACATCTGTGGAGTACTTGGGACACATTGTGAGCAAAAAAGGTATACAGGCTGACCCCAAAAAGGTGCAATGTGTTAAGGATTGGCCCACTTCTTCCACCACCACCTCCTTGCGTGGCTTCCTTGGTCTCTCTTCATTTTACAAACGCTTCATTAAGCACTATGCCACCATTGCAGCACCTTTGACTGATCGCTTGAAAAAAGAGTCATTCTTTTGGGATGCCACTGCAGATCATAGCTTCAAACAGTCAAAGGACGTGCTTACTTCAGCCCCTATCCTTGTTTGCCCTGACTTCTCTAAGCTCTTTACCATTCATTGTGATGCCAGTGGCCGGGGTATTGGTGCAGTATTGTTGCAAGAGCATGGTGTGATTGCATTTGAAAGCCGCAAGCTTGATGAGAAGGAGATGCAAATGAATGTATATGACCAAGAGATGTTGGCCATCCTCCATGCCATCAAGAAATGGCACCACTATTTGTATGGCAGGTGCTTCCAAGTGAAAAGTGATCACCTAGTCCACCAATACTTCTTGACTTTATCTGCTTTGACTCCTAAGCAAAGGCGATGGGTGGCAACCTTACAGAACTATGACTTTGACATCTCACACACGCGGGCAAGGATAATATTGTGGCTGATTCTCTCTCTCGAATGTGGGCATGCAGAGTGTCCTCTATCTCAGAATTGCATAGTGATTGGGTTGAAGAGCTCCAGGAGGCTTACTTGTTAGATGATCATTTCAGCCACATATTTCAAAAATTACAGCATGGGGTTATGGCTGAAAACTCCCAATATTAGCTCAAGCATGACCTTATTTGGTCCCATGGCAAGATTGTCATCCCACACACTTCCCCCTTCACACAAAAGATCATGGAAGAAATGCATTCTTGCCCCACTACCGGTGACTTGGGTATTTTCAAAACATATGATAGGATTGCCAAGAGCTTTCATTGGAAAGGCTTATGGAGGGACGTCAAGGACTTTGTGACCAAATGTGTTCCATGCCAACAGAACAAGGATAGTACACTCAGGCCCGCTGGCCTCTTGCAGCCTCTCCCTATCCCTGAAGGGAAATGTACTCACATCACAATGGACTTTATCACCGGCCTTCCCTTGACTAAGAAAGGGCAGAACAATATCTATGTGGTAGTTGATCGCCTCACCAAAGCTGTCCACTTTATCCCTACTAAGGTTCAATATACTGCCTCTCAGGTGGCCACTCAGTTTATGGAAAATGTCTTCAAGTTGCATGGCTTACCACAAGTCATAGTACATGATCGGGATGCAAAGTTTATGAGCAACTGTTTTCACCTCCATGGGGACCAAGCTTGCTCCATCCACTGCATACCACCCTCAGACTGATGGCCAAACTAAGAGAGTGAACAAATGGCTTGAGACATACTTGAGGCACTTTTGCCATGATGTACAGCACAGTTGGGATACATGGCTTCACTTGGCTGAGTTTGCATATAATAACTCCACACACTCTAGCATTGGATTTTCCCCTTTTGAGGCCTTATATGGGTATAAGGTTCTCCTTCCTACAGTCTTGTTTACTGATAAGATCAATCCTCAGAGTCAAGCTGAATTGGATCGCATGCAAGCTTTACTTCAGCATGAATCTTCAAAAGGCCCAAACACACATGAAACTCTATGCTGATGAAAGACACAGGAATTTGGAATTCCAAGAAGGGAAATTGGTCCTTTTGAAAGTGCCTAAGTCTCACTACTCCACTCTCAAAGAGGGCAGCAGTAACAAGCTAGCCCACCGCTTCTATGGCCCATACCGCATCCTAAAGAGAGTTGGTGACTTGGCCTACCGCTTAGAACTTCCCCCTACCACCAAAATCCACAATGTGTTTCATGTCAGTCAGTTGAAACCCTTTGTAGGCTCCTCAGTGGACTATGTGGAAGAACTGCCCCCCATCGATGAAGAGGGCATCACTCAATACGTTCCTGAAGCAATCATTAGGCAGCAAGATAAGCAGTTACGATCCCAATACATCAAAGAATACCTCATCAAATGGCAAGGCCTACCCTTGGAGGAATCCTCTTGGCACCCAGCAACCATCCTCGATGAATTTCCCTACCTCCGTGAACCCCAACGGCTGGAAGACTAGCCGGTCATGCCCCAAATTGCCCACTTCCTGCCCGCCTGCACACTGTTTTAGAACAGTTTTGTACTTACTCAAATCGCATGCATGTGCATTCTACATAGGCTGAAAGTACTCGTCATAAGCTCCGTTTCAACATATAGTACGCCCCATTTGGAGCCACCTATCAAAAGTTATGACTAGTATACTTCAGCCAACCCGTTCAGGACTGCATGCTGTCCCTAGTCTCTCCACACCTATCCTTCATTGTCAAAGGGCTCTGAGTAGTACTCTGAAACCCTCCCTTAGCCCACCTATCACTCCCCTCTATTTCTCCTTGTTTTTGAGGGCAAAAACCTTTCGAGTGGGGATGGATTGTAACAAGCGGGATACACACCGACTAGGGTTTAGACACCCCGTCACACTAACCGGGGTATTTAAGGTGTAAGAGCCCCAGATTAGGGCAACCAGTTATTATCAAGATCACACTCTTCACCTTCATCTCTAGCTTCCATGGCTTCCTTCTCCTTTGTCCCTCTTTTCTCTCTTTCTCTCTCCTCTTCTAGTCTTCTTCCTTCTTCTTCTTGTCCTCTTTCTCTCTCCTCATCTCTCCTTCTCTCTCCCCTCAGCTTCTTTCATTACAGCTTTCCTCATATAGGACAAGGGCTAGACATTGAGTTTTCCTAGGGTTTTGATCTTAGATCCTAGTCATGTGTCATTTTAGAATAACAAAGATGAGAGTTTGCCTTATAGGAAGAGGGATATAGTTTAGATCCCACTTATCTCTCACTCACTATGAACCAAATGTGGGAATTGACCTACTCTCAGTCTAGAAGGATTATAATCTGATTGCATTAATTGAGTGCTAGAGTGCTCTTAGAGACTATTAGGTCTTTTAGGAACATTCATATCGATCCTTATGGGTTGAGGCCAAGTGCTTTGCTACTAAACCCATGGTGATCACATCAAAACAAAGTGTGATCATTCCTATGGAGTGTGGGCGATGGCAACCACCTAGGATAGATCCTTGGCAATTACCAAGATTTACCTTTTGTAATTAAGTAACAAGTACATTATACTTGATATCGCATTGATAATTGTTATAGTTACAATAAAGCATTGACAAACTCATAGAAAGGAATTTAACAAAAGTAATCAAACCAAGTAGTCCTGTGAATAGTCTATTGGATTGCTAATAGATCCATGTCTATGGATTTGATCTTGGAAGGAATATGGGTTGTGCCCTATTGCAAGAGCGATTCCTTATGCATTGATAGGATCAAGGGATGCATTAACAACTCAGGGATAAATGAATTTTGATTAATAAATTAATTATCTGCTTTGTATTAAGCATCCCAAAAAGAATTATGTTGCTTACTATGAAAAAGTGTACAGTTATTATGAAAAGTATGTGCAAGTGGAATTGTAGCTATTTTGAAAGCTATTTCATGTAGTCTACCAAGTAGGAAATTAGTGCAACATCTTCTTATTGAGGGAGGAAAGTTTTTGCATTATGGTAAAGGTATTTATCCCTTGAGCTTATTGGATTGACCTTGAGCGTCGTAACTTATATCAAGATTGGGGATTGTCATCGACTTATTTCTCCATCTCTGTCAATCGTACAAGTGCCCTAGAATATGTTTTATGGAGGTTGCAAGAGAAGCTTAATTTAGCTTGACTTTACATGTTTCACACGAGCAACCAAAACCCTCTAGTTTGTGTTAATGGCAAAACAATGACACTAAACCAATGGGTTTATCATGGCATTACCAAGATTGTCCAGCCAAATAGAGTCATTGTAGCTCATCGATCTCATGCAAATAATTATGAGATTGATGAACTCCCTAAGAATCAGGATAGTTATCTAGCCCTAGACACATATAAGGAATCTCCTACTTACTATACCTGAGAACATTAGCTCAAATCCATGACTAAGTTATGCACATATTCTTGGAAATCCCTTGTGGAAAAAGCTATAATCTTGTATAAAATTCCTCTTTGGCATTGTATGAGATGCACTTGTAAAATTTTGTATAGCCAATGGTGAAAGCTTATGTGAATATTTAAGTCTCTTTTTTGGAACAATTTCTACCATGGTTCCAATATGGTATTATATTGAAATAAACAAAATAGTTTATATAAAATATAAAATAGTAACTAAAAAGAAAATACCTTCAATTAGGGATTTTATTATGACATTATGATCTTGCAATTCATTAAGTTATTTCAAATGCGTTACTAATGATGAATGGGATTGTTAATGGTACTGAGGTAAAATGTATTGATATTCTTTCACGTTCCTTGGATTGGAATTGTTGACATTTAGGCAATCACACCCAGTTGTATGCCTCTTTCTATGGAGCAGTGGGCAAGGAAAACACTAGCAGTCTAAGATGAGGTCATGAATCCCACAAACATAGTGGTGCAGAATGCTACTTATGGATCCTCTATAAAGCATTGTACTTGACTATCAATTTCACAATGAGTAATACAATATCATGGCTTTCCTCTTTTAGTTAGTGTCACTGTCATTGTCAGTATCATACACAAGATTGTCTCTATGAGTCCAAGCTTCCATCTTGGAACCTAATTCACTTGTGTAACAATTGTCTACTCTTTAGTCTATGTCAACATGAATCTAGCTTTCATCTTCCATCCACTATATCTCCTACCATGCTCTAAATTTGACATTTTAACATGGTATCAGAGCTCAGTTGAGCATGGCCCAGCTCTCCTTTTACTCCTCTCAGCTCCTATTCATCTCAATCCAACTTAGTTTGAGTGTATGACTCCCATTCTTCACTTGAATCTCATAGTCACTGTTTGATAGCCATAGCTAGACAAGACCTACAACACTTGGAGCCTTCATATCTCTCTCTACAGGCCATATTTCTCAGTGCTTCCTTTTGGGGGGTTGTTCCTCTACTCAAGGCATTGGTTTCTGGAACCTTAGAGTGCAACATTGGCCATTGTATACTTCAACATTGCTGAAATTCATTGCGTTGTTTAGAACTACACCCATGCTGTTGTTACGGCCTAATCTCTCTCCACACAGTGCGATTAATCCTGTGAATTTAGGGAAATTGAAGATGCATATATGAGCTACCTCCCACATAAATCTTGTGTCATATGGTCCATTGTAGCAGCTACAATCATTAAAAAAACTAGACCTGTAGAAAACCCTAATAGACAGACACCATAGCCATTGACTTGCAAGCTCAAAACCACTTTATTTTCTCACTCTTCTCAATCATTTGGAGTTCTTGCCACTTGGTTTAGAGTTCTTACTCAGTAGTCAGCACACATTTGGACATCAAATCAGTAGCTTCTTTCTAGCTTCGATCTCAATTCATTTGAAATGTGGACATACACAATACATCCAAATACTTTTAAGTGCGATAAATTTGGGTTCTTGCAACTATACTTCTCCTTAGGTGTCATACCACACACTTCTATAGTGAGCATTTTGTTTATCATATAGACGTGTATATAGAACTTCAACCCAATAATTTAAGTCATATTCTTCTTACTCACATCAAATTTCTACAATGAATTTATTTTATATTCTTGTAATACCATTTTGCTATGGTGTACTTTGCATTTAAGTTATCTTCTAATCCCTAAAATTTTAGAAACTACTATAATCATTTGAAAAATGCATTCCCCAACCATTTGATAGTAAATTTGTAATTTCCATTCCCTTCTCATTTTGAGTTGTAGCCTTATAACATGAAAGTGATGTAGGGGAGATATTGAAGGCTTGGAAGATTTGAAAGACCATCAAGCAACATCAACACCAAGCTCTCTTTCCACTACATTCTTTTCACTCTCCCGAAGCTGAATCCCAGTGCTCAACATCAAGTTCAAGCATAGTATCTATATAGTATGTTCTCACACTGCCATTGTTTGTGTCTTTTGACACACTAGATTTCAACTCTATTGCTAAGCAAATTCTCAATGGAAATTATGAAGACCCTAATTTGGAACTCATTCATGAGAAGTAACATGATTATTGTTACTCATTTATACTACACTAGAAAAATGTCTATTCTACTTGTAGGAACACATGAAGTTGCCTACATCAAAGAGAAATTAATGAATCCATTTGAAGATTTTGAAGATATTTTTGCTACCTCAAAGATGATAATACCTCTACTTGAGGGGGACATGGACATGAAGATTAATGCAAGCAAAGTCAATAACAAAGAAGAAGACTAGACAAACCAGAAATAAAAAGACCAAGAAAAAGAAGACCATGAAGACAAAAAGAGCATCAAAATGGACTACATCAAAGAAGACAAAGAAAATAATATTTATTATGCCTACTATTACATGTCTAATGAAGAAAACCACAAGGGCCTTCCGGTCCTTGACCCAAATTTTTGCTAGACTTTTTTATTATATGTACTTGCCATTGATGCTCCTGTCATAAGCTTTGTAAACTCCTCATGTAACCTTGTACTATAGCCTCTCTACACTTTGTGAGGTCCCTGTTATAGCCTCTAGATGTCCACCATGCACACTTAGCCTTTTCTGCAACAGCCTCTAGTGTTTACCATGTTTGTGGTTTGCCCACACTTTGTTGGTGGTGCTCACTAAAGCCTCTACACACATTGTGCTTTTCTAGTTGTGATTGAGGAGGGGTGTTGAGATTTAGGAAATCACACCTAGTTGTATTCCTCTTTGTATGGAGCAGTGGGCAAGGAAAACATTAGCAGTCTAAGATGAAGTCCTGAATCCCATAAGCAAAGTGGTGCAGAATGCTACCTATGGAGCCTCTATAGCACAGTGGTGCAGAATGCTACCTATGGAGCCTCTATAAAGCATTGTACTTGACTATCACTTTCACAATGAGTAATGCGATATCATGATGCTTTCCTCTTTCAGTTAACATCATTGTCATTGTCAGTCTCATACACAAGATTATCTTTATGAGTCCAAGCTTCCATCTTGGAACCTAATTCACTTGTGTAACAGTTGTCTACTCTAATAGGAACTTCCTCAGCGAAGGTAGTGACCATTCTAGCTATCACTAACCTGTTAAAATGAGAAAGAGAGGACATTCCTACTCAAATAGGTCAAGCTTATTGAGTTCAATGGCAAGGAATGAAGGCTAAGATAAGTGCATGAACTTGGATTGAGTATATGGAAGATTACTTCTCTATTGCTAGAACTAATGTGACAAACAAAGTAATGATCACTTGTTTTTGAAGCTTATAGGAGAAGCATGGCTTTGGAGGAAACAATGGTGCAGTGACAAGGTTGTATTTGAGTTTGCTATGATGTGGAGCCAAATAAAGGATGCAGTTCAAAGCCAATACTTGTCTCCCACCTATCAGACTCTCAAAATGAATGAGTTCTTCATCAGCATCAAGTAGCAATGGCTAACTTTTGAAAGATATTATTCTCGCTTTGTTACATTATTGAAGTACATATCCCACATGACCATGAGCCAATAGGTGGCGTGTTTTTATCAAAGCTTGAACCCACCTCTCAATGGGAAGTTGGAAGCAATGAAGCCCATTGACCTAGAAGGCACCTTGATGAGGTCTCAAGTGAGTTATCAAGAGGGAAACTTTATTTAGGGATGCATAAATCTTGTAAGTACTCCCTAGAATTGCAGCAACAACAACAAGAATTTGAATAATGAGTCATGTTGCTTTAAATGCAGCCGACTAGGCCACTAACACTCATTGTAATTCTCCTAGGGAAGGAAACTTCAATAATTGAGGATGAGATATGAGGCAAGGCATGTAGCTAGACTAAAGGCTACATAGGGAGCATGGCAATGAGTAGGGCATGGAGTTGGAGGCTGCGTCTATGCTATTTCAAGCAATGAATTGGATCCATCCCTTGCAAAGAAGTTGAAAGAGGGTCTATTCATGCATCCATTCATAACCAAGGTAGTGGATGGCATCAGTTTTTTGTCATCTTAAACATCAAGTTATTCATTTTCAAATCCTAATTGATTGTGGAGCTAATGATTCATTTATTTTCCCTAAATTTGCAAAAAGGCTAAAGTTAAATCCCACACCCTATAGGAAACTCATTGTAGAACTAGTAAATGGGAGGGAAACAATGTTAACTCAAGACATTAGCAATATCCGATTTCAATTAGGAGAAGAGACCCACGATAGAAAATTTTTGTGTCATGCCTTTAAGAATTTATGATTGCCTATTAGGAATGGACTAGTTAGTACCCAATCAAGCAAACATACTAGTTACTACCCAATTAAGCAAACATACATTCTGGGAAAGTTCACATCATATTCAAAAATCTATTAGGGAAAATTGTCCAATCACAAGGAAAAGTAAGCAAACCAAAGATTTAGTTAGCCAAGGCTAGTCGGATCTAGTATTTTCCTTTTAGGAAAATGGATTCCTAGATAAGTTGAGTTTTAATTGCCTAAAATGGCTATTTCCATAGACAAAAAGAATGGATGTCCAAAAATATCCATATAAAAGTATACAAAAACATGTGATAAGGTATCTCTGAAGTTGAGGACCTTGTTGCCAAATAATGATCAATTTTCAAAGAGAGGTCTTTGAAAAACAATCATTGATTGGGTCCTAAATGGATTAAGGAAAATATTCCTATTTTCTTAGTCAAACTTAAAAAAATTGTGGACATCAAGGATGAGGACAAGTTGTCATGGCTAAGTGAGTTCACTAATGTCTTTCTCGAGGAACTAACAAAATTACCTCGTGAAACAAATGTGGACTAACCAATGCTCCCACTACTTTTAATAGGATAGTCCAATATATTTTCCAACCTTACCTAAATGAATTTATCCTCACATTTTTTAATGACATTCTCACCTATTCCAAGACAATGAAAGACCATCTAGGTCATTTGTGGATTGTCTCAGAAATTCTTCGTGAAATTTTTTTTTTTTCTAAGAAGAAAATGTGTGCACTCTTTAAGAAGATGATTGAATACATATGATTCCTCATCTTGAATGAAGACATATGACTGGACCCTGATAAGGTCAAGGATGTTCAAGATTAGGCAACACCCCAGAATGTTAGAGAAATTTGAGGATTTCTACGTCTCATAGGGTGGTACATGATTTTTTTCAAAGATTACTCCTTGATAGTAACACATCTCATAGAATTTCTTTTAAAAAAAGTAAAAATCACGTGGACATTGTGGAAGTGGGGGAGCTTTGAAAACCTGAAGCAATGTCTCACTACCACCCCTATCCTGAAGTTTCCAGATTTTACAAAGGAGTTTGAGGTCATTACTAATGCCATCATCATAGCATTAGAATGTATTCTTACTTAAGAAGGCTATCCAATGGCATATTCTTCTCACAAGCATAAACCCTACAAGAAGAATTATGCTATGCATGACCTTGAGATTTTAGCAGTCATTCATGCCCTAAAATTGTGATGTTAATATTTTCTCAGAAGAAGATTCACTCTTGTGACATACCACAAAACCCTCAAGGGGATTTTCAACCAACCTAATCTCAACCTGAGACAAAGGAGATGGATTGAGGTCCTCTAAGAGTTCAACTTTGAAACGAAGTTTCAACTTGGAAAGGACAATGTGGTAGTTGATGCTCTAGCAAGAAATCCCTCCTAAATTTTTGATTGATGGAAGAGCCGACTGGGAGAGGATTTTTTGCAAGTCTAATTTCCATGCCTAGAAATCGTATTTTAGAGGCTCTAGTTGCCAAAATTCCTATAAGGACCTCGATTACCTTGAGTTAAAGAAGTCCATTTAATTTTGGGGAGATGTTCAAAATAAAAAATCCAAATTTAAGCATTACCACATTGAGAGAGAGCTTATGTACTACCAACATAGGTTGTGTGTGCCTAGTAGTTGGGACCTTGAGAAGAAGAATCTATGGGAGGCCCATGATAGTCTGATAGTTGGACATCCTAACTATGGAAAGACTATAAATGTAGTAAGAAGAAGTTACCATTGGCTAGGAATGAAAGCTAATGCACTAAGATATGTCACTCAATGCTTGAGTTGTCAGCGAATTAAGGCTGGAAGGATCGAGTTGCTAGGAGAGCTGCACCCATTGGACATATCACAAATGAAGTGGGAGTGCATTTAGTATAGATTTTGTAGTAGGTCTTCCAATAGTACAAGGTGGGTATGATTCAATTCTAGTAGTCATTAATATGCTAGCAAGGTTTGCTCACATCCTATGAAGAGAACCTTCAAAGCATATGGCATTACTAGGTTGTTCATGAACGAGATTTTCAGGCTACATGGATTGCCAAAAAATATTCTTAGTAATAGAGAATCCTTGTTCACTTCTAAATTCTATACATGTCTCTTTCAAGCCATTAGCACACAACTCTATTTTGGTATTGCCTATATCATCCTCAAAGTGATAGGTAGAATAAAATAGTTAATCAAGTGTTGGAAGACATTTTAAGAGCATATTGCAATAGAAGCCCAAGAAATAGATAGAATACTTACCTTTAATGGAGTTTGCCTATAATGCCTCGTACCAACAAACTATCCATATGAATTCTTTCCAAGCATTATGTATGGGCAAGAATCCTTGTCCCCTCTCAATTTCTTTGATCCAACCTTTAGGTTTGAAGCATCCAAAAAAATGCTAGAAGAGATGGAGAAGTAGATCAAGGCCATATGATAGGACATCAAAGTAGCACAAGATTGATAGAAGGCCTACATTGACCCCAAGAGGATTCCTTGGACTTTTAAGGATGGAGACATGGTCTTTCTAAGAGTTCACCCAATAAAGAGTTTCCTATCCCTTGGGAAATTCAAAATGCTTAGCCCAAGTTATTGTGGACCCTAAAGGATTGTCAAATGTCTTGGTGGGAATGCCTATAGATTAGAACTTCCAACTCATTGCAAAGTCCATAATGTATTTCATGTTATCTCTCTCAAACCTTATGTCCCCAACCCTAATCATGTCCTAGATGATGGACAAATTGTAATGCCAACTCAAGGTATTTTGGAAGTTCAATCTCATAGAATCGTAGAGATTAGGGAAAATACTCTTAGAAATCCTACTCTCCATGAGTACTTATCTAGTGAAAAGACTTCCCTGAAGAGAATGCTACATGCATCAAGGATTCCACAGCCTCAAGAGAGACCAACTTGAGTTTCTCTGGAGATGATGACATGTCCATTTAGAGGATGCAATATCCCCATGATTGGCAAATAGATATATCTTTCCTTGCACGATTTTTCTCAGGCACAATAAGACATTTTTCCTAGTCATACATATTTGTTGCAGCTCGTCGAATTATCTAGATATACAATCTCCATGACAATCAAAATTTGTTCCAACCACACCAAAAATGCAGCATACAAAAGACACTACATAAAACAGGGCAAAGGAGGAAAAAAAAGAGGATTTAAAACATTAATGATAAGAGAATGAGGGAAGGAAATGAAGGGAGGGGGTAGGCCTTCATTTTTCAACGATTCCCCTCCACACAACTAATTTTTTTTAAAACTATTAATTTCACACACACACACACACACACACACACACACACACACACACACACACACACACACACACACACACACACACACACACACACACACACACACACACACACACACACACACACACACACACACACACACACACACACACACACACACACACACACACACACACACACACACACACACACACACACACACACACACACACACACACACACACACACATGAAAAATAGGGAGGGTTGATGTTGATGAGATAGAGGGAAGGGTCAAGATGATCGGTTAACGTGTGTGTGTGTGTGTGTGTGTGTGTGTGTGTGTGTGTGTGTGTGTGTGTGTGTGTGTGTAAATACAACTAATATACTCCCCCTCCGTTTTAAAATTTATGTTAGTTCTCTTCCCCCCTCCATTTCACATTGAGAATTTGACATTTCTCCCCTCCCTCCCCCTGCTTTTGTGAAAATATAGATAGACAGATACACATATGCAATATCAATTCAATCAAAAAACAGTTCCCCTCTCACATACACACACAAAACACCCTCTTTTAGTGGGATTTTAAAAAAATAAAAAGAAAATTGGCACACACCCCCTACCCCTCTCCCTTCCTCCTCCCAGCATAAGTGCTCCCCCTATATTTTTGGATTTAAAAAAAGAAGAATAATGTAACATGCCTTCTCCTCCAAAGAGAAAAATCCATAAATATATTTGATATTTTTTGTTATTTCCCTCCCCCTTCAATTGACATATCAACCCTTGTCTATATTTTTAATTTAAAAAAGTGGAAAAATCCAATCACGCTTCTTCTCCCTCTTGGATTTAATAATCCACCACCTTATGCAAACACACCCCACACCCCACTTCAAAACATCATGATATTTTTATCACACATGGAAATTCTAACCTAATGACACATCAAACCCTTCCCCTCACAAAAAAATCTCCTCTCCCCTTGCCAACACTTGACACCTCAATATTCCCATGACATAAGAGGATGATCCCCCCCCCCCCCTTCCACTTATAAATAAAGGTTTGTTTGTGAAGAGATAGAAGGAGAGGTAGATAATGATAGACCCATGCTAGTGTGAGAGAAGCAAATTAAAAAGTAAAGAGTCTGAGAGCACGAAGTGAGAGGGTGAAGAATTAGCTTCTAGCACATCCTAAGGCAACAATTATGATGTGCATCTTGAGATGATCAAGTGCATCATGTCCAATCCATTTCCTTCTATCCTCCTTTTCTTTTCCTAATCCACAATACTGCCACATAAGAAACTTCACATAATGGGATGATCCAACAATGTGGGACCCTTGAACGTGGTGAAACCATTACATGAAGAAAGACCTTCCCACGTGGTGGGCCCTTCATCAACAAGCCTTAACATATGAGTGAATATGGCAAAAAATACTAATGTATCAAATGCACGGTGTAACCATGCATTTTTCTGTTATTATCTAGCCAACATGCTTGCAAATGGGAAAGGAAAATGATTAGACTACAAATTCTTTTAAATCATGTATGTAACAATTAGTCCTTCATCGTGATAAAGTAGTCCCAGACAAATGTAAGAGCCAATGATCATATTAGATATTAAATTATATTTCAATAGTTCATAAGTAATATTTATTTTTTACACACATTAAATGTAAGTAAATTAAATATTAACCAAACTTTATTCATAGGTTGTGATGGAAAAAAGGATAACCATAGGGATAGAAGTCATAAATTATTTTTTAAAATACAAATAGTTATCATAATTTATCTCAATTGAATATTATTTTAAAGCTCATATATACACAAAGCTATATCAATGTTATTATTGATTTTATAAACGTCTTGGTCCATAAGTCATAACTTTAAGGTTGTCATAATTCCACATTATGCCTAATGCCATAGGATCATGGTCTACCGATAGAAATCTAGTAGACTGAGGCGGCTGACAAGTGGATACATGGTCTTGACCACTTCCAGTTAAGTAAGTTAAGGCTTAAATAGCTTGCAATTACTATCCAACTTGTATACTAGGGAGAATTGACAAAAGGTTAAGATTACTCTCAACAAAGCATACACATTGGTAAAAGCATGTAATTCTAGCTGGTGGTGCATTGTGAATTTAATCAAAAGATTGAATATTGAAAATTCTACTTGGCTTAAAATGACCACTAAAATTAGAAAAGTGTGATCATATAAAAAGCATGTTTCCTTTTTATGAAAATAATAAAATATTGTTTGAGAAGGATCGATTGATTACTATCTTAGATTTGCAATTCAATGACAAAATAGACCCTATTAATTTTTTTTCTTATATCTAGATGATGAGCAAGATTGAGCAGTTTGCACTCCCCTTAAGGGTGATCATTGGGGGCTCAATTGAGCCAATTTTTCTCTGCCTATGAGCACCTACTACTATTGACCAATGTCTAGGTAGGAAGGTCATGTATGGAAGGTTCCCTTTATGGCAACATGTAACTCTAGGGGAGTTCTCATAAAAAAAGATAATTGCATAGTTGGTCCTACAATGGAGAAGAAATCCCTATAAGTACAATGTGGCAAGAATCAAGAGCCCAGGGATTATGGGCTACTTATTACTTTGAAGAAGAGAGTGGACTTTTGTATCTAGCTCTATGAGCAGGAATCCAATGTAAAAATAAGTAATTAATAATACAAATGTTTTGGGAGGATTATCTTCATTATTTTTATGTTTTACTTAACAAAGGCGTGAAATGAACCTAGTGATAAGAAATAATTAGGGAAGTTGCTTTTAAATGTCAAATAACATGCTAGCATATTATGTCTAGAAAATTAAAGAAAACCATGTGTGAATGGGAAGTGTGTGATTGTCTTTCCTTGATGGAAAACAATCAATGGCTAGGTGGACTCGATAAGTCGGGTAATTTCCTCATATGAAAAATTTGGACAAGGGCTTGATGTTGACTTTGCCTACGGTTTGGTCTTAGATCTTGGTCACATGCCATTTTAGGAGAATGAAGATGAGATTTTGCCTTACGGGCAAAGGGGGGTAGAGTTTAGCTCCTCCTCGCTTCTCACTCACTATAAATTAGTATGACGATTGACTTACTCTCAATCTCAAAGGATTACATTATGATCACCTTGACTGAATGAGGAGTGTTGCTATAGACTATTAGGTCATTTAAGAATATTTAGGTTGATCCTCATGTGTCAAGGACAAGTGCTTTGTTGTGAGATAGAACTAGGATCATTGATTATTCTTGTGGAGGACGAATGGCGATAGTTGGGATAGAACCTAGACAACTATCAAGCATTACCTTTAGCAATTAAGCTGCGCGTATGCTACTTGTCCCCAAAACTAGGCATGTGATAACAATTTATACATTGGATAAGAGAATTTATAATTTATGAAATGTAAGAATATGATTTAGATGTCTGAGACATAATTACTAATGTTCAAAAAGTAGTTGATTGTTGTTGCATACCTTTGAGCATGAGTATTTGTACCCTAGCTCTGATTGACATAATCATCAAAATTGATATATCAAATTTTGCTATATTGTGGTTTTGTTATGCTTCCTCTTATCTAGATCTAAGATGAAGAGCTTGATGTTTCTATATGATGATATATACTAGTAGCTCAAGTGATTGGGAAGTCCACTTTATGGGGCACTATGTTTTTGTATTGGTAGACGTCATGGTAAAACTTTTTCAGAGTCAAGCTCCATTGACTCTTCAATATAACTATAGTCTAGCTGTACACATGTGTGATACAATAAGGAGAGTTGGTCACTCAACCATGGTTAGCTAGGATTTTCAGTTAGACCTATCTTTTCTTTGAATATTGTAGACTTGTAGAGTGTGTAGATGAATAATAATGGAAGAATGAAAATACACAAAGAGCACACTGCTCTCAACTCTTGCTCTATCCCTTTGCCTCATTTTCTATCTTGATTCTTAACATGGTATTAGAGTAGTTATCTACATGTAATATCCCTTGCCCGCACTGCATAAACCCCCCTAATTTTCATAAGAAAATAATTGAATTTTTTTAATTACACCCCTTGTCAACACCGACAGCTGGTAGAGGGAGGGGAAGACAATGTGATGACGATGTGGAAGGGAGAGAGGAGTCGCCAACGTGGAAGACGAGGGAGATGATGATGATGGAGAGGGGGAGGCCACATGGCCTACCACCCCCTCCCTCATGGGCATAACAACCAAATCATGGGCAGTTGGGAGGTTGCAAGCCCCCACTGCCATGCAGAATAGGTGGTGGTCATTCACCGCCACCACCACTCCACCTTCTCCCCTCGTTCCCCCCCGGCGGCCCAATTGCAAGGGGCATAGGAGGCCTTGAAAGGCTCAGCACGTTGTGAGAGAGAGAGGGAAGGTGAGAGAGAGAGAGAGAGAGAGAGAGAGAGAGAGAGAGAGAGAGAGAGAGAGAGGAGAGGACCTTCTAAAGAAGATTCTCCTTCTATTTCCCCTCCTTAGAGTGTGTACACACGTGCTCTTTCCTTCCCTGGTGCCCGCAAGCCTATACCCTTTTGGCGAGATTGTCTTCCACCCTGCAAGCTCAACTTTTCCCCCATTGGCCCCTAATAATCGAGTACAAGGCACAGAAGTCTTGTATGATTCATGTCTAAGGGAGACGAAGATTGAGAATGGCCCCCAAGTGGAAAATGTCGTGTGCGGATGGAAACCCCACAATGAGAAATGAAGCCTCGGGCAAGGGCACCACTGCCAATCCAACTGCAATATCGGTTGTAAGTAATGTATTCCAAAATAATAGATGCTTGCTTTGATTCCCGCATGAGATGCATTAGACCCACGCATGGGAATAGGTCATCGAAAGGGATAGGTTTCATCTCATATATTCGAAAGATGGAGTTTGCAAAGCGCAGGTATCAAGAAAAGTTAATTGCACCTAATCCATGCATAGCATAAGCAGCATATAAGATTCTAAGGTATTAAGCACCGATAAGACTTCGATTAGTCTTTACTTAGGACAATATTGTTCAAGGTTCATAGGGTCACCTTGAGGGTTATGCATAGATAGTACATACACGGGAAAGATTAAATGAAACATACATCAATGGTACATGAAAGGATCTTGCATTAAAAGTCTTACATCTATCCTATGAAGGTTTCACATTGAGTTACGGTTAAAGAGTTTACCTTATGCTGCCAAATAATGAGTTGATTACAACTCACACAACAATTCAAGGATTATTTTACATTGGAAGATAGTCTTGCATCATTACAAATTTGTCTCGCATTCTTTAATGGAAAGGAAGATAAAGTCAAATAAAATTCTGCATAGTATCACTCTTTGATCCCAAGGGGGAGAGCAAATACACGATGGAAAGGTTATCACGACTATTCTTGCAATGTTTGGAAAATGATACCATTATTTTTGTTGATTAATCAAACAACGTCCTAAGTGCTTTTGCATTTGACTGGTTGTTGGAATGTTGTTTGGATGATTACTCCAAGTGCTTGTGATTTATGCTAAATTCATGGCCGAGGTTTGTGGAGAACAGTGGATTTTTGCCCTAGGAAAGTGCTTAAAAATTGCCAAAAAATCCGAATTTGAAGGGAAAATTGGATTCCATTGATGGCGGCATAGGCAATTGGGTCGATTTTAAGCAGCAAGTAGCCGAGGGGCTTTGAAACCCTTTAAAGACTCACCAAGTGATGGTTGCAGAATTTTCATAATTTCTCAGGATGTTACACGAGACTTTGGAAAATGCCTAGCAGTGGGGGACTTCGAGACGGACATGCACTAATTTCTGGGAGTCGAATTGGAGGCTGGACGCGGAAATGGGAGTGCTCAAAGCGGAGAACCAAAAGAGAGCCAAATGCAAATGGACTTAGAGGGAAGGGGAGTGCCCTTGGGGTCTCCCATCCCAAAAGAAATTCGATTTTGTGGGGAGGGGGCCATTTTTTTCATGCGCGCACAACAAAACAACAACATACTCCCCTCCTCCATGGAAAAAAATGAAGGGTGGGGCTGAAGAACAACCCCCCTACCAATTGGATCAGTGATCTACCTTGTTTCTTCGCTCTGTATCGCCGCCCTTCACTCCTCCAATGGTTGCCTCAATGATCTACTGAGAATGTAGTCTTTCTCTCTCCTCCCTCTCTCTCTTGCAAGGGGTAGTTCTTGCGTGTGAAGGGAGATGAAGCCCGAGTGGTGAATGCTTGTCCGGCGTGGTACCGAATCGCTTCCGAGTCGACTCCAAGGGATGGATGGAGAGAGGGTGAGCATTAATGATGGACTATTTTGCTATCCGAAATCCGGTTTTAGAATCTTGCAACCATAAAAAACCCGATAATTCTATTTTATAAAGGAAAAAATGCTTCTTTTTGAGGTTTGGTTGGCCAAATGATGTTCATATTGGATGAAAATTGGTAGGAATATTTTTTGCTGTAGGTTTGATAATTCTATATTTAGAAAATCAGAATACATAATGTGATAATGCTAATAATAAATTTCTAAAATCCAAAAATGCATCTTAAAAAGGAAAAATGGGATTTTTGCATGTTTCGGGTGGGAATAAATGTGCACATGGGCCGGAAATTTGTTTGAGCCTTGCTTGCATCATGATTGAAGGCTACACATGGGAAAATGCAGAACCTGTAATAATTTATGGTCATCACTAATTACTTAAAACCCAAAAAACACACATTTTATAAAGAAAATGGAGTTTTTTGACATTTCGGGTTTAACACAATATTAGCTATTTTGGGAATCTCCCAATTCACATTTTTTGAATACTAAAAATGTGGCACTCAGATAACATGCCTATAAGTTTCTCAAAACCATATGATGTGACCTATCATTGGAAAGCGCTTGAAAAATGGAATCTATTGAGCTATAGAGCGCTCGATTTGGAGTTATAATGTTCAAGTTATGACAAATCCAAAGATTTGACCATGTGTCCCAAACTTCTGGGAAATTCCCATATTCCCCAATATGGAGTTGTTTGATAAAAATGATGCATGAGGGATGAAATGTGGAAAATGTTGCAAGTATCAGATGCGTGTTTTGCACGTAGTGAATGGAAGAAGCTCCCTCTTTCTCTCTTTTACTCATTAAATTGCATACGACTCATGAGAGATTGAAAAATAGACAAAAAGAAAAGGTAAAGTAAGATGAACGACTCAAGATTGGGTTCAATCCCCCCGACATGAAGTGGGCAGCTCCCTTCATGCCGTATTTATAATAATATTATGAAATCTTATTTGCCCAAGATTTAGGCCCTTTACAATCGCTCTTTACATAAAGAGTTTGAGTGAACTGAAAAAGAGATAGAGTAATCTGAATTAATGGATGCTAGCAGTTGTGTATCCCACAACTCTCTAGAACCATTAATATTTTATTGGACATATCTTCTAAAAATCTATTTTGCTAATAAATATTTACATAGAGGCTATGTGCACGCTTTATAAGAAATAGCGGTGCGTCTAATACAATAATCCAATAAATTCTTGGGAAAATAATCTTTAGAATGCTTGTGCGTGGCGCGCTTTTCCAATTCTCCTTGCTCTACACATCAGCTACCAAAAATTCAGAAAGTCATGTTAGAATAATAACCAACTGAATAATTGTAGCTAGCCACATAAATCAATTAATTTGGAATTCCATACAATAATTAGTTCACAATGACGTTAATACTCATGTGGATAAAATGGTACCACCCACTTTCACACTTGCATCGATGCTCGAAAAGGATAGGCATCCCCATCGACCTTCTGGGCCCCACATTGACGGAGAACCATTTAAGGCACTCATCCCGCCAACGTACACACAAAGGAGAACCATTTAAGGTGCTCATCCCTTTGCGTAGGTGCCACCTGGCAACATACCCCCGAGGTGGGATAGCAATTGTCCTCAATTGCTATTGGCTAGATGTGGAGACAATAAATTGGAAAAAGATCGCAAATCACGAGCATGCATCCATTGAGCTTCCTCAACACGGTGATTGTGGAATTTAACAAGATAACGAGGTTAAGTATTTCCAGTTCTAGTAGTCATATAGTCAACGCCAATGATTGTTTCAGGAATTAGGATTTCATGGTCATCGGCAATCAAGGGTGGTGAGTAATAAATAGAGTGAGCAGGTAGAGAACCTTTGAAGGGATGTAAAAGACTAATGTGAAAAGTGCTGTGGATTTTCCAATGATGAGGTAACTCTATTTTGTAAGCATTAGGATTAATACAATGGAGAATTTTAAGAGGTCCATAAAAATGAGGAGCTAATTTTACATTTGGGTTCTTTTCTACACTATGGAGTCTACTTTTTCAACACGTAACCAAACATAATCTCATTCTTTACAAATCATAGCTTGCCTCTTTTTATTTGCTTGTTTCACATATAATTGTTGGGCCTTTGCTAGTATTTGTTTAACTTGCTCATAAATACTTGAATGATTTTGAATCCAATCGTCAACAGAAGGTATTTTCTGAGTTAGACGAAATGTGGAAGTTGGCAATTTGTGACCATAAACAATTTCAAAAGGTGCCTTTTGTGTAGCAATGTGAGTGATATTATTATAATCAAACTGTAGAAGGTGCAAATGATTATCCCATGTGGTTGGAGAAGAAATTGTATAAGCATGGATTAAATCCAAAATTGTGCTATTTGTGGCCTCTGTTTCACCATTAGTCTCTGGATGAAATGTAGAACTAAAATCAATCTTAGTTCCTAAGTTAGTAAACAAGGTAATCCAAAAAGTATTATAGGATCGAGGATCTCGGTCAGACACAATTATTTTTGGCAATCCATGGTGCACAAAAATATGCTTGAGAAATAAGTTAGCAGCTTGTGTAGCAGTTAAGGTTTTTTTATAAGCAATGAAGTAAGCATGTTTACTAAATCTATTAACTATGGTCCATATCATATCATTCTGTGAAAAAGTTTGTGGTAAACCTGTGATGAAGTCCATAGAAATCTGCTCCCAATGTGAATTAGGGATAGGTAATGGAAGTAATAAACTAGATGATTTACCATGATGTCTTTTTATGCATTGACATACAATACAGTCAGAAACAAAATTAGAAACATCATGTTGCATATTTGGCCAGAAAAAATCTTCTTGTAAATTTTTAAGTGTGGAGATAATACCACGATGTCCCATATAAGGAGGTTGTGTACTTCTTGCAGAATGAAATGACGGAAAGGATTAGTAATACATAGCTGTTTTTCATAAAACAGAAAACCATCGGAAATAGAAAAGTTATTAGTAGGGATCCATTGATTGTTAGATAAATTTACCCAAACATCATGAAAATCAGGATCTTGAAGATACGTATTTTTCATTGTGTCTAATGAAGAAGTAGAAATAACAGAGATATTGTTTAGTGATGATCTATGGCTAAGTGCATCGGCTACTACATTTTCCTTACCTGGTTGATATTGAATGAGAGGATGAAAGGATTGAATAAATGATGCCCATTGTATGTGTCTATCAGATATTTATGGTTGTGACAATAAATGTTTAATACTTTGTTGATCGATTTTAATCATAAATTTTGAACCCATTAAATAATGATTCCATATGCGCAATGCATGAACTACGGTTAGTAATTCTTTGTCATATGTACTATATTTAATTTCAAATGGTTTCAGTTTACAACTAGAGTATGCTATAGGGTGATTGTCTTGCATCAATACTGCACCGATGCCAGAACCACTTGCATCAACCACAAGAAAGAATGGTCTATTGAAATCAAGTAACTGCAAAACTGGTGCGTGTGTGAGTGCATGATTATGTATTTCAAACAATCGTTGTTGGCTGTCACCCCGACGATAAACAAGACCTTTCTTTAACAAAAGAGTTGACGGTAAAGCAAGCAATGAAAAGTTTCTAACAAATTTTCGATAAAAGCTAGCTAGTCCTAGAAATGAATGAACTTCATGGACATTTTTAGGTGTTGGCCAAGAATTAATTGCCTCAATTTTACGTGGATCTACGTGTATGCCTTTGGCAGACACGATATGACCTAAATATTCTATTTCAGATTGAAAGAAAGAACTTTTGTCAAGGTTAGCATATAGATGGTTTTGTTTCAATAAACTAAACACTAAAGATAAATGTTCTTTGTGTTCTTTTTTAGTTTTGCTGAAAACAAGAATGTCATCGAAAAATACTATTACACAATGCTGAAAATGCAAAAATATTCTATTCATCATTCTACTAAATGTTGCTGGTGCATTGGTAAGTCCAAATGGCATTACCAAGAATTCATAATGTCCAAATTGTGTACAAAAAGCTGTCTTAAAAATGTTAGAAGTAGACATACGAACTTGGTGATATCCTGATTTTAAATCAATTTTACTAAACACTCTTGCTCCTTGTAATTTATCTAGAAGGTCGTCTATTCTAGGTATTGGATACCTATTTTTAACCGTTATTTTATTAAGTGCTCTATAATCTATACACATATGGTAAGTTTGATTTTTCTTATTAACTAATAATACAGGAGCTCCAATAGGCGAACTACTTGGACGAATTAATTTTCTACTTAGAAGTTCTTCAATTTGCTTTTGAATTTCTTTCTGTTCTAATTGGTTATGGAGATAGGGAGCTTTGCAAGGTGATTGACTACCAGGAAGTAAATCAATTTGGTGGTCTTTGGGTCGTGATGGAGGAAGTTGTAAAGGTAAATCATTAGAAAAGAAATCAGAAAATTTAGCAATAAAATGATGTTGCTTTGGAGTTAGTTCAATTGTTGTAATATCAACTTCATTAATCCATACTAAGAAAGATTTTGATTGTTTACACAAAGCTCGCTTCGCATGTGTATGACTAATAATTGGAAATAATTTAGTTTTTGTTAACCCTTCAAGTAAAATTTATTTACCTTTGTGCTCAATGTGCATTGAGTGTGTGTTGTAATCTATATTGGGGTTGAATTGGTGATGCCATGGCATGCCTAGAATTACGTCAACAGATTGCAAAGGTGCTACTAAAAATTTTCACTTTTCCTTATAAGATCCAATAAAAACTTCTAAATTATGAACTTCTTTAGTACCATTATATCATTGTCCTAGAAATGTAGCCTTAATTTTATAGGCAGATGGAATAGTTTTAAGTTGTAAGTTTCTAACTACCTTTTCTAAAATAATATCATGAGTACTACCATTGTCATGCAAGACAGTCATATCATTATTATTGATTTTACATTGCATCTTTAATAAGGCATGCAAAGAAATTTTACCAGCAAGGCCTTCAGGCTCGTTAGAATTTTCGCCGATAAGTGTAGCCTCATCAAAGTCGGGCATTGCTTCAAGGTCTTCATTGGATTCTTCAGCTCTCCAGGAAAATTTAGATGTGCCGTGGGTTTCTTCCAATCACGGGTGTTGCCCATGGGACAACGACTCGCGATATGACCAGGACGCTTACAATTATTAAAAATTACATTTTTGGAAATGGCATTGGAGACACTTGGGTTAACATTTTTAGGTTCATCAGATTTAGGCAAATTTGAAGGTAGATTGGGAGGTTTAGAATTGGAAACTGATTGACCATGATTATTAAGAACATTTCACATCCATGGTCGTCGGTTAAAATTATTCTTTCCATATTGAGAATTGAAGTTACGGAAAGACTTAAAATGAAAGTTACCCATGTTGTTATTGTTGGATGCCGAAAATTTCCTTTGGCATTTAGTCTGCTTCTTTTTAGTGTTGTGAGCTAGGGATATGGCTTTGTCCAGGTTATTGGGCTTGAACATGTTGAATTCAGCTTGGATGGATGGAATTAAGCCGGACATATACTTTCTCTTGAAGGTAGATTTGGCCACTAGTTCCACCATTTGGAGTTGCAAGAGAGTGCTCCAAAATTTTTCTGTGTATTGAGAGATAGACTCACGTTCCCATTGCATGAATAGGTCTCATTGTTGTTTCATACGGAGCTCGAATTGTGCAGGGAGAAAATTTGCAAGAACCTTCTTGTGAAAGTCATTCCATGTGAGAGGATGATCAATGCTTTTATGTGAAAGATGCGGGATCTAGAGCATGGTAGAGGCGGAAGCCATGGAGGATGGAAGATGAAGATACTACTCATGTTGACATTGGCAAAGAAGACAACTGTTACACAAGTGAATTAGGTTTCAAGATTGAGACTTGAACTCATAAACACAATCTTGTGTAGGACTGACAATGACACAGACACTTGACAGAAAGAGACAAGTACTATTGCATTATCATCATATGAAAGTGATAGTCAAGTACATCATTATATAGGATTGCTTGGTAGCACACTACATCACTGTGCCTATGGGATCTGTCTCTCTTCCTAGAATGAACTGCATCTTTCTAGCCTAGTTGTTCCATACAAAGGGGCATACATAGGGTGTGATTGGCAGATTCTCAACACCCCTCCTCAATCACAACCTGAAAGTACAAAGTGTGTAGAGGCTTTAGCGAGAGCAACACCTGCAAAGTGTGGGCATACCACAAACATGGCAAAACACCAGAGGCTGTCACAGAAAAGGCTAAGTGTGGGTACCATAACCATGGTGGACATCCAGAGGCTGTAACAGGGGCCTCACAAAGTGTACAGAGGCTATAGTACAAGGCTACATGAGGAGTTTTTACAAGCTTATGAAAGAAACATTAAGGCAAGTACAATGCTTTTAAAATAGAAAATGAGAGACAAGGACCGATAGGCCCTTGTGGTCTTTTTCAGCATATGCTTTCTCTTTGTCAGCATGGAAAATCTTCTTGTCTTTCATCTTTGTTTCTTCAGCTTTGAATGATGTGATCATTTGGTCTTCATGGCAGATCTTCTTGTCCTTCTTCTCTTCTTCATTGTTTGTTTGGTCTACTTCTTCTTTGACTTTGCTTGCAGCTTTAGTCTTCATGTCCATGTCCCCCTCAAGCAAAGATATCATCTTTGAGGCAGTGGCAATGTCTTCAAAATCTTCTGATGGATTCATTAATTGAACTTTGATGTAGACAGCTCCATGTCTTTCTGCAAGTAAGATAGCCAAGTCTTGCATGCAATGTAAATGGGCAACAAGAGTAATGTTACTCTTTATGACAGGTAACCATCCAAGAGACTTCATGCTTGGCATTTCCATGATGGAATCAGCTTAAAATTTTTGAAACTTTCCAGCACAGAGTTGAAATCTAATGTGTCAGAAGACACAACCAATTGGCAGTGTGAAAACACACTATGTAGTATCAAAAGATACTATGGTTGAACTTGATGATGATTCTTGATGCTTTGATTTTGTTAATGCTTATGTTCTTGAATCTTTTTCTTGCTGGGAACTTCAGTAACACAGTGGATCAGAGTGGCAGAGGCTTGGGTTAAGTGTCAGGAGAGAGAAAATGAAGAAAAATGAGTTTGGGAGATTTTGGCTATGGTGGAATTAGGGTTTCTGAGACAGGGGCCTGGTTTTTCTCAGATTGTAGGAGCTATACTTGATGATTTTCAAAACTTTTTTTATAGAAAGATAGCTTACTTCATGGGCTATCAAAGCCCCATAACAATCGATCAGATCGCGGGCAGTACGGCGCGCACAGAGAGCTCGAACAGAAACGACGCAGATCAGGACAACGACGACGAATTTTCGCAATGCCAGGGCTGTCGGTTGCCAATATGCCTCTGTGATGTGCCAGGAGAAGCGCAGGGAGTAGGAGAAAAATCCCCTAGAAGGAATTAGGAGCTGAATGGCCTGGTTGAGGAGTTATGGAAGCTCCAAGTGAGGTAGGTCCTATTTGGCTATGGTAGACACAGGGCAGAGATTGAGAATTTTCACAATCCTGAAGCTATGCTTACCTTAAGTCAGTGATTGATGTGTCAAGAAGTAGCTTTGGAAGCAGGGGAACACTTTTCCAGAAGGAAGCTCCAGAAGGTTTGACCTATGGAGTGAGATATAAGAGCTTCAAGCTGATAGGGTGATGCTGGCTATGGCTGCCATGAAAGCTCAAGTGAAGGTAGAGTTGAGAGATGAAGTCATGGGCTGGAACTGTGGTGACCAGAGTTGAAGAGGAACTGAGAGAGAGCAGAAAAGAGCTAAGCCATGCTCAACTGAGCTCTGATAACATGTGAAAGATGCGGGATCTAGAGCATGGCAGAGGCGGAAGCTATGGAGGATGGAAGATGAAGATACTACTCATGTTGACATTGACAAAGAAGACAACTGTTACACAAGTGAATTAGGTTTCAAGATTGAGACTTGAACTCATAAACACAATCTTGTGTAGGACTGACAATGACACAGACACTTGATAGAAAGAGACAAGTACTATTGCATTATCATCATATGAAAGTGATAGTCAAGTACATCATTATATAGGATTGCTTAGTAGCACACTACATCACTGTGCCTATGGGATCTGTATCTCTTCCTAGAATGAACTGCATCTTTCTAGCCTAGTTGTTCCATACAAAGGGGCATACATAGGGTGTGATTGGCAGATTCTCAACATTTTACACGTGACATCCTACCATAATGTAGCTTTCTCAATAAAATAATGAGATACACATTTAATTTTATCACTTTCTAAGTATTTCTCATTGTCAAAAAAAGCTTCGAACTGACTTAACCACGACATAATTTTGCGACCATCTTTAAGACCATCAAAAGAATTAAATTTGAATGTACACTTGCTTATCTTGGACTCCTTTCGACTAGCGCGGACATCCAAAGTAGCGTTGATGGCACGGACTAGGTTGTTGTCATTGGTAGAAATTTCAGTGGCAGGATGCTTGAGGGACTTCAGTTCTTGCTCCAGTTGTACGCGGTGTTGATGCTCTTCTTCAAGTTGCATGGATATTAAATCCATACGCTGCACCAAGGTTGGCTCAGGAAGTGGTGATGCATAGCCGAAATTGGCCATGATTGCCTGATGGAGAAATTTGAAAATTTAGGATGCCTTGCAAATGAAAAGACGCCTTGCTTGTTGTTGAAGAATTTTGGCATGTAAGACCAAAATTTTAAATGGTCTTTGGACAAGAAATTATGTATGGGAATAGGCAAGAAAGGCAAGAAATTTTTATGAAAAATTTGTGAGATTTATGAAGCTGGAAAGAACTGCGCGAGAACTGCCTCTATGGGAGAGATAGTTGACTGTGACTTGTGAAGATTGACAGAGTCTATGTATGACACGGAGTAAGAGAGGTTGAAGTTGATCAAGTAGGCTAGCAATATAACTTGCCTAACAAGGCTTTTAAGCCTAAAAAACTTGACATTTTTGGCCAAAATGATGTCGTGGATGCTGCCGTGATAAAAAAATGCCCCCCCTCCCACGAAATTTAAAAAAAAAGAGCTTAAGCTCTTGCTTAAGTTTAAGCTAAGCTTTTCTTAAGCTTTAATTAAGCTTACTAACCATCTGTAAGCTCCAACTCATCACGAAATATGGTGCCATGATGTAGGAGTGGGTATTCTTCAATGTCTGGGAAAACAACAGAATTTATTGGCTGTGATAGAGGGGTTTGGGGTTTTGAAGGCCTGGGAATCCAGCCGTGTAGTCTGTTCGCGATGAGACGGACCATAGAGCCCGTTTGCAGCAGAGGCCTTGCCTTCACGCTGCCAGAGGGTAGGCGATTGGAAACCCAAGAGGTAGGCTAGGCTCTGATACCACTGTTGCGAGTATCTGATGCGTGTTTTGCGCGTAGCGAATGGAAGAAGCTCCCTCTTTCTCTCTTTAACTCATAAAATTGCATACGACTCATGAGAAATTGAAAAATAGACAAAAAGAAAAGGTAAAGTAAGATGAACGACTCAAGATTGGGTTCAATCTCCCCCCGACATGAAGTGGGCAGCTCTCTTCATGCCGTATTTATAATAATATTATGAAATCTTCTTTGCCCAAGATTTAGGCCCTTTACAATCACTCTTTACATAAAGAGTTTGAGTGAACTGAAAAAGAGATAGAGTAATCTAAATTAATGGATGCTAGTAGTTGTGTATCCCACAACTCTCTAGAACCATTAATATTTTATTGGACATATCTTCAAAAAATCTATTTTGCTAATAAATATTTATATAGAGGCTATGCGCATGCTTTAGAAGAAATAGCGGTGCGTCTAATACAATAATCCAGTAAATTCTTGGGGAAATAATCTTTAGAATGCTTGCGCATGGCACACTTTTCCAATTCTCCTTGCTCTACACATCAGCTGCCAAAAATTCAGAAAATCATGTTAGAATAATAACCAACTGAATAATTGCAGCTAGCCACATAAATCAATTAATTTGGAATTTCATACAATAATTAGTTCACAAAGACGTTAATACTCGTGTGGATAAAATGGTACCACCCACGTTCACACTTGCATTGACACCCGGAAAGGATAAGCGTCCCCATATCGACCTTCTGGCTAAGAAAATCATGTTAGAATAATAATCAACTGAATAATTGCAGCTAGCCACATAAATCAATTAATTTGGAATTTCATACAATAATTAGTTCACAAAGACGTTAATACTCGTGTGGATAAAATGGTACCACCCACGTTCACACTTGCATTGACACCGGGAAAGGATAGGCATCCCCATATCGACCTTCTGGCTAAGACAATTCTTAGGAACGTGCCCCGCATTGCCGGAGAACCATTTAAGGCGCTCATCCCGCCAACGTACACACAAAGGATAACCATTTAAGGCACTCATCCCTTTGCATAGGTGCCACTTGGCAACAGAAAATAAGCGATTCTCAAATTTTATAATTAAAAAAACCAGAAAAACTAGTGATTGCTCTATTTTCTTGATAAATAAGTAATGAAAAATGGCAAAAAATGGGAAAAATAGGTTTTCGTGCTTCAAAAATTAAGAAAAAATATGATTAATGTCCGTGAATGTTTAGCAAGGTTGAGGAATGAGGGTAAGCCTCAGCTCACCCTTTTTTTATGTTTTAGTGTGTTTTTATTGTTTTATACATAAAAAATAACGAAAAATAAAACCCTACACCTATGCAACGATGCAACATATAAACGGTAGGGAGAAAAGGAGGGTTGTGGAAGCGTTTGAGTGCTTAAAATGAAGTAAAGTCTGATCTTTTAGTTTGTACATGTCATATAGGATGATAAAATTTAAGTTTTAAGAGGCTAGTAGTAGGAGGTAACTCGGTGCTAGTCTCTAGCAACACAACAATAATGAATAAATTGAAAATAATTGAAGGGCTGATTTTTACACTCCACTTTATTCATTTTCTTTAAAATAAATTATTTGTGCACAATAAGTATCCACTTTTGCATCTTGCATGCCGCATGGTATAAAATCTTGGATGCATAGCACTTGTATGCCGAACATTGACCAACACTGAGAATGTAAGGAAGTCCTTTACTGTAGGTTAGACGAGTGGTTCCTTGGGGTAAGTGCAGCGAGGAAATATGAACTCTTGGATTGTTCAATAAATTAAAGAGTGGACTATGCATCGTGCATCTTATATGTTGAGGTAGCGCATCAAGGGGTCCATCCCCTTGATGTAGGAGAGCTGCATTGAAGCTGCAGTGTTTCAATTAAGAGGTTGCGTCCTGTGTATGTGATATGATGTGTTATACCTATATGTGATGGGATCTCCCTTTGAGGAGAAGGGAAGGTAAACGTTGGATTGTGTCATGTTACAAATGCAAAATCAATATTAAGGTTTAGTGTAGTGTGAGCCTTAGATACTTCTAGCCGCGAGGCCGTGTGGGGTGTCTTGTGTGTCTTAGAGGTCCGGCTAGTACTAGAGAGCCAATGTCGAGCCCATTTTAGGTCTTGAAAAATGACAAGTTGCCATGGGAATAAAGGAATGTTTTCTAAAGATGATATTAGGGCTAATTGCCTTGACTATGATTGATTCTTAAAAGAATTAATTAAGGAAAGGATGTTTTGCATGGGTGGATCATCTCCAAGATCGCACCACGGATTAACCCGAGAAGGGCACTACTTGATTCATGGGCCGAAGGTCGACTGGTGAAAAGGCCAACCACGAAAATTGTGTCTCACTCCTAGGCCACTTTGGGTCAGGTGGAGCTCTGGACACCCCTTGCCTAGTCGAGAACGGAGTTGAGGGCTGTCGTGAGCCCAACGTTTGTGGCATTGGAAGATCCTATTCTAGATAATGGATGGAATTTATGGTGCCATGTGATTTGGACCGAGAAATTCTGCAAGGCAGAAGGGATACATAATTTCTCCTATATGGACAGGAGAAGACAAAGATTAACTTGAAAATAAGTTAAGGAACTTGTTTGTCAAAAGGACTGTTTGCTCTATTTTTGTGTCATTGCTATAAATTACACGAATGAACCCTGTTCCCTAAAAGGCTTAATTAAGGAAGCTAATTTTGAATATCACACATAAATGTGATAGGACCTAATTAAAAAACTAAAGCTATCAAGGGAAGCGGGTGGACGGAGCCCTCGACGGGTCTGTCCTATGGCAGGGTAGTCCTAGAGAACTGGGAGGCTTCTCACAAGGATTTATCGACATTCGACCTTTAGGTATTGTTAAGTTAGAACCTGATTCATGCCATTTTAGGGGACCAGAATGGGACTATGCCCTACAGGTGAAGAGGTCAAGTAGCGCATCCCTCTCGTTTTCCATTCTCTTTGAACCAAGTGCGGCATGGATCTGCTTCGGCTTGGGTATCTCTATGTAAAATAGGATGTTTAGGACCCGATGCTAGAATGCCATCTGGAGACCTTGACCACTAGGAACCTAGATTTCAGGTCAATCCCAGTGGGTTCTAGGGCAGTGAACGTTCCGTTGCGAGGCGAACTCGAGAAACCCTAGAAGACAAACCCCATGACATTCCATGGGAGTGCAGGGCGGCATTGCTTAGACTTGTCTCTCGATGGACCACTAAAAACATGCTTGGACAGTTGGGCACGTTACACTACAAGAGCTAAAGTGTAAAGTCCAAAGTTGGATTCGACTTGCAAGATTTTTAAAATACTATTATAGAAGGTTGGAAGGTATGAACTTGATGTGCCTATTCCTCAGGGTCTATTGAGGCATTCAAGGAGAGTTGGTTGCTTGGAAATGAGCTTTGAGGATTGACATTGGTGACCAAGAATCAAGGTAGACAAATCAGTGTGAAGTTGTAGAGCTGCACCCATTTTCAATATGTCAGCATGGACAACATCAGAGCTATGGAAGATACCTTTATACTTGGGTATTGAATGGCAAATGTATCGTCTATCTTTTGGAGTATCTTTGGCACTATTGAGTGGTGAACATAGCAATAGCAACCATAGCAAACACGCAATCTGGTTCAGCATGAATATTAGGAAAAATGTACCTATTTTCTTGGAGCAATGAAGACAAATACAATAGCCCATGTGTGATGGGTATCTCACTAATGCTCTATAGATATGCTCATTGCCCCACCCTCATAAGGTGCAATCAATGATCCATGGTGCTCAAAGTTGTAAGGCCCCCATTATGAGGAGAAGCCAAATGTGAGCCCGGACATTGGTTGACTCCTGACTTGTATGTTAGATGAGGTCTATGTGACCGGATGTAAAAAAGGTGACCATTGTGGGTCTAATCTTTGGGTTGGATTATGAGTAGTTGAGCTGGTAGCAACTCGAGGCACATTGCATGGAGTTACGAGATAAGGGAGTTAAAAGGGGCCCCTATTTTGGGGTCCAGGGGCCGCGAAAGCAGCCCTTGGCTGGGGGTTCACGGGCAGTGCCTCCAACCCGTTGATAAAGGAAATATTCCCTGAAATATTTCCTAGCCAACTAGTGGAGGCTCATATGGTAGGTTGATCACGCCGACCTAACCACCTTCACAGGCTATAAAATCTAAACCCGTTCACAGCCATCGATCATCTATCTTTCACCTAGTCATAGTTGTTCCAGCTAGCCTTAAGCTCTTCACCTATCTTCTGTCTAGATCGCCATCTAAGCTTCATTGTGGAAGCACACGGGTGGACAGAGCCATCTCTGTATCAATTGTTTGGAGCTAAAGAAAATTTCTAATTCTCCTCTTATCTGTTGTATACTCACTATCTCTATCTCTTTCTTAGATTCTATTCACTGCGCCATGCAATTTTTACATGGTATTAGAGCCCAAGGGCTCTAAGGATCAAAGAGGGCACAAGAGGCAAAGGCTTCAACAACAAAGAGGAACAATGTCGTCTTTTGGAAGCAGTTCTGGTGCATTAGGAAGCGGTGTAGGAGGTGGTGCTATTGTACCAGCTATTCAAACACTGAGGATTCGTCCACCAACCTTCAGCGAAGGCAAGTTAGATGGTACAAACTATACCTTGTGGAAGTTCAAAATTACAACTATCCTTGATTCTTATGAGCTCTTGGAGACTGTGCTGGGGACTGATGTAGAACCACAGCCTATCCCTGACCCGTCAAATCCTAGTGTGATGATTCATCCGGATGCAGATCTTCTATGAGCTTGGAAACGAACAAATGTAGATGCATTGTGTGCCTTAGTTTCAAGCTGTTTTGACAATGTTCTGACTTTGATTCAGCATACAACCAAAGCATTAAAGGCTTGGAATGTACTGAGGAGTCAATATGAAACATGAAACCAAACAAGGATTCAAAACTTGGAGAATCAACTAGCAGCGGAGAAGTTTGCTGAAGGAAAGACAGCTAAAGCATTCATCACTCGGATTAAGAATCTGCGTGACCAGATGGATGGTGCTGGGATACAAAAGACTAACGAGAAGCTAGCTCGGAGGTGTCTTCGAATTTGTCCACAAAATTTTGACAGCTGAAGCATTCATCACTCAATTAAGAATCTGCGCGACCAGATGGATGGTGCTGGGATATAAAAGACTAGCAAGAAGCTAGCTCAGAGGTGTCTTCGGATTTGTCCACAAAAGTTTGATGGACTAGTATCTACCCTTAATACTTAGGTGAGACCTCAAGCTTTGAGTTTTGAGGAGTTTTGTGCATTATTGCTGGAGGAGGAGTTGAGGTTGAAAGCCCGGGAAGGAAGCAACAATGGAGATGCTGCATTCTCTGCAAATGCAAAAGGCAAAGGTGGTTCCTCCACCAAATATGATGGTGACCAAAAGAAGAAGGGCGGTAAGAAGAAGTTTCAAGGAAAGTGCTTCTACTGCAAGAAGAAAGGACATGCAATCATAGATTTTCGTGTCAAGAAGGTAGATGAAAAGAATGGTACCCTTAAAAGTAAAGGAAAAGAGATAACCAATAAAACTAAAGCAGAGTTGGAGTTATTCATGGCAACCATTGAGGAGGTGTACTCCTTGGCGCAAGAAGAATGTACCATTGACTCATGGGTGTTGGATAGTGGGGCCTCTTGTCACATGACCAACAAGAATGGTCTATACAATTCTATGCAACCTCTACAAGAATCCATCACTGTGACGGTTGGAAATGATGCAAAATGCTGTGAGGTGCCCGCCCATCGGCTTTCTAGGCACTCTTTTAGCGGTCTTTCGAGAAACAAATCTAAGTGTCGTTGCCTGGCACTCCCAGGGAATGTTCTGAGTTTTGTTGCCTAGGGTTTCCCGAATCCACCTTGCAATGAAACATTCACGACCAAACCCACTAGGATCGACCTGAAATTCGGGCTCCTAGTTGTCAACGTCTCCTGTTAGCATTCTAGCGTCGGGTTTTGGACATCCTACTTTATGCAGAGATACCCAATCCGAAGCAGACCCATGCCGCACTTTGTTCAAAGAGAATGGGAAATGAGAGGGATGCGCTGCTCAACCTCTTTGTCCATAGGGCATAGTCCCATTCCGGTCCCCTAAAATGGCATGAATCGGGTTCTAACCTAACAATACCTAAAGGTCAAATGACAATAAAAACTTATGAGAAGCCTCCCAATTCTCTGGGGCCACCTTTTCGTAGGACGGACCTATCGGGGTTTCCGCCCACCCGCTTCCCTTAATAGCTTTAGTTTTCTAATTAGGTCCTACCACATTTATGTGTGACACTTAAAGTCAGCTTCATTAATCAAGCCTTTTAGGAAACAAAGTTTGTTCGCATAACTTATAGCACCGACACGAAAAAAGAGCAAAGCAATCTATTGACAAACAAGTTCAAACAAGTTCCTTAACTTATCTTCAAGTTAATCTTTGTCTCCCGCCCATACAGGAGAAATTATGTATTGCTTCTATCCAACAAAAGTATCCCTTCTGCCCTGCAGAAGTAACTGGTCCAATTCACATGGCACCCCAAACTCAATCCTTTATCTAGAATAGGATCTCCCAACATGCCTAGATGTTGGGAGCCACGGAGGTCTTCAACTCCATTCTAGACCTAGCAAGGGGTGTCCAGAGCTCCAACTGACCCGCAAGTTGTCTAGGAGCGAAACATCATTCCCATGGTTGGCCTTTTTACCACTCAACCTTCGGTCCATGAATTGAGCAGTGCCCTCTCGGGTTAATCCGCGGTGCGATCATGGAGGTGATCCACCCGTGCAATATGTCCTTCCTTAATTAAATCCTTTAAGAATCAAGTACAAACAAGGCATTCAGCCCTAATATCATTTTCCAAGAAAACATCCATTTATTCCCATGGCGACTTGTTGGATTTACCATAAATCACAAGCACTTGGAATAATCATCCAAACAACGACTAACAACTAGTTGAATGTAAAAGCATTTACGATGTTGTTCGATCAACCAACAAAACCAATTTCATTCTTTCCATCTAATGCAAGAATAGATGATATAACATTTCCATCGTATATTTGCTCTTCCCCTTGGGATCGAAGAGCAATACTATGCAAAAATGTTTCTTAACACTTCCTTCCTTCGACTAGGTCATATGTTAAGGGTTCAAACAATATTCATGATGTAAGTTCTATAGGTCACTTACCTTGATTGATAACCCAACCCTGGATTTGGATTGGAAAAAGTCATCATTATCAGACGGATCTCAAGACATCTTAGTTTTAACCCTTATGATTAATTTCTTGTACTAGCTCTTAGTCAAGTCATGAGGCAACTAGAAAATTATCCTCATATATCAAACATGTTATAGGCATAATGTGTAAATACTTGATAAGATAAGTGCGAGATGATCTCAAGTAATTAGACTCCAACAGGCCTTGCATTGACCTAGAATCTAGTTTTTCTTAATATTTGGGCTCTTAGGCTAAGTACTTTTGAAGTATTTAAACTTTAAACTAGTACTTTCTATTCATGATTCTCAATGTCATATTCTTTTAGTAATTATACCATTTGTAACCCTTGACTATACTTTAATCTAGCAGTTGTATACACAATCTTTTAATGTCGTTCTTTTGACGACTATGCCATTCATAACGCTTGACTAATGCTTCCTTGTAATTGCTCTACTAGCAAATAAGTCATATGTAACTAGGTGCAATTATCTTCCCTTGATATATGCACTTCACAAACTCCATCTTTCGAGTAGGTGAGATGAAATTTATCCTTTCCCATGACCTATACTCATGCATCGTAGTATGAGGCCTAACGTATCTCATACGAGAATCAAAGCAAGCATCTATCAATTTGAAAATACATTAATTACAACCGGAACCACAGTTGGATTGACAGTGATGCCTTTGCTCGAAGCCTTGTTGCTGGTTGCAGGATTGTCATCCGCACGCAACATTCTTCGCTTGGAGGCCATCGTCTACAGGTAGACTCAAGAGATTAAGAAGGTGGAATAGATTCAAGATGGGAGAGCGTAAGAGAAGATGGTTAAGTCAAGGATCGAGATAGAGGGAATTGAGCTAATTCTCTTCCTTGCAGCCTCTCGAGGTGACTCTTCTCTCTCTCTCTCTCTCAATCTCTCTTTCAAGCTCTTTCTCACAATCTCTTGGAGGGGTATCCTTCTCTCTACCTCTCTCTCGCAGCCTCTCGGGGTCTCCTTATGCTTCCTTATGCCTCTCCCATGCCTCATATTTATAGTGAATTAGAGAAGAGGACTTGTGGTTGAGAAGTGGAGCTCTTTGTGGAGGGGGATCTTGGAAAGATCAGTGATCTGATGCTCAGATTATAAATCTGATGGTTCCTTTGGCTCCGAAAGGGGGGGTAAAACCCCAAGACACTTGGTTAGAAAGCTCTTAGTTCACTCCTTCGTTTCTCTGTTCAAAGTGCTGTCCACTGCTTGTGTATTGTGATCGCGGCGCGCGCGATTTCACAAAGTTCACTCCTTCTTTTCTTTGTTCAAAGTGATGTTCACTACTTGTGTATTGCGATTGCGGTGCGCGCGATTTCGCAAATCCTCTCTTTATTTTTTTCAAAGTGATGTCCACTGCCTGTGTATTGCGATCGCGGCGCGCGCAATTTTGCAAATCCTCTCTTTATTTTTTTCTTTTTATAAAATCTCAAAACTAACTAAAATATCACTTGTATTTTTTTTAAATAACATCCAGTTCTAAAAATCTCCATATCTTTTTTTAAAAAGGATAATATCTAAAATATGTAAAATATACTAGTTTTGCCCAAAATCTAAATTTTTTGGACCATCCAAACTATACACATTAACCTAGTGATTAATATAACTCATAAGTCTCGTTCACGTTGTAATTTATGTGAAGGGTGGCTACGGTCCTTTTCAATCCGAGAAAAACATCAGATTTATGACTCTCGATTTTTTTAATAAAATATTTTAAATTAAATAAAAATTATTAATAATTAATGTTAGTTAGTTTTTACCTTAGTTTTTAGTTAATAATCTTACTAACTTATTAATTGACTAACTAACTTTCAAACTATATGCCTTGTTGTAGGCAAATGTACTATTTCATTTGTTGCTGCAAATGGTGATGCCAAAAAAGGTTCAAGAAGATAGGTGTAGAAATTCTTGACAGTGATGGCAAAGTTGTTGGCAAAGGAGAAAGAAGGAACAACCACATGAGCTAAGTGCTCTTACAGCCACTGTTGGAGTGGGCACAAGTAAGCTTTGGCATGAAAGGTTTGGGCACATCGGATTTGCAGTGTTGAAGGAGATGCACAAGCAAGGTATTGTTGCTCACCTACCTACAATGACTAAATTGAAGGAACCTTGTGAAGCTTGTATGATGGGCAAGCAACAGAGAAAAGCATTTCCACAAGAAAGCAAGAATAGAGCACAGGCTTCTCTAGAGTTGGTCCATACTGACTTGTGGGGAAAGATGCCTACACGGGCCTTGGGGGGATCTTCTTATTTTATGTTGATTGTCGACGACTACAATAGGAAGATGTGGGTGTACTTCCTTCGTGATAAGGCTCAAGCTTTTGGTAAGTTTAAAGAATGGCTAAAACTTGTTGAGAATGAAACAAGGAAAAGTGTGAAGAAATTTAGAACAGATGGTGGTGGTGAGTTCAACTCAAAGGAGTTTGAAGACTTTTGCAAGAGCAAAGGGATCAAGCATCAATTGACAATGCCTCACACACCTCAGCATGTGGAACGTAGTAATCGCACCATTGCAGAGATGGCAAGATGCAAGCTAAAGGGCAAGGGATTTCCTAACCATTTTTGGGCTAAAGCTGTTAATACTGTAGTCTACATTTTAAATCAGAGCTACACAAAGGCTCTCAAGGAAAAAACACATCATGAGGCTTACACTGGTAAGAAACCATCTGTCTCACACTTTAGAATTTTTGGATGTGAATGTTATGCACATATTCCAGATGAGAAGAGAAACAAGTTACAACCGAAAAGCAAAAAATGTATCTTCTTGGGTTATAGTGATGAGCAGAAGGCTTACAAATTATATGACCAAGAGGCAAAGAAGATCATTGCGAGCCGTGATGTGGTGTTCAAGGAGCAGCTACATACAGTGGAGGAGGAGAAGGCAAGTTCTTCCACTTTATCATCAAGTGAAGAAGTAGTCCACTATGAACCTATCTCGAGAGCTGTCCCCATCCTTAAGGAGGAGAAAGGATCATCTTCAGATGATGAGGAAAATATTCACCAACCTGACATCACCCCATCGAAAAAGCCATTGCCACGTTGGGTGAAGTAGCTCTATGCCCACAATAATCCTATGCTCACACGGACCAAGGAGGTCTCAGAGAATAGAGGAGCAAAGGAGGGCTTTTGCTCACATAGTCAATATGGCCTTGATGATTGAGATTATGAGAGAAGGAAAGGATCCAACTGACTTAGAAGAAGCACTTGCAGATCCAGCATGGAAGGCAGCTATGCAAACTGAGTATGACATCATAATGAAGAATAACACTTGGGAGCTAGTGGATTGGCCAGCAAAGGGGAAGGTTATTGGCACCAACTGGCACTGGAAGGTAAAGTACAAGGCTGATGGTACCTTAGAAAAGTACAAAGCTAGATTGGTTGCACAAGGATTTTCACAGGTTGAAGGGTTTGATTTTCAAGAGTCATTTTTCCAAACTGCCAAAATGACCACTATTCGTACAGTACTTGTAGTGGCCACCCACAAGCATTGGCCAGTTTACCAACTGGATGTTAAGTCAGTGTTCTTAAATGGTGACCTCAAGGAGGAGATGTACGTGGCTCAGCCACCAGGGTTTGAGGCCCCCCCTTCTGAGAACAAAGTGTGTAAGCTCAAGAAGGCATTGTATGGGCTGAAACAAGCCCCCCGAGTATGGCACCAACGGATAGATAAGGTTTTTTTAAGCTTAAACTTCAAAAGATGTGCCTCAAATGCTAACTTGTATGTCTATAGGGATGGTGAAAAGTCTGTAGTGATTGTCCTATATGTGGACGACCTTCTTATTACAAGTGACTATGAAGATATGATCAACCAAACTCGAAAGGCTTTGAGTTGTGAGTTTGAAATGACAGACTTGGGCTTGTTGCACTATTGTTTGGGAATCGAAGTCTGGCAAGAGCCAGGAAAGATGTTCATATCTCAGAAGAAGTATGTATGGGAGATCTTGAAGGCATTTGGCATGACTGAGTGCAAGGAGATAGCTACACCTATGGAGGTGAATGCAAAGTTATCCATTGAGGATACATTAGCACTGGCAGATATTGGGAGGTACAGAAGGATGGTGGTCAGCAGTCTGATCTACTTGTGTAATACCAGACCAGATATCAGTTTTGTTGTTGGCGTAGGTTCTCCAACAAACCTCATGTCAAGAGTGTTGAGAAATCAAATGATGTATGCCTAGAAGAGGCTTTATATAAGAGAGATGACAAAAGTTGTATGCTCTAAGAAGAGATGTCCAAAATCCCATATGCACAGTGAGGTACAGTGGTACTATCCAAAAAAAGCTATAAAGGCATGTACTTGACACTCATTTCAATATAATGACACTATCAGTTTGAGTCACTCAAAACTGCCTTTATGAGTCCAAGCTAATCTATCTTGGAACCTACTTCATTTGAGTTACAATCTCTCACTCTGATAATGTATCGTGTGTTTGACTTGCGTCCATCATAGCCAACTAGCTCTAGATCCGTGTTTCTCAACATGGTATCAGAGCCATGGCTGAGCTAGGAAGCTAGTAGGTGGAATCTCTTCTTCTGTGCATGCTCTAGGATTTTCCCTCATTCATTCTTCTCCTTCTACAAGCTCATTCCAATCCCAATCTTTCAAACCATCCAACATCCATTGTTTGTACGAGGAGAAGAAGCTTAAGGAAGGAGGTGCTACCAAAGGAGCTCAAGGAAGAAAGTGCTGCTACTTAAGAAGATCAGTTTAGAGTTCTATTGAAGAGAAATAGAGAGGAAGGAAGAGAGCTCAAGTTGAGAAGACTTGGGGTTTGGGTTGTTAGGTGGAGAGTCTGGAACTACCTTAGATCAGACTGATCTGTCTTGTTGACGGACCATCCTGGTAAAAGGGTTCGACTTGTAGCCCTTACAAATGCTCCCTGGAGCCCCAAGAAGAACACCAAGGAAAAGGGAATTCTCTTGCAAGAAAATCTAGCTTGTAACATCAACAAGCTTGTTTATCATGTTTCATATGATCACAATGAAGAAAAAAAACACCAGGCACAACAAATATTCATGCAGCATCATGTAGATCTCCCACGGATTTGATAGAATCAACCATATTCTTCAATATCTTCACAAAATCCATCAATATAACAAAGAAAGCAAAATAATACACCATCTTTGAATGGAAATACATCACATAGTATTCATCTTCAATATCTTCATAGTCTTCTCTCTCAATCTCTCATATACAATCACTCTATTTGAGTAGAATTGGCTATCTCTGACTCTCTCTCTCTCTCTCTCTCTCCATCAATAATACATCATGTCCTCACTACAATCTCTCAAAAATCACTCTCAATAATCCTTTTTAGGTCGTGGATACCCCTCCCAAGAGGTATGTCTGATATGAAGAGTCACCAGAGCCACTACAGTGTCCTTTCATAGCTCACTACTGTCACTTCACTCTAGTCTTCACTTGAGTCTTCAGCAGCTACTTCTTTCACTTCTTTCAGCTCTTTTGCACTTGTATTCACCTCTTTCCAAGGCTAGAAAACTTTCCCAAGCTACACTCTCATCCATCAGAACACATACAGAAGCATACAGAACAGTCACAGAACAATACCAGAACAGCTACAGTACAGAACAGAACAGAACAGAACAGAAGCTCTACAGAAGACCTACAAAAGGTTACAGAAGGTCATCAAAACCACATAACTCATACTCAAACCATTCCAAACTCTCACAAACCATTCAATAAGCTTTCTCAAGATCTCAAGATCTCAATCTTCATCAATCAATACTCCATCCCTCCTTACAGAAGACAATCAGAACAAAAGAGAGCAAAACAGAAGGTATACAAAACCAATCAGAACCTATCAGAGCATCACAGAACCACTAATAAACATCATGAAATTCCAAAACACAATCAATATCATCCAAAACACTCTGAAACCACTTCCAAACCAATCAATCATCTCATAAAATCAACCATTCAGCTCTCAAAAACAACAAAAATCAGCCAAAAAACAAGTCATTTCAACACTCAACACTCCCCGGTTCTTTGCAAATTCCAACACACAGGTTCATTCCTACAAACTGAAGCAACATGCCCTGGAAGTCCACAATTGTTGCATAGAACTACATTTGGGCAGTCCCTAGCAAAGTGCCCAGAGTGGCAGTAGTTCACGCAAACATCAGGGGGGAGCCTAGAAGTGCGTCTATTTTTCCCTCGGGACAGACCTGACGCACGCCATCCCTCGGTTCCACGCCCCTTCTAAGAACAGAGATTGTCAATCCCCATGTGCCTGGTGGCTACAGCAAACACGAAAAAGAAAATGATTGCATTGATCGAGGAATCAGGCATGGCCAAGAAGATCTGCGTCTATCAGAGACAGAGAAGAGAAGACGAGTCAAAGAGGAAACGAGAAGAAAGAATTTGAAATATCATCTCTGTTTGAAATTGCGACTTGTTTGGAATTGCACCATTCTTGTTGGAGGCCATATCTATTTGCCACGATTACTTTCATTATCCTTTCTTTAAAAAATATATATAAGGTTTGGAAATCCTTATCACTAAAGCCTCTTCACACCAATCCTTTCTCACACTAAGCTTTACCTTCATACACACTCAAATTGATTTCCATTAGTTTATAAAAAAGTGCTTGAATCTTTGCAAAAACTAATTGAGCATCTATGTCATCAAGGGTTTGTTGACACTTGTACTAGTGCATCTATTCCAATATCTGTCAAAGCAATGTGTAATCGAGATTAGACACTGCCATTTGGTAAGACCTTCTCGCATGGAATTATTTGCTTGCACAATTATCGAATCCCTTATCTTCTTGTAAAAGGATAGACACTGCCCGAGAGTTCTCATGGTAAGACCTCCTACTAAAGATGACTGAAGTGGAACATATAGCAAAATTTAATGGTGAAGGCTTCCATGCCTGGAAGGAGAAGACCATGTACCATCTTATGCGGAAAGACTTATGGGACTTGTTTGAAGATGATGCAAATAACAAGAAGGAAGATGATGAAGATGGGCTCGTTGAAGAAGACCAGTTCAAATCCAAAGAATGGAAGAAGATGAATAATAAGGCACTAGGCATCATTACCTGGGGACTAAGTGATGATGTGCTACATCATATATCTGGCATAAGAAATGCTAGAACCGCATGGGAGGAACTAGATAGAATGTTTGGTACCCAAGCAAAGAATTCAAAGGTAAAACTTCTCATGCAGTTTTATAAACTGGATATCCAAGACAGTGCTTCTATGACCATACACATTAATAAGTTTAAAAACTCAGCTTGCAACTCTTAAAAAGAATATTGATGAAGATGAAGCAATAGCCGTACTGCTTGCAAGTGTAAACAAGGATCCATATGAGAACCTTGTGTCCACTCTAAGTAATGTTCCGAGTCTCTCGCTCAAAGATATTGAGCACTCACTGCTTGATGGAGAAAGCAAATTTAAAAGCAAAGATGTAAAAGAGACCAGCTCAAGGGAAAACCTATTATACACTAGAGGAGGTACTGGACCCAAGGGAAGAAGTTGAGGATTCAACACCGACAACAGGAATCGAATGACATGTCATTATTGTGGTAAAACTGGCCATATTGTCAGTGAATGCTTCCACAAGAAAAGAGCACAGCAGATGCAGAATAACCACCACCAAAAATACAAAACCCAACCTGAATAGGTCAAGAAGGCAGACAAATATGATCCATATGTGACATTGGTAACATTACCCCTGGTGACTTTGACGAAATGTTGATCCATTTTAGTGAGGAGGTAAGTGCTCCAATCAATAGCAACTCCTTTCAACACCATCCTGGAAGCTGTAAAAAGCTCTTTGGACAAGTACTGGGATGGCGTTTTGGCAGGCATAAACCTGTCCTAGAGAAACTAACAGATCGTCTTCCATACGGGATTAGTGATCATAGAAAAGGAAACTCCTGAAGAGTTAATCACCTTCTTAACATCCAGCATTTCCCTTGTCTGCTTTTGCAGCAGCTTCAGAATCTCTTCATTAGAGAAAAGCTGACGAGTGGTAACAAAAGGTTCACCTTTGGAGGGAAGAGACATAGCCTTCCCTAAGCCTCGAGGTGTCAAAGTCATAGAAATGCCCTGGACTAGTCCTGTCTTCTTGCTGTAAGAGGCCAGAAACTCATCACATAACGACGGATCCTCTGGAAGCAATGGAAAAGAGATAGCCACAAAAACAGCGAGTCCCGCCTTCGTGAGAGGCTCAAAAGTAAGTAGGGAAGAGTAATCCCTACTAACTAATGGGACATACTGGATAGGGGGAGGAGCGTGAGAAGGCGCCATTCAGATGGTTACACACACACACCACAAACACAGACAATCAAGGAGAATGCCTGCAAAGCAACAGACAAAAAACCAAGGATAAGAGAACAACCAAAACAATAAAACGTGACTCTACCAACTAACCCCAAGCAAACCACAGCCTAGAAAAAAAATTCGACATAACCTTGAGACAAATGCGACCGAAAGCTTCATTCTATGCATCAAACAAACACCCAGAACCCCGTATCAGGCAATAAAAGAAAAAAACTGCATACCGTACCCGTAACCGTAACAAAGACAGTAAACCAAAACAATACCACATCCGACACATATCAAGACTACATCGTTGATAAACCAGTTGTTGACTAGGAAAATAACTCTAATGACTGCGCATACCCATCCCACGAAACGGTGCATTAAAAAGGGGAATTAAGTGCAGTGAGGGGGAATTAATTTACTGAAGGATTGATTTTAATAAATTATTAAGAATGGGTGAATTTTATTAAGTGATAAACCTTATTAAGAAAACGGCGGTTCGTTATTATAAATTTAATTACCAATTATTAGGTGAAAAAACGGTGCGTTAATTCGAATCCCGGACTTCGATACCCAAACTGGGTCTCTAAATGCAAGTTCACTGATTACAAATTCAGGTGATGTGGAGCGCTTTTTTGCCAGCGCGTGCTCTTGTGACGGCTGGTTTATTTTAATTAAAAATATTAAAGTGCCTCTGTAGTGCACGTAGTGCGTACTAAGTGAACGGCGGATTAATTTTTATTTTAAAAAAATGGTGTGTGTATATAGCGCGAAAGCGCATGCCATGGTGGTGTGTAGGTTTCATTCATGTGAATTATTTGGGTGTTTATTTGTGTGTTTCGTTTTTTCGTGGTTGGGTTTTGTATTTTTATATTAACCGTGGGTTTTGGGGGAGCTTTTGTTTTTTTTTTTGTTTTTTGAAACATAACAAATAAAAGGGAAATAGCTGGTAGTGGGTGTATGGAAATGCAAAGAATGCGCTCTCCTCAATCCAAAAATATCTGGATTTTTTTCTAGACGGTTAGTTGGTGTTTGGATGAAAAATGTGAGTTTGTTTTTTTTTTTTAAATTGAATTTTCAAGGAATTTACGTGTGAAAGGAAAGATTATGACAGCTGAGAAAAATATGCCAAAAATAAATATAAATGTTAAGGAAAATGTAAGGAATTTTTCAAAAATTAATTTGGAATTTTGTAGCAGTTTTAAATTTTTTTTATCATATTTTTGGGTAGTTTGAAAGATGTTGGAATTTTAAAATGGGCAGAAATATTTGATTTTGAAATGTTCAAGTTTAGAAAAATAGGGCCATGGGGTGCAAAAATAAGAGGAAAATTTTCGAGAATCGTGTGTAATGTTTTCAAAATTGGAAGTGTCTGTTAATGATTTGTGTTTGCATTTGTCAATGTTTTTGAGTGTTTGTTTTGTGTGTATTTTTGTTAATTAATTAATTGTTTGTAAATATGGGTTCCATGTATAAAAATATTGTAGAGTGAAAAATGAATTTTAAAATGAAAAATGAATGGAAAAGGGTCAAGAGGGATGAGGGGAATTTTTTGAGAATTTTTGAGAATTTTTTTAGAATTTTGTACTATTTTTAAATGAATTTGCTACATTTGTTGGTAATTTGGGGGATAAATTGGGAAATATGTAATTTTCAGAAATTTTTGGGGGTGGAAATTTCTAGCTGACAAATTTCCAAAAATTGGCAAAAAGCGAAGGGAATTTTTAGAAATTTTTCTGAATTTTTATGAGGTGGAAATTAATTTAGAAATTAATTAAATCAGTTAAATCAGGAAAATCAACTGAGTCTGGTAAGTAAGTTGAAAGTAAGTCAGTTAAGTCCGGTTAGTCTGTGTAAGTCATGTAAGGCTGACTAAGTCAAGTTAGGTTAGTCAAATGGAACTAAGTTAGTCTAGGTGAAGTCAGAGAAGTCAGTTAAGGCAAGTTAGTGGAGACTAACCTAAAGGGGGTTAGTTAACCTAAGTAGGGTTAGGGTTAGGGTTAGGGTTAGGTTTAGGGTTAGGGTTAGGGTTAGGGTTAGGGTTAGGGTTAGGGACCTAACTAGGGTGAGGAGGAACTAACCTAGCTAGGGTTAGTTAGGGGGGGTTAGGTTAAGTTAGTTAACCTAAGTAGGGTTAATGGGGACTAACCTAACTAGGGTTAATTAGGGGGGGTTAGGTTAAGTGAATTAAACTAAGTAGGGTTAATGGGGACTAACCTAACTAGGGTTAATTAGGGGGGGTTAGGTTAAGTTAGTTAACCTAAGTAGGGTTAATGGGGACTAACCTAACTAGGGTTAATTAGGGGGGGTTAGGTTAAGTTAGTTAAACTAATGTGAGGTTAGTGAAACTAATGTTAGGTTAGTTAAACGAATCTTAGGTTAGTGAAACTAACCTTAGGCTAGTTAGGGAGGAGGAGGAGGGGGAAGAGGAGGAGGAGGATGGCGGCGTCGGGCGGCGCACGGCGGCGATCCGGCGGATGCGACGGCGTCCTGGGCTGGCGGCGGCGACGGGCACGGCAGGTGGTGGCGTCATGGGCGACGGTGACGGCGGCCAGGGCAGGAGGCTGCGACGGGCCGTGGGTGAGGCGCTGACGGGCGGGCGATCCGGCGGATTCGGCGGCGTCCTGGGCTGGCGGCACCGTGGGCGACAGCTGCGACGGGCCGTGGCGAGGCTCGTCAGTGGGCACAGGCGGCCTGTGGTGGGTACGGCGGGTAGAGGACAGGTTAGGCAGACGGCGGCTGGGCGGGACGCAGGCAGACGGCGGGTGTCGTCAGGGGGGCGTCCAGGGCACGCGTCGGGCAAGCGATCGTGCCAGGGTGTCCAGGAGGGGGCGCGGTAGGAGGGCCTGCACGTCGAGGAGCGGGCGCGACGTCAGAGGGCGGGGACAGGCGGTCCTGCACGAAGGAGAGGAAGGAGGAGCATGCAGGGAGGGAGAAGAGGATGAGGGAGAGGGAGGTTAGGAAGGAGGCGGTTGGAGGGGAAGGGGTCGGGAGAGGGGAGGGGGGATAGGGAAAGGTAGGGGTGGGAAGGGTAGTGGGCAGGGTAGGGATAGGGTAGGCCATAGGGGGGGTGCTCAAGGGGTGGGGTAGGGTTGTGGGTGGGGTAGGGTAGGGTTAGTGGGAAGGGTAGAGTTAGGGGGTAGGCTAAAGGTTAGGGTTAGGGTTAGGGGTAGATGTAGGGGTTAGTGGGTAGAGTTAGTGACCCAAAAAGGAGGCGTACCCCCCGTCCCGCGTGCGTGCGCGCGGTGGGGTAAAAAAAATTTTCCGTGACGGGATTGAAAGGGCGCCCGGATGTTGGGATGAGGCACGCGGACACAACCGGGGCGCGTTAAAACGCGTAAAATAAAAAATGGGCGTGTTCACGCGCGGGACGGGGTGTGTAAAAACACATAAAAATAAAGAAAAATTAATAACTCCCAATCCGGACGTGAAAACGAAAGGATGTAAAAACAAAAAGTGGGCAGGACGATAGGGGGACAACAAGGAAAATATGTGACGGAGGTTCCGGGGGGGATAAAGGGCGGTCACGTGCAAAAAACACAAAAAACGAACCCAAAAATGGAATTAAAAATTAATATCAGAAAATCCCTGCATCGGAATGAGGTGCAGAAAAAAGGAAAACTGTGCAGAAAGACGTGCTCAACAATCCTATCACCTCAAAACATAGTTCTGACTGAGATAAGACGCATTCACATGGAAAACCTCCAAAAAAAACCCAAAAAATGGGATCGGAAATTAATATCGAACGAACCGTTCACTGGAATGACACATAGTAAAAAGGAAAAATGTTCGCAAGAAGGGGTGACACAGGGTTGGCATGTTAAACCGCAGTTCCGGTGGAAGTAGGAGGGGTTCACATGCGAAAAACACAAAAAATACGTCGAAAAACGCATTTAAAAATTAATAAGTGAAAATCCGGAAGTCGAAAGAGGGGGGAGGAAAAAGGAAAAAGGTGGGGGAAGTCACGGGGGACACGGCTGTCGAATCAAATTGGAATTCCAATGCAAACAGGGTAGGTTCACATGGAAAAATGTCAAAAAGATGCACGAAAAGGTCTTAAAAAAACCGAAAAATTTATATTGGACAAACCGTGTATCGGAATGACGCGGAGAAAAAAGGAAAAATGTCAGGGGAAAAATGCTTGGTAGGGCTATGACGTCAGATCACGGTTCCGAAGCAAGAAAAGCGCGTTCATATGGAAAACCGGCTAATTTACGCAAAATGCTTCAAAAATTAATAACGCGAAAACCGTACACCGGAATAGGGGTAGGTAAAAAGGAAAAATGGTCAGTTCAAAGGAGAAAACAGGGCTATAAGGTTGGATTTGGATTCGGTGAACGTAGGATGTATTCACATGGCAGATTCTCAAAATCAGGGAATGAAGGAAAAATTCAAGGGAACAGCCCCAAGGGTGGTTGGAACATAACCGAGTGGGTGGGAAGGGACCCCATGAGGGTAAAAGCAAGTCATGGCATACATGCATGAGCAGGTTAAGGTATATGCAGAGGATATACAATGTAGACACGTAGGGACGCATCCCCACACTTAAGACCTTAACGGATAGGGTTAACCGAGCAATAGGGACCTAGGAACATGCCACAGACCATCCACTAATGTCGCCACACTTAAAACATGAACGTCATGGGGAAACAGAAGGTGTAGGGTTAGAAAAACTTGGCCCATTTTGTTGAGAAGCAAGGTTGAGGATCGATGGCACGTCCTGTGTTGTTGTCGGCTTCTGGAGGTACCAAGACATCTTCTCGGCACACGTCCATCATGGAAGGGACCACGCGGCAGCACCCAGGGAGGTAGCTGAAGGAAGGAATCGCAGGAAATTTATCGATGATGAGGGATATTACACTCCACTCACAATCACTCAAATGGAATGAAAGAACAATCACTCGCCCCATGACTGATATCACTCAAGGAATAAGGATTGAAACCCATATCTCGTACCCAGTTGAGGAATCGACAAGGGGGAATGGTGCAGAAGGAGTATGCCAGGGTGCACAGTTGATGGTGCATTAGTGCGTCCAACCCGTTTGGCATAAGTGCAAGGAGAAAGGCAAGGGAGCCTTACAGTGCAGTGTATAGAACAGGGTGATGTGTCTTGTGATGAGGGCAAAGACCCATCCCGTGGGTGCACAGGGAAACGGGAACATACCTGACTCCAAGTGTCGTAATGTCCCTCAATCTCATCTCTCGGTAGTTGATTGAAGAAACTCCAGTCACACTCAACCCACCCTCTGTCTCATGCTCTGTTGATAAATACAGAAGGGCAGCCTTTTCCTGAAACCTGTTGATGTAATCCTCTCGGTCACTTGTGCAAAGGTTGTATGCCTTGTGCGCATTTGATGGTGCAACAGTGCATCCCGCCCTGTGCCGGTATACGGTGCGAGAAGGAAGGCCAGGGAGCCTTATGGTGCAGTGCACAAGAACAAATCGTGCTTTGTGCATTGAGAGGCCCATCCCGTGCGTGCAACACTTCATTCACACTTCTCACCTCTCATTTGATTTGAAGGGAAAAGACTGGTCTCTCGCCCTGTTGAGATATCGAGCTCCACTCGTGATACGCCAGGGTGACTGTTGTGTATTTATGTCACCGACTTGTCAGTTGCAGATGCGGTTGGTACACCGCCACTGAATAATAGCTACATGATAGCTATCCTTATCTACTCTAGTTCGTGGCTTAGTTAGTATGCCACCTTAGTTAGTTGAGTTTGGTTTTGAGACCCATATAGAGGGTTCTTCTATTTCTTTGTACTAGAGTTCTTTTGGCTTACACAACTAAGAAGAGGAAAACTGTTTTCAGCCTCCACCCTTGTGTGTCTTCCCCCATTGTGCAAGCAAGAAAGCTTCAAGCGAGACTCCTTCCTTCTCTCCCACAATCTTGACATGGTATCAGAGCCTTGTTCGTGGTAAGGAGCTCAAGAAAGCAAGCCAAGCTCGCGGTGTTCTGGTAAGAGGAGCAGTGTTGCTTTCATTTTCTGTTTTGGGAGCAGATCTCTGCAGGTAGCACAGCCAAAAATTGCAGGAGTGCATTGTCTCAGGTTGAGACGCCCTTCGCAGTGAAGCAAGAGGGTAGTATATGCTGCGTATGCTTGTGCGCAGAGACATTGGGAGTTTTAGAATCATCATTGGTTCCTGGTTATGCAAAATCGTCACTAGGAAGTGACTGTGTGGTCAAATACCACTTTCGTCAGTTTTGCAGATTTGCCCTTGTGAGGGTGAAGCTGAGTTTTTGCAGTGACAGAATTTTTCGCAGTGTTCTGTAATGGCATCTGATTCTCTTTCACAGATTGTCACTGAAAAGCTTGACAAGAACAACTTCCAAGCATGGAAGTTTAGAATGACAAATTTCCTTATGGGAAAAGGATATTGGGAATTCATTGCAGGAAATGAAGAAGAACCAGTTCTTCCTGATGTTCCCAATCAACAGCAAATGCAGGCATTCAAAACATGGCATGAGAGAGCCAGGAAAGTTATGTATTGGCTATCTATCAGTATTTCAGACTCTATGATTGTGCATATTCAGGATGCAAGTACGCCAAAGGAGGCATGGGATACTTTGTCAAAAATGTATAGGACAAATACGCAAGCCAGGAAAATGCAGCTCGAGCAAGAGTTGCATAATGTGCAAAGAGAAAGTATGAGCATCAACAACTACCACATGAAGGTGAAGAAGATTGCAGATGCACTTGCTTCCATTGGGTCGCCAGTGGAAGATGATGATTTAGTTTCCATGACCTTGAATGGTCTAGGAAAGGATTATGCACAGTTCCGAACATCCATTTCCGTCCGTGAAAGATTTCCTGATTTTGAGGAGTTGATTGCTCTTCTAATTTCTGAGGAGCAGAGAAATGGTGGTGCATCTTCTTCAGGAGGAACTTCAAAAGAAGCTGTCTTCTACTCAAATGCTGGAAGAGGTAGAGGCAGAGGTAGAGGAGGCCGATTTGGAGGCCGTGGCAGAAATCAGAATATGCAGCAAACTCAAGAAAACCAGTCCTATGGAGGAGGACGTGGTAACTCTAGAGGCAGGGGGAGCCAAAGAGGTCGTGGTGGATGGCAAAGAGGCCAAAATGCAAACAGTAATGTTGAATGCTACTACTGTGGTAAACTGGGTCATATGGCTAAAGACTGCTATAAAAAGCAGAATGACATCATGAATGGAAAACTGCAACAAGGGAATTATGCATCTTCTAGTAGACAGGGTGATGACAGAAATGAGCATCTGTTTATGGTGCAGCACATGAACAATTCTGTGACAAATGTAGAAGAAAGCAATGATGTATGGTATGTTGACTCAGGTGCATCAAACCACATGACAGGTCATGCAGAATGGATGGAGGATGCAAGGAAAATGGAAAAACCAGGATTTGTGGAGACTGGTGATGATACTGCACATCCTATTGTGCAGATTGGAAAAATTCCATTGTCTATGCAAGATGGGAAAAAGAAATACATGTCTGATGTATTTCATGTCCCGAATATCACCAAGAATCTGGTTTCTGTTGGTCAAATGGTTGAACAGGGCTTGCAGGTCAGATTTAATCCTCATGGATGCTTTGTTGAGGATATGAAAAATAAAGGTCGCTTGATAGCAAAAGGAAAGAAGAAGGGCAGAATGTTTACATTGGATGCAGACATGTCTGAATTGAGTGCAGCAATGTTTGCACATGGGACCGGTGTAGTTGCAGATATTGATATCTGGCATAAACGCATTGGTCATGTTAATGTACAGCGACTTAAATCAATGCAGGCCCAAAATATTGTTGCAGGTTTGCCGAAATTCAAGGTTGCAGAAATGTATAAGGTATGTGAAGCCTGTCAGTTTGGAAAACAGGCAAGGAAACCATTTCCTAGACATGTTCAAGAGAGTAAGAAGCCATTGGAATTAATCCACTCTGATGTGTGGACTACTAAAGCTGCATCTCTTGGAGGCTGTCATTATTTTGTCAGTTTTATTGATGACTATAGCAGAAAAGTTTGGGTGTATTTTATGAAAAAGAAAAGTGAAGTTTTTGGGCATTTCAAAACTCTTAAAGCTATGGTTGAAAAAGAAATAGGCCTGCAAGTAAAATGCCTAAGGTCAGATGGAGGGGGAGAGTACCTCTCAAATGAGTTTGCAAAGTTCTTGCAGGAGCATGGCATAAAGCAGCAATATTCATGCAGTTATACCCCACAACAAAATGGAATTGCAGAAAGGAAAAACATGCATATTGGAGAGGTATCTCGTGCCATGCTCAATGAAAAAGACTTGCCAGATTTTTATTGGGCTGAAGCAGTTGCTACAGCAGTCTACATAATGAACAGGACTCCCACTGCAGCAATACATGGAATGACTCCAGAGGAGAGGTATACTGGTAGGAAACCAGATATTTCTCATTTGAAAATTTTTGGTTGCATTGCCTATGTACATGTGCCAGATGAGTTGAGATCCAAGTTGGATCCAAAAACTGAGAAGTGCATCTTTATTGGTTACTCTCTGCAGCAAAAAGGGTATAGATGCTATAACCCTTCTACTCGTAAGTTTACAGTGAGCAGAGATGTTGTTTTTGATGAGATGAGTAGCTGGTATAAACCAGTAAATGTGATTGATGATGTAGATGCACAAAATGGTAATGCTGCACAGAATTCACAGCAGCAGTCACAAAATATTAGTGGACCTGGAGCGTCCTCTAGCAGTGGTTCACATTCTTCGCCATGGACAGGCAGATTGAGATCAGGAGAATCTTCTGAAGGCAGCGCAAATAGTGGTATGCAGGTATCACGAAAAGGAAAAGAGAAGGTAGATCAGCCCATGTTTGATGTGAATGCAGGTCACTCTTATGTGGATGGTGAATCCAGTGGCTCAGAACAGAGCATTGATGATGAGTTGGGTATTCCTTCTATTGTTACACCTGGAGTAAGGAAGACCAGGGATGTTTTGAGAGCACCTGGGAGTGAACCCACTTTGCGTAGGTCTACCAGAGTTAGGTATCCTGTGGATAGGCTGAAATATGATGGATTTACAGCCATTCACTATGCATATATGGTCAAGGTGATACAAGAACCAGAACCCACTTCTTTTGAGCAAGCCATGGGAAAAGAAAAATGGGAGAAAGCCATGGATGAAGAAATGGATGCCTTGGAAGCAAATGCTACATGGGAATTGGTACCTTTGCCTAAAGGTAAGAATGCAATTGGCTGTAAGTGGGTTTATAAGGTGAAGCACAATGCAGATGGTTCTGTGAACAGATACAAGGCAAGATTAGTGGTCAAGGGGTATGCACAAACATATGGCATTGACTATGAAGAAACATTCAGTCCGGTTGCAAGGATGGCAACCGTAAGAGCAGTCATTGCTATGGCTGCATCAAAGGGATGGTCTTTACATCAGATGGATGTAAAGAATGCCTTCTTGCATGGTGATTTGCAAGAAGAGGTCTATATGGAGCAGCCACCAGGTTATGAGCATGCTGTTCATCCTGAGTTTGTTTGCAGGTTGAAGAAAGCCTTGTATGGCTTGAAGCAAGCACCTAGAGCATGGTCTGACAAGATAGGACAGTATCTTGTCACTATTGGCTTTCAGATTTCCAAGGCAGATTTCTCACTTTATGTGAGAAAAACAGAGAAAGGTATTATGCTACTTGTCATTTATGTTGATGATTTGATTATGACAGGTGACAGTGATGAAGATATCCTTCATGTGAAAATGCTATTGAAGCAGAAGTTTGAGATGAAGGATTTGGGAGAGCTACGTTATTTCTTGGGCATTGAGGTGATTAGATCACCAAGTGGGATACAGCTCTTGCAGAGGCAGTATGGATTGGACATGCTGTCCAAATATGGGATGACAGGCTGTAAGCCTATTTCAGTTCCTTTGGAGCAGAATGTGAAGTTGAGCACAGATGTAGGTGAGCTTCTGGAAGACCCTACTATGTATAGACGCATAGTAGGAAGCTTGATTTATATGACTATTACCAAGCCAGATTTGAGCTATGCTGTTGGATTGGTAAGTCAGTTTATGCAAGCTCCAAGGAAACCGCATTTGGATGCGGTTAGACGCATACTCAGGTATGTGAAGTCCACATTGCAGTATGGACTATTTTATGAGATTGGGGTTCAGATACAGTTGCATGGATACACTGATGCTGATTGGGCTGGTAGTATTTCTGATAGACGATCTACCAGCGGATATGTGTTCTCTTTTGGGAGTGCTGCAGTCACTTGGAGCAGCAAGAAACAGCCTACAGTTGCCTTGTCGAGCACAGAGGCTGAGTACAGGGGTGCAGCAATGGTTGCATGTGAGGTAGCTTGGTTGCATAAGCTACTTTATGATATGCATCAGTCTACAGATGGGCCAGTTGTCATTTATTGTGACAACATGAGTAGTATACACTTGGCAAATAACCCAGTCTATCATGCTAGAACAAAGCACATTGAGGTGCATTATCACTATGTGCGAGAGAGGGTTTTACTAGGTCTTATTGATCTAGTTTATGTCAACACAGAGGATCAGGTAGCTGACATATTCACGAAGGCATTGGGCGTAGAGAAGCTGTGCAAGTTCAGAGACCTGCTTGGTGTGCAGGAATTGGGATTGAGCTCGAGGGGGAGTGTTGAGATATCGAGCTCCACTCGTGATACGCCAGGGTGACCGTTGTGTATTTATGTCACCGACTTGTCAGTTGCAGATGCGGTTGGTACACCGCCACTGAATAATAGCTACATGATAGCTATCCTTATCTACTCTAGTTCGTGGCTTAGTTAGTATGCCACCTTAGTTAGTTGAGTTTGGTTTTGAGACCCATATAGAGGGTTCTTCTATTTCTTTGTACTAGAGTTCTTTTGGCTTACACAACTAAGAAGAGGAAAACTGTTTTCAGCCTCCACCCTTGTGTGTCTTCCCCTATTGTGCAAGCAAGAAAGCTTCAAGCGAGACTCCTTCCTTCTCTCCCACAATCTTGACACGCCCCACCCTTTGTCTCACGCTCTGTTGATAATTATAGAGGGAAACCATACTCACTTCCCCATCCGGTTAGGATAAAAGCTCACGTCACTTGATTGTTTGGCGATGAAGATCGCGTCGTCAGTTGTTGAAGAGGCGTACCCAGGGAGGTAGCCATCAAATCGAACGTTGTGTTGAATATGACATGTCATCTGCTAGAGGACAGTTAGACACTTTGCAAAGAGTCCCAGGACACAGCGTACCAAGGGAGGAAGCTTCGGAACTGGATCCTAGGGATATCAATTAATGAATCCACTTTTTGGACTGCTGGGTGTTGCCACCTTTTCCACAGCCAGCTTCTCACGCAAGGGTGTTTACCACCTTTTCTTGGAACGAGGCCTGCTATGACAAGGAATTGCTTCCTTTTCTCTTATAACAAATTTGTTTTTTTTTCTCTTTTTCTTTTTCTTGTTTTCCCCTATTCCTGAGGGTGTTTCCACCTTTTCTCGAAGAATAGGTCGGCATGACAGGGACCTAAGTCCTTTTCTCCCATGACCGATATGTATATATATATATATTTTCTTTCTTTCTTTTTCTTTTTTTTTCTCATCGAATTGAGCAAGGGAATGGTAGAAAGACTATGTATCAGAACCAACCTCGCCACTGTCGCTAGTGGAAAATAGAGGATAAGAGATCAAGGCTGGAAGGTGAAGTGGAGGGGACAGAGGGTTGCGTCTACCTCATCAGGAGTGACTGAAGAACGGTTATCAAAAGTAGCATCATAAGGAGTACAGTGCTGTGCCAATGAGGGAAAAGATCAAGTGACCATAATTGTCAAGATCCCCAAGAAGGGAAGTACTTCTTCAGGCGATATCCATTGATCAGAAAGGGATCATCAGAGGCATCAACGGTCTGCACTTGGACAGAGCCATTAGGGTTGACAGCAAGTACCTTATAGGGGCCCATCCACCGCTATTGGAGCTTGCCAGGAAACTTGCCAAATCGTAAATCATAGGCTAGGACCAAATCACCCTCTTTGAACTCCTTGTGCTTGATGAAGCTATCATGGTAAGCCTTACGTCGAGCTTGCGTGGCTTCCATGCACTGTAGAGCCATCCTACAAATTTCGTCCAAACATTCCAGGTGCAAGAGATGGCGTTGCAGTGAATCATCGTCCCCCAAACGCTCTTTGATAGCCACTCTCAAAGAGGGTAGTTCCAGTTCAACAGGGAAAACAACTTCTGTACCATACACCAGCTGGAAGGGTGTCTGTCCTGTTGCTGCTTTATGGGAGGTTCTGTATGCCCAGAGGGCCTCTGTAAGTCGATCATCCCAATCGCGACGATGTGCGGCAATCGTTCTTGTCAGAATCGAGCAGAGGATGCGATTCATGACTTCGACTTGGCCGTTGGCTCTGGGGTAATAAGGAGTGGACTTGCGATGGCAGATCTTATACAACTCTGTCAATTCTTCCATGACTTTATTAAGGAAATGAGTGCCTCTATCACTTACCAACTCTAAGGGGCTGCCAAAATGGGTAATGATATTCTCGTACATGAACAGGGCCACACTGTTACCATCGTCCCGCTTTAGGGCTTTAGCTTCACACCACTTTGTAACATAATCTGTACATACAAGGATGTATCGGTTCTGTTTCCTTCTGGTAGGAGGATTGATCGAACCTACGAAGTCGATACCCCACTTCTCAAACGGCTTTAAGGGAAGGATAGGTTGCAGTGGCATGGCACTTGTCTTTGTGGGTTTCCCCATTCTCTGACAAGCATCACATCTTTTACAGTAATCATAGGCATCCTTATGAATGGTAGGCCACCAGTATCCTGCTAGCAGAGCCTTCCTGGCTGTGGCTTCTCCTGCAAAGTGGCCTCCACACGGCTCGTCATGGCAAGCCTTCAGAACAATCCCAATCTCTTCTCCTGCAACACATCTTCTGAGCACTTCATCTTTGCCTTTCTTGTACAGTGCACCACCTAGTAGGGTGTAGGGGGCTGATTCTAGCATAAGCTTCTTCCTATCCCGACTAGAAATACCAGGAGGATACTGTTGGGTTGCCAGCAGATTGGCAATGTCTGCATACCAAGGAGTGACAGTTTCTACCAAGAATAGGGAAGCATCAAGGAGGTCTGGATCATCCTGCTCCTCATCTGCAGTTTGTGGGATACGCGACAGATGATCAGCCAAAACATGGGAACGACCAGGCTTAGTAATCACCTCAAAGTCGAACTCCTGGAATAAAAGGAGCCATCTCATCATTCGCCCTTTCACATCTGCTTTGTTCATCAGGAAGGACAGGGCCTCATGATCCACATAAAATTTAAAGTGGGTGGATAGGAGGTAGTGGCGAAACTTCTCTAGGGCAAACACCATTGCCAAGCACTCCAGCTCTGTCACTGTATAGTTCCGTTCTTTATCAGTGACTTTTCGGCTTGCATAATAGATCGGTTGATCTAGCTTCAAGGAGCCCTTCTGGCAAAGGACAGCACCTAAGCCTTCAATTGATGCATCAGTGTGTACATGGAAATCTTTCGTCCAATCAGGAGGTTGAAGAATGGGTGCCTCAATCAGACACTGCTTCAGAGTGTGGAAGGCTTTGTCACATTCTTCCGTCCAAGTAAACTATGCATCTTTCCTCAGAAGCTTGTGCAAGGAGGTTTCCTTTGTTGCAAAATGAGCTATGAACCTTCTGTAGTAACCCACATGGTCTAAGAATCCCCTCAACTGTTTGAGGTTGGTGGGTGCTGTCAGAGCTGTGATCTTTTCGATCTTTGCAGGGTCTGTTGATATCCCTTGTGCAGAGACAATGTGGCCCAACAGAACTCTAGAAGAGACCCCAAAGATGCATTTGTCGGGGTTGAGGGAAATCCCATACTCCCGGCATCGGTCAAAGCATTGTTCCAGGTGTTCCCAGTGTTCATGGATCAAACTATAGACACAGAAGTCATCCAAATATACCTCAATAAAGTCGTGCAGATGATTTTGAAATGCGGCCATCATGACTCGTTGGAAAGTAGTAGGGGCATTGCAAAGCCCAAACGGCATCACTTGGTAAGCGTAGGTCCCCCATTCTGTGGTGAAGGTTGTTTTGGACTGGTCTTCTTCTGCAATTTGGACTTGGTTGTATCCGCTGAATCCATCCAGAAGGGAATAAAGCTCATGTCCTGCCACTGTGTCCAACAGTTGGTCTGTGAAAGGGATAGGAAAGTGATCCTTCTTCGTCTTGGAATTAAGCTTTCGAAAATCCACACATATTCGCAATTTTCCATTCTTCTTGGGTACAACCACGATGGGTGAAACCCATTCACTATTTGCCACTGGATAGATGAACTCGGCTTCCAGAAGCTTCAGCAGCTCCGCTTTCACCAATGTGGAATAATTCGGGTTCATTCGCCTCTGTCGTTGCCGTACTGGCTTGGCATCAGGTTCCAAGTCAATATGATGTTGACATATTGTGGGATCAATCCCCTTTAGGTCTTTGTAGGACCATGCAAACACGTCCAAATTTTCTTTCAACAAGTTGTACAAGGTTGACAATTCCTCTTCTGGGAGGCTGCTACCCACCTTCAAGTGGCGTTCAGTGCCATCTGCATCCACAAAAGTTAACTGCCTTTCACCTTCTACTTCACGGATGAAGGTCCCACGGACTGCTTCTGGATACAGATCCGACTCCTTCAAGGGAGTGGTGTCCTCTTCTGATGTCCCACTAGAACCAACTTCTTCTGTTGGTGGAGACTTAGGTTGCTCCTTAAGATATTGGAATGGGATTAGAGTCGTTTCGGGTTTGGTTTCAAAATTAATTACATCTTGGCTTGAAGACTCCTCTTCTGAAGATGACACATCTAGGAATGTCACATAACAGGGACCCTTTGATACCTGTTGGGTTGGTGGGATTGGTGCTTGTTGGCACGGTGCATCATCATCATCTTTTCTTGGCAAGGGTGAGTGAGGGCGGCAAGAGCCACTGTTGAAAGACGGCTTAGTCTTCTTTATCCATTCCTTATAAAGGTTTTGCATATGAGAAGATCCATTTACTTGACCAAATGGTACCATCACCATTCTGTCCCATAGCATGAGCTCGTCTGCTTCTGATGCTTTTGAAACTTCTTCTCCAAATGTATCCTCTTCGGGTGGAATAGACTCTTCTAGCTCACTTTCATAACCTTCTTCGTCCATATCATATCCATCCTCTTCTGTCTCTGTCTCTGCTTCTGCTTCTGCTTCTGTCTCTGCTTCTGCTTCTGCTTCTGTCTCTGTAGGAGCTCTGTAACAGAAGAACAGATTCTCTATTTCATCTTCTGCCTCTGTCTTGGCTTCTACTATGGCCACGTAACAGGGAGAGCAGTACATCCATGCTTCTATCTCACTGTCAGAAGTGATTTCAGAAGTCATTCCTGGTTCATGCATGAAGTATTCACCCATTGATAGTGGCATTGCATCTTTTGGAAGTCGGTTTACAGTATCCACTATTAAGGAACGTGCCACAGTTTTCTTGGGGAGGATCTGTTTGACAGCAGCTTCGTCTGCTGATGTTCCATCTGTAGCCTCATTAGGGGAGTCAGAAGATAATTCCAAGGAGGTGGATCCATGTCCTTTTTGAGAACCATACAGTTTCAGCACCACTTTATTGGGCCTTCTTCCCAAGGTCAAGGTTCCTTTGAACCAATCCATCCTTGCTCGGGCTTCAAAAAGCCATGGTCTGCCGAGTAACAGAGGATAGGATGTACCATAAGAGTTTGGCTTCACCACCAGATAGGTCACCCAATAATCTTTTCCAGCCACTGTAGTCTTCACATATGGGAGAATGCCCAAAGGCTTGATTCTACTCTGATCCGCCAGTCTGATGAGCCATTGGGTGGGTTGCACACCTTGTAGGCGTAGATCCTTCATTGTCACATCCGTCATAATGTTCACTGATGAACCACCATCAATCAGTGCATTTGTAATGAAGCAGCCTTCTATCCACACGCCAGTCTCTGGAGTACCCGGATCTAGGAAGGCGTTAGCTACGTCTACGTCTTTGATAGGCTCTGGAGCTTTGTTGGACTTTGTCACTGTTAAGGGAGCAATCCTTAAGCCATGTCTTCTTGTCAGTATACTTTTGAACCTTTTTCGGAAACTGGGAGACAACATCAATAATTGTCGGAATGTGAGGTTTGGTTTAAAGGTATCTAGATCTCTGACCAGATCGTATTCCTTAATAGGATCCACTGGCTTCTCTAATCGGTTAGGGAATGGGGCAACACCCATTTTCATTTTCCCTCTTTCTTCCAACAGAGGAATTACAAGAACTTCTTCTGCCACTTGTGGCACTTCCTCCTCTTCTGTCTCTTGGACCTCTGGTCCTGTCTCTGGAACTGTCTCTGTAACTCTCTGTGGCACTGTAGGGCTCTGTACGGCACTGTTAGGCTCTGTTCTGTTCTGTTCTTCTGGGGGAAGATTGAACTTCACTGTTCTGGCAAGAGGGTTATTTCTTTCTGGATAGGTGGTTCCGTCTTCTTTGCACGTGTGATGGCAACAACTTCCAATTCCACTAAATTGGAGGTAGGCTCTTGGGCCTTGGCCGGACTATCAGTAGCACTGTTTTTCACAGGGGCTGGGCTTGGACAGTCTTTTGTAGTGTGGCCTTCTCCTTTGCATCGACTGCATAAGGGCTTGTAATCCACTGACCTTCTAGGATTTGGACAATTTGGTGAGATGTGTCCCTTTTCTCCGCATCTGTAACACTCCACTTCTGTTCTCTAACCACCGCCAGACTGTCTTCCTCTGTAGCTTTGAGAGGGAAATCTTCTGGGTCCAAAATTAGGACCAAACTCTCTAGGCTTGGGTCCAATATCCTGTGTTGTCATTTTGGATTCCAGCAAGTTGAATCTTGCGTCTTCTTCCTTCCTTCTCCTATCATGCATCTCCTTCAGAGTGCAAATGTTCTTTGTATGGTTCTTCCGCAAATAGTAGGAACAGAAAGCTCCAGGAATGGTTGGTTTGCGTGTACATTCAGTGGCTAAATGGCCTGCTTGATGACACTTACCACACCAAGTATTTGACCACATCACATCTCTTCCTGCTCCTACAACATTGGATATGCTGGCAGTATTCACTTTCAGCGTCTGTAGCTGCTCTGTAATCACATCCATCAACTCCTTTTTGATGTTTGCAACTGAGTTGGATAAGTAATCCTTCAAACTTTCTCCTCCTGAGGCACTGGCAGGAGGGTTTTGAGGAGTCTCTGTAATCACTGCATAAACAGGTTGGGCTGGTACAGAGGGGTCTCTGTTCTGGTTCTGATTCAGAGCTCATGTTTGAACTATTGGCTGTTGACTCCAGTTGGTAGGATTCCACTGTTGCTGCTGATTTGGCATTGAGGAAATTGGTTGGGACCATTGTTGTTGTGGTTGAACCATCATTTGAGGCATGGATTGTGGCCACTGTGGATTTGGTGCACTGTACTGTGATACTGGAGGTATCTGTTGGTAGGGATAGGGAACAGTCCCTGGAACTGCATTTGGTGGATACATAATTCCTGGCATCAGAGGAGGTAGGACTCCTCTTCATGTATTCATCGCCAATCTAGCTTCCACTTCATCGTACAGTCTTGCACCTTCTGTTGCAGCTTGCAGGGTGGCTGGTCTTTGTAGCTTCACAAACTTACGGACTTTTGGTTGTAATCCTCTAAGAAACACCCCTAACTGAATGCCATCATCTAGATTATGGTTAGTCCATCTCTTCAGGATGGATTCCATTCGTGAGACATAGGCTTCTACTCTTTCTCCCGAGGACTGACCTAGGTTCATGAATTCCTCTTGCATCCGCTCTTCAAAACCTTCACGCCTGAATTTAGTGAGGAAGGCCAACTTCAGGTCGTCCCATGTGCCAAAAGCTCCTGCTGCTTGTCTCTCATACCACTGAAACGCCGCGCCCTTGAAAGTGGCGGGGAATATTGCTAACCAATGCTCAGGGGTTCTGGCATTGTTAGCCACACACGCTACCATAAACTCTGCTACATGAAGGTCGGGGTCTTCATTATACTCTCCCTTAAAAACTGGCAATGGGACTACATTCGCTGGCCTGTCATCAATATTTCCAGGACGGATTTGGCTTGGAAGTGGACCTCCAGCAGGAGGAGGAAGGGCTTGATGTGCCATTGGGACTTCTGTAAAGAGTTCCGCAAGGGCGTCAAAGGCGGCTTCTGCTGCGAGCTCATTCTCAGCCTTGATTTTTGCTTTCTCTCTTCTCACGTACCTCTGGACTCGTTCTAACGCTTGCCTCTTTATTGCGTCATTCATCAGGGGGTTGGCTCCACTAGGTTGTTAGTGCTCCACAGAGGGATAACAAAAGACTTCAGTCTCTGGAGGATTCTCTTGCCAACATTTCTTCTACTTCTTTCTTTTCAATGTCCCTGAATTCTGCTTTCATTCCACTGCACAAAGGAAGGTATTCGGTTCTGAAGGTGTCAAAATGCATACGTCTGAGCATTGTGGTGGTGCCATCATCATAGTAATGCCAGCTTCTGATGGTTTCAACAGTGTATGTTATGAAAAACACTCTGTCCACCAACTTTCAGTGGGTTGCTAATTGAACAAATAGAAGATTATCAGTACACCAAGCATCCCATGTATCTTGCTGTTGAGCATCCACGAACAAATTCCAACTCTTTTCCTTCTTGTCTTTGTGAATCTCTACAGACCAAGACTCCTGAAGCTTCTTCACAATCTCCCACTTGATGTTGTCTGGAAACTTCTCAATGAATGCCAAATCTTCCATGGATGGTCATTCTCTCTGTTTCTGCTCTTCAGTTTATTCCCAAACAGTTTGCCACCAAGATGCAAGTTTCTGCTGCTTCAACAGGAAGAGGAAACTGTCCACCACATAGAGCATGCATCATGATGGTGATGTGTTTCCGCCATTGTGGGATGAACTTCTTGTGGAAAGTGGCTTTGATTATGAGGAATTCCAACTCTTCAGTGGAAGAAGGAACTTTACAAACATCCATTGAATTCTTCTCTTCTTGGCAATGCCATTTCCTTCATTTTCAGCCTCTTCTGGTGCTTGTTGATGACAAGTTTCCCCGGCTGCGCACCAAAAACATGGAGCCCCAAGAAGAACACCAAGGAAAAGGGAATTCTCTTGCAAGAAAATCTATCTTGTAACATCAACAAGCTTGTTTATCATGTTTCATATGATCACAATGAAGAAAAAAAACACCAGGCACAACAAATCTTCATGCAGCATCATGTAGATCTCCCACGGATTTGATAGAATCAACCATATTCTTCAATATCTTCACAAAATCCATCAATATAATAAAGAAAGCAAAATAATACACCATCTTTGAGTGGAAATACATCACATAGTATTCATCTTCAATATCTTCATAGTCTTCTCTCTCAATCTCTCATATACAATCACTCTGTTTTAGTAGAATTGGCTATCTCTGACTCTCTCTCTCTCTCTCCATCAATAATACATCATGTCCTCACCACAATCTCTCAAAAATCACTCTCAATAATCCTTTTTAGTTCGTGGATACCCCTCCCAAGAGGTATGTCTGATATGAAGAGTCACCAGAGCCACTACAGTGTCCTTTCATAGCTCACTACTGTCACTTCACTCTAGTCTTCACTTGAGTCTTCAGCAGCTACTTCTTTCACTTCTTTCAGCTCTTTTGCACTTGTATTCACCTCTTTCCAAGGCTAGAAAACTTTCCCAAGCTACACTCTCATCCATCAGAATACATACAGAAGCATACAGAACAGTCACAGAACAGTACCAGACAGCTACAGTACAGAACATAACAGAACATAACAGAAGCTCTACAGAAGACCTACAGAAGGTTACAGAAGGTCATCAAAACCACATAACTCATACTCAAACCATTCCAAACTCTCACAAACCATTCAATAAGCTTTCTCAAGATCTCAAGATCTCAATCTTCATCAATCAATACTCCATCCCTCCTTACAGAAGACAATCAGAACAAAAGAGAGCAAAACAGAAGGTATACAAAACCAATCAGAACCTATCAGAGCATCACAGAACCACTAATAAACATCATGAAATTCCAAAACACAATCAATATCATCCAAAACACTCTGAAACCACTTCCAAACCAATCAATCATCTCATAAAATCAACCATTCAGCTCTCAAAAACAACAAAAATCAGCCAAAAAACAAGTCATTTCAACACTCAACACTCCCCGGTTCTTTGCAAATTCCAACACACAGGTTCATTCCTACAAACTGAAGCAACATGCCCTGGAAGTCCACAATTGTTGCATAGAACTACATTTGGGCAGTCCCTAGCAAAGTGCCCAGAGTGGCAGTAGTTCACGCAAACATCAGGGGGGAGCCTAGAAGTGCGTCTATTTTTCCCTCGGGACAGACCTGACGCACGCCATCCCTCGGTTCCACGCCCCTTCTAAGAACAGAGATTGTCAATCCCCATGTGCCTGGTGGCTACAGCAAACACGAAAAAGAAAATGATTGCATTGATCGAGGAATCAGGCATGGCCAAGAAGATCTGCGTCTATCAGAGACAGAGAAGAGAAGACGAGTCAAAGAGGAAACGAGAAGAAAGAATTTGAAATATCATCTCTGTTTGAAATTGCGACTTGTTTGGAATTGCACCATTCTTGTTGGAGGCCATATCTATTTGCCACGATTACTTTCATTATCCTTTCTAAAAAAATATATATATACGGTTTGGAAATCCTTATCACTAAAGCCTCTTCACACCAATCCTTTCTCACACTAAGCTTTACTTTCATACACACTCAAATTGATTTCCATTAGTTTATAAAAAAGTGCTTGAATCTTTGCAAAAACTAATTGAGCATCTATGTCATCAAGGGTTTGTTGACACTTGTACTAGTGCATCTATTCCAATATCTGTCAAAGCAATGTGTAATCGGGATTAGACACTGCCATTTGGTAAGACCTTCCCGCATGAAATTATTTGCTTACACAATTATCGAATCCCTTATCTTCTTGTAAAAGGATAGACATTGCCCGAGAGTTCTCATGGTAAGACCTCCTACTAAAGATGATTGAAGTGGAACATATAGCAAAATTTAATGGTGAAGGCTTCCATGCCTGGAAGGAGAAGACCATGTACCATCTTATGCGGAAAGACTTATGGGACTTGTTTGAAGATGATGCAAATAACAAGAAGGAAGATGATGAAGATGGGCTCGTTGAAGAAGACCAGTTCAAATCCAAAGAATGGAAGAAGATGAATAATAAGGCACTAGGCATCATTACCTGGGGACTAAGTGATGATGTGCTACATCATATATCTGGCATAAGAAATGCTAGAACCGCATGGGAGGAACTAGATAGAATGTTTGGTACCCAAGCAAAGAATTCAAAGGTAAAACTTCTCATGCAGTTTTATAAACTGGATATCCAAGACAGTGCTTCTATGACCATACACATTAATAAGTTTAAGAGTTTTAAAACTTAGCTTGCAACTCTTAAAAAGAATATTGATGAAGATGAAGCAATAGGCGTATTGCTTGTAAGTGTAAACAAGGATCCATATGAGAACATTGTGTCCACTCTAAGTAATGTTCCGAGTCTCTCACTCAAAGATATTGAGCACTCACTGCTTGATGGAGAAAGCAAATTTAAAAGCAAAGATGTAAAAGAGACCAGCTCAAGGGAAAACCTCTTATACACTAGAGGAGGTACTGGACCCAAGGGAAGAGGTCGAGGATTCAACACCGACAACAGGAATCGGATGACATGTCATTATTGTGGTAAAACTGGCCATATTGCCAGTGAATGCTTCCACAAGAAAAGAGCACAGCAGATGCAAAATAACCACCACCAAAATCAATTCATGAATGAAGAAGAAGAAGAAAAAGATACTTCTGCTACCATCAACAACTATGATAAACTGTTTTAAGGAATTTGTTCCCATAGTGGATATTGTAAAAACCCTACCAAAGATGTAAAGTTTCAAGCCTTAACTTGACTAGGCTGCCTAAGAGCTAGTCTCCTGGTCCATGTCTACATGTAGGAGGGGCAAAAGCCAACAAGGGTAGAGACTCATCATTTGAGGGGGGGTGTTGAGAAATCAAATGATGTATGCCTAGAAGAGGCTTTGTATAAGAGAGATGACAAAAGTTGTATGCTCTAAGAAGAGATGTCCAAAATCCCATATGCACAGTGAGGTACATTGGTACTATCCAAAAAAAACTATAAAGGCATGTACTTGACACTCATTTCAATGTAATGACACTATCAGTTTGAGTCACTCAAAACTGTCTTTATGAGTCCAAGCTAATCTATCTTGGAACCTAATTCATTTGAGTTACAATATCTCACTCTGATTATGTATCGTGTGTTTGACTTGCATCCACCATAGCCAACTAGCTCTAGATCCTTGTTTCTCAACAAAGAGTCATTGGAAGGCTAGGATACAGGTGCTCAGATACTTGAAGGAAACTCTTGACTATGGTATCATATACAGTTCCTGAACTTCTCTTGTGGGGAATTGTGATTTAGATTGGGCAAGAGACAATGATTCCAAGAAGTTAGTTTCTGGTTATTGTTTCTCTTTGGGTTCAAGAATTTTCTCTTAGATTAGTAAGAAGCAACCAATAGTGGCATTGTCTTCTACCGAAGCAGAGTACAAGGCAGCTTGTTTTGCTGCATGTGAAGCATTATGGTTGAGAAGGATCCTATGGCATATGGGAGTGCAAGATGAAGAACCAGCTGTGCTGAGATGTGACAATCATAGTTACACTACCATTGCCAAAAATCCACTGTTTCATGTGTGCACCAAACATATAGAGATCCAATATCACTATGTGTGTGATTTGATGGAGGATGGGATAGTGGAATTGGGTGGTCTACTGTCCAACAGAGGAGAATGGAGCGGATATCTTCACCAAAGCACTTACGAAGGATCTGCTTGACATTCATCTTCAAAGACTCGGCATTGGGCTGAAGAGATAGTTCACCTATGGGTGGACATTGAGGGGGATTGTTAGATATGCTCAATGCCCCACCCTCATAAGGTGTGACCAATGATCCATGGTTCTTAAAGTTGTAAGGCCCCCATTATGAGGAGAAGCCAAATGTGAGCCGAGATATTGATTGAGTCCTGACTTGTATATCAGATGAGGCCTATGTGACCGGATGGCAAAAAGGTGACCATTGTGGGTCTAATCTTTGGGTTGGGCTGAGTAGTTGAGCTAGTAGCAACTTGAGGCACATTGCATCGAGTTGCAGGGTAAGGGAGTTAAAAGGGGCCCCTATTTTGGGGTCCGAGGGCTGCGGAAGCGGCCTTGGAATATTCCCTGGCCGACTAGTGGAGGCTCATATGGTAGGTCGATCACGCTGACCTAACCACCTTTGCGGGCTATAAAATCTAAACCCCTTCACAACCATCGATCATCTATCTTTCACCCAATCAGAGTTGTTCCAGCAGCTAGCCTTAAGCTCTTCACCTATCTTCTATCTAGATCACCATCTAAGCTTCATTGTGGAAGCGCACGGGTGGACAGAGCCATCTCTGTATCAATTGTTTGGAGCTAAAGAAATTTTCTAATTCTCCTCTTATCTGTTGTGTACTCTCTATCTCTATCTCTTTCTCAGATTCTGTTCACTGTGCTGTGTAATTTTTACAACTAAGATACCGAGGAGCTATTTTTCATTGTTCTTGGTAACATCTTCACTCTAGGATGGATTTGAAGGTCCATAGGGTTTGTGAACAATAGAATGTGTGCTGTAATCAATTTAAGAGAGCTTCTACTCCATGTGTGGAGCTCACTCAAGTTGTTAATGATGCCTATTCATGTCTCAATGATGCTACATCAGTGTGGGATGGTTTGTGAGTTGATATATAAGCATTGATAGCTCTAGTTGTGAGTTGATTTGCTATTGGTTAACATGGCATTGACTATTTAATGTATGTTGGAAGATCTTCCTTCATGTCTACCTAAAGTATATGTAGTCAGTGATGCCTACATGAATATGTTACTGCTCCCAAATGTTGTGAGAAAGGTTGTCAAACGTTTTTGCGTGTCATTGACCTGGAATACCTTGTTGTTGAGCCATTACTGCATTTTAGTCTAGGGACTGAAATTTTCCTATTTGGCAAAGCATATGACTATATAAATTGGTTCGGATTTTGGTGACTCTCTTTGATTGAGCTATTGATGTATGACTCTACCCGAGCTACTTATGTATGTTACATGACTGAATTGAGCTGAACTAACCTGGATGCAAAGTAGCTACTTAATGTACATGTGTTCTTTGAATGTTATGAAAGCGTTTTATTAGTGGTAAGAAATCTTGGTGTGTTGGAGTTGCTGATAGCACAACCAACTTGGATATTGTAGTAAATATTGTTGGCTACAGATATGGCAAATGTAAGAGGGTAAAACAATATCATTCAGATTTTCAATTATAAGTTGGAAAATAAGAACTATGCAATATGGAAATTTCTCATGGAGAACTTCTTGATTGGGAAAGGATACTAGGATCTTATTATAGGTGATGAGACTAAACCAAAGCTTCTAGAAAGAAATCCCATTGCTGAATAATAGAGAGCACATCATGCTTGACTTGAATGGGCTCATGGTGTCTTACGTTGGCTCTCATTGTTTATCTCAGGTGCAATGGTCATGTAGATCATGAATTGCAAGTCATAGAAAGATGCATGGGACATCTTGATGTGTTATTATGGCGATACTACTCGTGCATGAAAAATTTAGCTAAAACAAAAGTTTAACACTATGAATAGAAAAGGATGATCAATACAGGACTATGTCATGTAGAAAAAAACCATTGCTAAGTTCAATTCAATGAACATGGTTGTTTTATGAGGGAGTTTGGAAATGATTGTAAGCTGATAGTAAGCTAGAGACCAAATCAATGGTCATATGTTCACCTTGGATGTTAATATTCCACAGATGAAATCAACTATATTTTCCCATGGACAAAGTATCACTAGAGATCTTGAGATATGGTAGCATAAGCGCATCGGGCATGATAATGTCCAAAGGCTACATACTATGCAAAAAAAGTAGGTGGTTACAGGCTTGCCAAAGTTTCCTACTTGGATTTAGGTCATATTTGTGATGCATGCTAGTTTGGAAAGCAGTTTTGGTTTCCTTTCATGAAGCATGTTCAAAACAGCTCTAGACCAGTGCAGTCGATTGATTCAGATATTTGGGGACTATCTCATAATGCTTCTCTTGGTGGATACAGGTATTATGTCACATTCATTGATTATTTTAGTAGGTATACATGGGTGTATATATGAAAGCATAAGGATGAAGTACTTGCTATTTTTAAATATTTTAAGTCTCAACTTGAGAAGGAATTCGATTGCTCTATCTCTTATTTGAGATCTGATAGTGGAGCTGGGTATGTCTCCAATGAGTTTGATAGATTCTTGGAAAATAATGGCATTCATAGGCAACTTACTTCTTGTAGTTACACTCAACAATAGAATGGAATAGCAGAAAGGAAAAACTAGGTTCTTATGGAGGCTGCTAGAGTGATGCTTAATGAGAAGAACATGCCACTATATTATTGTCTTAAAATTGTAATGATAGCTATGTATGTGCTGAATCAAACTCCTACAGTAGGGATTCATGACATGACACCTAGAATTGTATGGTCATAAGCTAGATAGACATCTCAAAGTCTTTGGTTGCATTGCATACATACAAATTCTAGATGAAAAGAGGAAAAAGTTGGAACCTAAGGCACAAAAGTGTGTATTTATTAGCTATGCTCAGGAATGGAAAGCTTATAAATGCTTTCATCAATCTATAAAGGAAACTATGATCAATAGAGATGCCATCTTTGATGAGTTGGCTTTGTGATATAGTTCATTTGTTATCATTCCCAATGATCAATCTTTAGATCATGTATCTACTACTATTCCGTAGCATAGTACTACTATGTATGGACCTATAGGTGATGTATCTCCAAGTGTTTCTCCTTGCACTAGTAGGTTATGCAACCATGTATCACCATCCACTAATAGTGCTATGTCAGTGAGGGACATGAAGAAGAATGCAAAGGTAAAGAGAAAGTTCTTGATGATGCTCTTGGGATGTTGGCTTCTAGATATGATTCCGCTAATAGCTTGGATTTTGAACTTGGAATTCCTTCTATTTATATTCCTAGAGTTAAGTAGAATAGATATGTAATGCCTCATGAGAGGGGAGAATCAACTAGTGCACATGAGTTGAGAAGGTCAAGGAGGGTGAGATACCCGGTTGATAGGCTTACATATAGTGGATTTTCAACAAAGCATTATGCATATATGACAAAAGTCATGGAACATAGAGAGCTTGCTACATTCAGTGAAGCTTGTCATGGATACAAATTCATGTAAGGCAATGTATGAGGAGATGAATGCACTGGCAAAAAATTAGACTTGGGAATTAGTAGCATTGCCTGATGGTAAGAAGTCAATCGGCTATAAATGAGTCTAAAAGGTTAAGTGCAAGTTTGATGGTAGAATTGAAGGGAATAAAACCAGGTTAGTGGCAAAAAGATATGCACAATAGTATGGCCTAGATTATGAGGAGGCATTCAGCCCTGTTGCCAAAATGGTAGGTATTAGCACAATTATTGTATTGATTGCAGCAAAGGGATGGACATTATAGCAAATTGCTTTTTGAGTAGGTCTGTAAGAGGTGCTGCAATTAGGGTATAGTTTCTGATGAATATCATATACCATCCTATTAGACCTAGAAAACTTCTCACTTCCTTGATAGTGGTTGGGGGTGGCCAATCTTGAACATCTTTGACCTTGGCAGGATCTATTGATATACCTTTAGTAGATACTATGAATCCTAAGTACTCAATCTTCCTTTTGAAGAAGGCACACTTCTTCTTCTTGGCATATAACTTGTGTGTTCTCATTGTCTCTAGGACAATGCGAAGATGTGGTTCATGATCTTATTCTTCCTTAGAATAAGTTAGGATGTCATCAAAGAATACAAGAACAAAATCATCAAGATGAGGCCTAAAAATTTCATGCATCAATCTGTTGAAGGTGATGCATTTGCTAACCCAAATGACATCACGATGAATTCGAAATGACTCTATCTTGTGTTGAAGGAAGTTTTAGGAATATCTTCATCCTTGATTCTAATCTGATAATATCCCGACTCAAGATCAATCTAGAAAAGATCCTTACTCCTTGTAGATGATCGAGAACCTTGTCTATCCTTGGGATCGAGTACTTATTCTTTATTGTTACCTGGTTAGCCCTCAGTAGTCGATAGAAAGATGGAGAGTTCCATCCTTCTTCTTTTGGAATAATATTGGGGCTCCCCATGGTGAACTACTTGGCTGAATATACCCTTGTTCTAGCAGTTGTTTGAGTTCCTCTTTTAGTTCAATGGCTTTAGGAATAGACATTTTGTAAGGTCCCTTTGCCACTGGAGCGGCTCTTGGAACAAGTTTGATCTCATGATCGACTTCTCTTTCCGGAGGTAACTCAGTTAGCTCTTTAGGAAATATGTCAGCGTATTCTTTTAACTAGGATGGTTCTTCTTCTGTCTGACCATCTTGATTTACCTTGTTTAGCTTGATCAAATAAACAAGTAATCCTTTCTTCAAACCTTTCACAATTCAAGAAGCTTTTTCTAATTGAACTTTAGGTTTCCCTGTTTCACCTTGTGTAGTTGCTATTTCACCATTCAAATTTTGAAATGTGACTTGACCTTTTCCACAATGGATATGAGCATCATTGGGAATCGGTCAATCCATTCCCAGTAAACATTCATAATCTCCTAAGCTCATTACTTTGAACCTTATACTTGAAAGGTTTTCTCCTAGGTTAAACTCTACCTTGGCAGTTTGTTGTGTAGAAAGTACTTTCTTTTCATTTGCTAATTCCACAAGCATATAGAGGGCAGTAGTCCACAAGGACTAGGGTTAGTGCTATAACCCTATAGTTTTAAGATGTTGTTAGTGTGCTTTAGTTCTATATTTTCGTACTTATAACAAACTATATAGTTCTAATAGCTTAGTAGTAGGCTTCTTTAGTTCTATGATGCTATTAGTAAATTATAGTTTTATTCATGCTGTGAATTAGTCAATTAGTTTGTGTTTTGTATTGCAATGGCTCAATATATTTGTGTAGTTAATTTGGTATTGTATTTGTTCTTAAGAGTTAATATAGTTTTCTCATTCCATCAGCAACAAGGATTATGCACTCGTGAGGTGCTTTGAGTGGCATCATGCATGAAAAGTGTGCCACCATGTTACCTATGTAATACTTCTTTACTCCAAATAGTCCTTTGCAAGCAAGTTGATGCACACTCCAACACTCCTTGTCTCCATGAGATTGGTAAGTAAAACTTTTTTTGGGCAAAAAAAAGAAAGAAAACGAGAAACATAAAGTAAACATAAAAATAAAGACAAAAAAAAAATAAAAGGATGAAAAATCATTTTCAATTTCTATTAAGAAGCACAATTATAATAGAATAGAGTGGGATGTTTCATGAACTTAATGATGTTTTGTGGTAGCATGGTTGTATAGTACCACAATCATACCTATGGCAAATAGACAAGGGTCACTCACATGAAAAATAAAGAAACCTATGAGTTTAAAAAAATACATAGCACACATAACTCAAAGGATGATGAATTGATGAAAGGTTTGTTAATGCTAAAAGGCATCTACGCAAGTTTTCTTTTCTCTATGATATTTTGCTACTCTACCACTATTTATCTCTAATATACTCTATACTCTTCTTCTTAAAACAAGGAAAAGTGGAGAGAAGAATAGTAAAATAAACCTCTTCTCTCTCCACTTTTGGAATCTTATTCATTATGAGATGTGATGCATTGCCTTCAATGCAAAATGATTAATAGATGTGGCCTAATTCACTTTTTATTAGAAAACAAGTGAAGTAAGATTTCAAGAGTTCCTTTTATGATTTTTTGGATTTTTAATATTTTGAAATTTGGTCAAGAAATAAACTTGGTGGTCACTTTTTTTTCATTTGAAAATTTATTTGGAGGTAAAATTGAAATTTCTAAAATGTGAGAAGTCTTGGATATTCCTTCTCTCTGAGCTATTCTCCTCCATTCTACTACTCTCATAGCTTTGCTGCGTAACCCTTCTCTTTGTCTATTGATCATGCCTTCACACATTGAGCTACTTGTTTTTTAAAAACCCTCTCTTGCTCACAATCCATTAACAAAATCTAGCCTATATAGTCTATCTATGTTTTTGCGTTCTCTGCCTTCTCACTATTCCATTTCCATTAACATATCTATGTTTATGTGTGTGTGTGTGTGTGCGCGCGTGCCTCTCTAGTCTACCTCCATAGACTAAACTACCTTGTTCTCATTAACATCTTTGTGTGCCTATCAATTCATCTTCAATATACCTCCATAGACTCAATTATTACATTTTCATTAACATCTCTATGTGTGTATCTGTGTGTGTCTTTCTGTGTCTCTCTAGTCTACCTCCATCTGTATGTTTATCTACACCTCTCCTGTCTATCTCCATAGACTCAAACTACCTTATTTCCACTAACATCTCTGTGTATCTATCTAGACTACGTTGACACACTCAACATATATTTAACTAAATTATGTAATCAATTCATATATTTTAAACTTGACATCATGGATGTTTATAAGAAAAATGACTTTAGTTAAGAAGGAGTTGCACACTAAGTTAGATCTTGTATATGCTCCTTTATTCAAGAGAACACATCATACTAGTGCTACTTTTGAAGTTCTACAATACTATATGCATGTGTGATTGAAGCATGTGGACTTGTGGGTTAATGGGAGAATCTATTCAATTGATCCCCTAACCAATAAACCTTCTATTTATAACAAAAATTGTAGATTATATGTGTGAGGCTGATAATGGATTGCTTGGTTACACAAGCCGGATCAATGAACTAGAGTTAAAGGTGTTTACACTCTACCAAGAAATTGTAAAAAACTCTCATGGTATCATTGTTGCACATCAACTTTAAATTCAGTAGCTAATATTACACATGAAGTAAGTGAGTGAAATAATACCTTAAAACAATGATCATATTATCACAATATAGGATACTGTTCATGATCTTAGTATCATGAATGAGAAGACAAAGGTGCAATTAGATACCTGAAGAAGATTAATGGTAAGTTGACACATGACGGCAAACAAAAGTGAAATCCAATTAAACACATGAGTGAAAACAAAAGATAAAGTCAATTGATGAGTTAATTGTGAAAAGATCCCAATGGAAGTGATATATACAGGCTTATAAGATCATCCATAAGAAAAATTATATATCTTCCTAGATCTTCAAAGTTAATATAGACCCAACACAAAGGTTTTGGAGTTGATATGAGATCCCATGCGTATTATATGTGTTTAAACATTGAAAGAATGAACAAAAAATACCTATGAGATTTGGTTTATAGAGCTCAATAATTACAAGGATTTATGCAAAATGCAATCGGAAATGGTAATTTGTTACAATATGGATGTAGAAAAATGTAGTGATAAATAGCAATTTTTCATAAAATTGGATAAATTGAGGTCATCAAATGAGTAAAGCTTGAAATTTAGTGTCACTTTGATTAAAAAAATCCTTAGAATTCTACAAAGACAACCCACGAAACTTTAGTGTTCAATCAAAGTCCCATGTATGGTGGCTTGCTGCATTCAAAGCTTCCAAGGAGGCATTTGAGATGTTGTAACACTTCTTCATGTGCATAAGTATTCCAAACGTCATTGATTGCCAAGAGCATAATGAGATGTTCTCAATCAAAGGGCAGGATGAATAAATGGTTGAATGGCACCTTGTAGGAGACTTGAAGACTTTGAAATGCATGTGGAGAATATCTGATGGTGCATATACAAGATTTCTATCCCTACATTGCTTGATAGAGTGAATGGAATGAAAGGAAAGAAAGAAGAACTAAAAATGAGTGATAAGAGCTACACCAACACATGATAGATAATATCTTGCACGAAAGCATTGTCAAAGGACAATTGAGTCAAGCTACAAATCTGTAGAGGATCAGAATTATAGCAAGATAAAAGAAAGCTATAGAAAGAATATCAAGTGAGATTCCCTGTAAAGATTAAGAGTTTGATTTCTTACACTTGGACTTTAGAGTAGGAGAAGATCTTTAGTCCTTCATCTTCTTCTTTTCATTCATGAGAGAGGTAAGAGAGGTGAAAGTAGACTTCAAATAAATGGGTAACAAAGAAGGTGCAATTAACTTCAATGGTCAAGAGGTGAAGTACATGAGTAAGTAATCAAGATGCCTCTCAACATGGTAAGAGTGCAATAAGATAAACATCCCTTCATAACATAGGAGTAGAAGGAAACAAGAGATAGGGATAACATGTTGCTATAGAGTCTTCATTAAAGACTATCTCTCGATCGCCGCACCTCTCATTGACCTTGTCAAGAAGCAAGTCTCCATTATATGGACATTTCCCGAACAATCTAGCTTTGAAAAGCTTAAGCATAGTTTGGTAACCACCCCTATTTTAAGGCTACTTAACCTAAGCAAGGAGTTTGAAGTCATAATTGACGCAAGCTCTCTTGCTATTATCGGAATCATAGATTAAGTCTGTTGGGTTGCATGCTTATGCAAGAAGGACATCCAATAGCCTATGCTTCAAGGAAATTAAATATCCATGAAAGAAACTATGCCACACATGATCTAGAATTACTAGTTGTTATTCACACCTTCAAATTATGGAGACATTATCTACTTGCTGGTAACAAGTTTTCCTTAGTCACTAATCATAAAAGCCTAAAGTGGATTTTTACTAAGCTAGATCTCAATATGAGACAATGCTGATGCATCAAGATCTTGCAAGAATTTGACTTTGAAATCAAATATAGACAAGGTGAAGAAAATGTGATTGCGAATACCCTAAGCGGTAAATCATTTCTTAATACTCTAATCCTAGAGGAACCCTCTAGGGCAAAAAATCTTGCTATAATAATTTGAATGCCTAGTAACACTATCATAGAAATGGCCAAAGAAGAAGCAGTGAAGGATCCAAGCTATCATAGAATGTTAAGAGAAATTCCCATTAAGGATTCAAGCCCAAAACTCAAGCCTAAGTATCAATATTTTTCCATAAGCGAGGAGCTTGTCTATTTCAAGACAAGACTATGTATTCCTGCAAGCCAAGAACTCAAGAAGAAAATACTCTGGGAAGCCCACGATTCTCCATTTTTAAGCCATCTTGGATATGCTAAGACTCTTAATATAGTAAGAAGAAGCTTCTATTGGGAAAGACTCAAGGGTGACATACTCAAGTATGTTACTGAATACCTAAATTGCCAATGAATTAAGGTTGAATGTGCCAAGGTGCTAGGTTAGCTCCGGCCACTTGACATCCCTCAAATGAAATGGGAATATATAAGCATGGACTTCTGTTAACCTCAAACATGACAAGAGCGAAAGAAGGTAGAGAAGACGTAGGGCAAAGGCGAAAAGAAGGTAGCCCGACGGAAGGAAAAGAAGGAGAAAAGCCCAAAAGCGCAAGGACAACTGTCAAAGACCAAGGCAACCATAAAAAGGAAAGGCACATAAAAAGCGCACTCTAAAATCTTGTGAAAGAGTGCCGGGCTCTCACCCGTGCTATTTGTAAAGATAGAAGGGTAGTGAAAAGAAAGCAAGGAAGAGAAAAGAACTATGGGAAACAGGGCCTGGGCTATGACCGCGGCCATGTAAAAAAGGGAAAAAGGGAATGACCGCACAAAAGGGAAGTAGGGTTTTGTATAAAAAGTTGAAAAGTGAATGAAGAGCTCATTCTTTGGTGTGGCAAAACTAGTCTTCTTCTTCCTCTCTTCTTCTCTCCTTCTTCTTGCTTGTGTGTGCTCTTGAGAGAGGGAGTGTGAGAGTGTGAGGGAGTGAGCACGTGAGAGAGTGAGGAATCGAGAGGGTGAAGCTCTCCACCATCTCCTCCCCCCTTCTCCTCTTCTCCTTCCTTCCCTTCTCTTGCGCGCATGGCTATTGAGGATGAGGCTTGGAGAAGGAGGAGGCTTGAGAATGCTTGAGCTAGCATCAAGAATCGTGGAGCTACCAAAGTGTGAGAGAGAGGAGGGCACTCGATCAAGCATCAAGGTAAGTTCACTGCATTCGTAGGATCGATGGTGCGTCGGCTAGGTGAGAGATAGCCATGAGAGCTCGCTTGGAACACTTGAACAATAAGCGGTCTGTGGGTCTTGGAGGTTGAGCAAAAGCTTCCACATTTTGGTTCCGTTGCCGGGACCAACGGATTCAAGCTCGAGCACTCGCGCGCCCCATATCGAGCACCGAAGTAGGGCATTCACCCTGAAACGGAGCTTGAGATAGGTAGGAAGTCTGGCGTGTTTGATCTTCAGAACAGGTAAGTGTTTTTGAACAATCTGGTTAATAATGACTGGAAAACATGGAGAAATTGGTTCAATGTTTTGTTTTCGATTCAGGATGTGTTTAGGATAGATTAGCAGTAAGAAATCACACATGAAGAGGCAGAGGTCTGCTGCTGTGAAACAAGGGAGAAATCACAGGAACAAAGGGAAAAAATGGAGTAGATGCAAGGTAACGGCATAAGGAACACCAAGGACAGAACCTGGAGGGTGTAGGGCAGAATTAGCAGAGTATAAAACTCTGGGGGGGCAGGAGAACCCCATTTTCAACCAACAGAGAGCGAAAGAGATAGAGAGGGAGAGAGTGAGCGAGTTGGGCAGTTGTTCGATCGACTGGAGCTAGGAGGACATTGCATTCGGCGACTTCAGGTAATCGATCTTGTCCACCCCACTCCAACTTTTTCGCGGGGTAATCGCACGACCAATAGGATAAAACACCTAGTGAAAATCGAGCAAATTGGTGTGCGCGACCCATCGGACCGACGGAATTGGACGGCCGGCCCAGTGTCCGATTCCCAGAATCGGACACTCGGACCGATCGGACCTCCCACTCAATCACTAACTCGGACTAACTGGTCCGATCGAACGTGCCACATGGCACTCGGACCAACCAGTCCCTTTTGTTAAAATCGGACGCTCGGACCAACTCGTCCGACTCAACCGCTCGGACCACTCGGACGCCCCGACTCGGACCCACCGGTCCGATCGGACAGAGTAATACACGTCACCACTCGGACCTCCTAGAATCGGACTCCCTAGAATCGGACCTCCTAGATTCGGACCTCTTGGAATCGGGCAGGGTAGGATCAAGCAAGGAGCAACAACGAGAAGGATTTGACGGACAACTAGGCGTGAGGATTTCACCATGATAGAGGGAGTTCCAGATCATCGGTTTGCGGGGGAGCTAGATGTTAGCATGTTTTCGGAAGCCATACAGCAAATGGTGAGCAGTTACGATGCACACGCCCGGTACGAATACCATGGCAGGACAGCGGAGGCAATTATTGCAGACCTAGAGGAGGAGAGGAGGCTAGCCCGCAAGGCATTGCAGGGCATAGCAGACTATAATAGGGACCAACAAGCTAGGAGCCTAAGGCAAAGCATGGAGCTGCATGAGGTACAGCAAGTGCTGAACTTGGCTGGCCGAACCCGAACAGACCAGGAGAGAGCACTCGAGGGAGACCTGACGCTAGGCGAGCTCCTCATGAAACGGCTGTTCGATAACACCGCGGCGGAGCAAAATGCCGCTGCGCTAGCAACCTCGCTACTTGCAGGACTAGGGGCAACCCAGGGCTCAAAGAGCCAGGCCAAAATACCTATTGTCGCTAAGCAACTCGACAAGTACCAACCACTGGACGACCCGTACAGCTTTGTCGAGTAGTTCGAGCAGGTCTGCGAAGCCAATGGCCTCAATGACCAAACCCAACGTTCGCAAGCATTCGGACTTTGCTTAAGTGATAAGGGTAGGACGTGGTATACAAGTCTAGATAATGTAGAACGGGCCAATTTCAATAACCTCAAGGATCTCTTCGTTAAGAGATTTTCCGAACCCGGATACTCTGACAACCTGCTAGTGCGTCTGATGAACGCCAAGCAGAAGGAGAAGGAGGGCATACGCGACTACGTCACCCACGTTAGAAGTCTCCTTAAGAGAATTTCCTTGGGCGAAAGACCGACCGACAGGGCGGTGTCAACCGTGTTCATTAGCGGAATTCGGGATGAAGAATTGTACAAAGCACTAGCGGGCAACTCGAGCTTGCAAAGGGACGTGGTGGCTAGAGTTTTCGAGGAGGCCATTAGGGTCGATGACCAGCTGAGGGAGCGGAGCTCGAGGAGCTCGAACCCGGAAGAACTCAACCCACGGAGTTTAGAACGAACACCAACCTCTAGTGAACGACCCAACACGTCATCCCACGATAAGGGGAAGTCCGCCGAGGCAGACCATGGCTTGGCGGAGGTCAAGACAGAACTGGCCAAAATACAGGACATGTTAAGGCGACCTGCGCGTCAGCATACCCAGTGCGTGTACTGCGGAGGAAACCACCTGCCAGCAGAATGTCAGGACCCTAGGTCAAGACCCTGCACCAACTGCGGAAGGTTCGGCCATGATGCCGCACACTGTAGACTACCACGACGACTGCCGTACACGCAGCCCTACGGCCAGCTCTACCCGGCTAACAGGCCACAGCCATTCTACGGTAGGGGAGCTCCTCTTGCCCTACCAGCACCTAACGATGCGAAGCCAGCGGTCCCTAGGCTGGACATAAACCCTACCAGTATCCCTAGGCCGCCTAGTCCCTATGTGACCCACCCGCCGAGCGATGCTCCTGTGCATTACGTAGAGGAGCCCAGTGACAAAGAAACCTACATGTACCCGTACGTCTCGCATGATGACGAGGGCAATGCAATCCTCATGGATTATCGACCAGTACCGGTGATGGCACTAGGACGAGGACGGGGTAGAGGCCTGGGAGGGCAGCCACCGAATCCAGTCACTTGTTGGACATGTGGGCATCCCGGCCACGTCTTGTCAAGGTGCCCAGAAAGAGAGCAGCAAAATAGGGACAAAGCCGACCAAAGGTGTGCGGAGTGCGGAATCACTCATCTTTTTATAGATTGCCCAAAGTGGAAGCCGCCTTCTGGGATGGCCAATTTGCCGTCCGTCCCGCTGGGATTGTTTGGGGTTGAAAACCCCGATGGGGAGGCCACACCTATCCCTCTACGAGTGATGACCCGAGCACAAACAAAGCAGGCCGGCGTCTCTCTGCCAGGACCTAGCAACCTCGAAGCTGTCTCTGTAGGAAAGAAAAGCCGTAGGCAAAAAAACAAAAGGTCAGAGGCTAAGGTCGCACTAAAAACCGATAGCATCACGACCTTGCCCCACGGCAAGAAGGTCTCAGACGCAGAGGCAGAAACTTCAGCCCCTAGAACTGCGCAACCGGAGAGCGCTAAGGTGGGGAATACTCACACCCTAGGCGGCAATTGGAAGCCATAGAAAAGGTAAAGGAATGGGTGAGGGAGGCTCAACAGCACCTCAAGGACGTCGAGCCTATCACGGAGGATGAGATTGAGGACCTCTCCAGCATGAGTGCACCCTCATCGCTACCCCACCCTAAGTCTGCCGAGGCAGCTACGCCACAAGCAGTACCGACGAGGGCAAGGCTAGGCCTGGACGTAACAGAACCACAAGACAGCCCTAGCCGTTGGCCCGGACAGTCTGAACATGGACCAGGACAGGGGTTTAGCAATCTGCTAACCACATTAGTAACCACCCCTGTAACGGTTGCGCTGGGAGAACTGCTCAGGCAGCACTCGACCCTGTGGCAGGATCTCAAGCGGTGGATCGACAGACCGCACGAGCAAGCGCCAGGAAATGCTCAAGACCAGGATGCGGAAACGCATTTGCCAAGTTTGGCGCTACACTCAAGCCCTAAGTCCTTGCACATCAACGCCTTCTGGGAGGGCTCAGAAATGCACGCAGTCCTGCCAATCCTAACCCTAGGGGACACAACGAGAAGGGGGATCGTGGACACAGGCGCAGGGGTCAGTGTGCTCAACCATGCAGTGCTACAGAAGTGGGGAAACCCACCCGTCGAAACTGCCCAGTTTAACATCACACTAGCAAATGGCATGCGAGTGAGACCATTCGGGGTCTTGAAGAATTGGCCAGTGAAGATTGCAGGAATCCCGTTCTCTGTCAACTTCATTGTCATGAAGGGAGTAGACTATGACATCTTATTGGGTCGACCCTGGATGCGCAATGCCAGAGTTATTGAAGACTGGGGTAACAACCTGATCTTCTTGGGCAACCGAGCTGACGCTGTGAGAATAGAGATGGACACTTGGAAGACCTCACCAGTCGACCTAGATACCATCTCCACTCTACTCAAAGGAACCGACCAGAACAAGGAATCCCGCGGGTCCTTGACGAGGTATATCCCTTGCCCGGAGGATGAGCGGGATTGGATGCACGTTCTCGCTACGCTTGATTTGCCATTCTCAGATCAGGAAGCGTACGAGCAGGCTATCCAAACAGTTGGCAAGCCAAGAGAAACACAGCCCACGCCTGTCTACATGATGGCAGCAAGCCTCCATGACGGACCTAAACCTGTCGCCTTCCAAGTGCCAACCAATAGGAGACAACTTCAAGGGATACTGGGACACCTAACGAACCGACTGGAGCGCAACGCAGCCGCCAATCTCAAGCCGCTCCAAGACCTCTTGGAACAACCCGAATGGAAGTGGACCAGAGTGCACGAACTAAATCTCAGATACAACTGGGCATTGGTCTCCGACCAACGAAATGAGGCAAGACAGGCCCTGGAGAACGATGCGCAGTCCAGCGAGGCGGATTCCAGCGACGAATACAAAGACTGCCAACCCTTCGATGAAGAAAGTGAGGGTGAGATGGACACGGTAGAATATGATACCGAAGGGCGAGAGATTGAACAAATCCGAGCGGATGCAAAACCACAGCCGAGGCCGGCCATTTGGATGGACCAAGGGGTCATGTGTGCAAAATGCGATCGTGCGTGGTTGGAACAAATGGGGGCTGTGGATTTTAAGCAGGCCGGCCTGACCCAACCAAAAGCGACAGCCCTGCTTAGAACTGACTCACCCTCCGAACTGAGGCCGCCAGGAGAGACCACCTCCCCTAGTGAAAATGAGGAATTCGACTCTGAATCTGAAGTTACTTCGGAGGATGACCCAGAAATCCCTAGGCCACCCATGGGCGACGCACCAGGGGAGATCTGCCCATCCACCTGAGGCACCAACGACTACGACAGAATAAAACAGAGCGCTCCAATGGCGTGCGATCGGAAGAACAACGAAAGCCGCGGGACCTACCTAAGCACTTTTCGAAATTCAAAAAAGGGGATAGGGTGGTGGTTCTGCTAAGTGCCAAACGCCAAGGGAAAATCCGCGAGACCATCGAAGGGCCAGCCAAGGTCAAGGAGATAAACCTAGCCCTGGAACGGGAAACACCCTGACCGGTGTTCATTGCTGAGGACCTGACCACGGAGGAGGAATCCAACCTCATCACTCTTTTGCGGGAGTACCGGGATGTGTTTGCTTGGTCCCTAGACGAGCTACGAGGGGTGGACCCGAGCGTTGTGACTCACAACATACCCATGACGACGGATGCAATGCGAGTCAAGCAGCGACCATACCCCATGAATCCCAAGCACGCCCATGCTGTCAAGGATTTACGAAATTGAGCACACGGACTGGGTATCACCCATAGTCATTGTGATGAAGAAAAACGGCAAGATTCGAGTGTGTGTCAATTATAAGAAAGTAAACACAGCGACAAAGAGAGACAACTACCCCTTACCATACACTGAGCACATGCTTGAGAGGGTGGCAGGTGAGGAAGCCTACAGTTTCCTGGATGGCTTCTCGGGATACAATCAGGTGCAAGTGCACCCTGCAGATAGGCACAAGACCGCCTTCGCCACTGAGTGGGGCGTCTTTGCCTATGTAGTCATGCCATTCGGGCTAACCAATGCCCTCGCCACCTTTCAGTGCCTCATGTGCACCATATTCAAGGATATGCTTCGCAAGGAGTTGGAGGTCTTCGTCGATGACCTGTGTGTCCATTCAGCTTGGAACCAGCATCTCGAAAAACTCCGCGCAGTCTTTGAACGGTGTCGTTTATACCGTCTCTCCCTCAACCCCCTGAAATGTCAATTTTGGGTAAAACACGGTTGCATTCTGGGACACGTGGTGTCCAAGAACGGCATTGCCACGGACTTCTCAAAGGTCAGGGTTATCGTGGACATCCCACCCCCAAGCAATTATAGGGGGGTTCAATGCTTCCTAGGTCACACAGGATACTACAGGCGGTTTGTACTAAACTACGCGCTGATCACCAGGCCATTGTACAAACTGCTAGTTGCCTTCGAGTGGACCGAGGCCTGCCAGTGAGCCTACGAGGAACTGAAAAAAGCCCTAATGACAGCACCTATCCTATGACCCCTAGATTGGACCATGCCATTCCACGTACACATCGATGCTTCTAAGTTCGCCGTGGGGGCGGTGCTGTGCCAACCAAGTGAGCATAACTTAGATTACCCAGTAAGTTTTGCAAGTAGGCAGCTCACTGAAACAGAGATGAACTATTCAACAACGGAAAGGGAAGGATTAGCTATGGTGTTCGCCGTGAAGAAGTTTCGGCATTACCTGCTTGCCACCCCCTTCACCTTCTTTGTCGACCATCAAGCCGTGCTCTACCTAGTCAACAAACCTTGCGCTACTGGGTGTATAGGACGATGGCTTCTCCTGCTCCTAGAGTTTGACTTCTCAGTGGTAGTACGGAAGGGAAAGCAACACTATATGGCTGACCATCTGTCCCGAATACCCACAGGAGAGGCTGCTGGACAAGGCATAGTGGACAATTTACCAGACAGCCACTTATTCCGCATATCTAGCGAAAAAGACCTATTCAGGGCCGACCTGACACCATATTGCGCAGACGACATAGTCCAAGTACTCGAGCATGGGCTGCCCGAACGACTAATGGAACGGGCACGACTTAGGCGATTAATCCTGAAAATCCAGCCTTATTAGTTGATTGCAGGCCAGCTCTATAGGCTGGGGCAAGACGGTTTGCTACGTAGATGCGTATGTGAGCATGAGATGCACGATGTGCTCTCAGAGGTGCACAGCGGCATTGCAGGAGGACACTTTAGCGGGGATACGACAGCACGAAAGGTGTTGCAGTCCCAGCTATGGTGGCCCATGCTCTTTCGAGATGCCTCACAATTTGTCAAACACTGCGATGCGTGCCAACAAACGAGGGTCCCAATCCGTAAAGATCAGATGGAGTTAACCCCGGTCATCGCTCGCCAACCTTTCGAAAAGTGGGGTATTGACTTTATAGGACCCATCAGCCCTGCGGCACAATATTCATAGGCTAGATATATAGTGGTAGCCACCGACTACCTCACCAAATGGGCGGAGGCGAGAGCCACGCAGAAAAACGACGCTAGGACAACTGCCAAGTTTTTATAGGAACAAGTGATCTCGCGTTTTGGGTGCCCCATCGAATTGGTCAGCAACCAGGGAACGCACTTCATCAACGAAGTGATAGCCCATCTCCTATCCACATTCCTCATCATCCATCGCAAATCCTCACTATACTACCCTCAGGCTAACGGCCAGGCTGAGTCAACCAACAAAATTCTCATCACCATCCTGACCAAAGTTGTCTCAACCTCGCGAAGTGACTGGGATAACAAGTTGATGGCGGCCCTGTGGGCCTACCGAACAGCTTATAAGATGGCCGTCAGACAAACGCCTTTTAGGCTAACCTATGGGACCGAAGCTATTCTCCCCCTAGAATTCTTTGTCCCCAGCCTGCGGATAGCACTACAAGAACGATGGGAGGGGAGGGAGGCATGGACACAACGCTTAGTCGAGCTAGAACACCTGTCGGAGGTACATCTGCTAGCCACCCATGCGCTTATTTGTGAGAAAGCTAGACGCAAAACCTAGTTTGAGAAGCACATCAAGCAACGAGAGTTTGAGCAGGGCGACCTAGTACTCCTCTATTCAGTTAAAGGACACAAACAGAAGATGAAATTCAGAGGTCTTGGGCCCTTTAAGGTCCGCGCAATCAGCCGTACTGGTAATGTCGAGCTGGAAACCCTGGATGGAGAGGGCATTGGCTTCTTTAATGGCAGTCGAATGAAAAAGTATTATCCGCCCACGCACCCACTGCATGAACAACCAATGGTGGAACTGGTCGTTAAAATACGAGTAGCCACACTTACAGAAATCGAAGAAGATGAGGACGAGCTTGTCGAACCCGCCTACCTCCGCATCACGATCACGGCCAAGCAAACGTGCTCCTTCAATGCCCTGATCGACGAGGGGGCGGATTTTAACATCTTAACACAGGAACATTGGACCCAACTGGGCGCTCCAACACTTCACCCCACAGCAGCCAGATTGAACACATACAAACCTAAACCTAGAAGACCAAAATGCCATCATCACAAGCGCCACGTGGTTAAGAAAATATGGGCCCCTAAAACCCTGCTGCGTGCACAAGGCTACTATGAAGGGAATGCCTTGCTGTGGATCCCCAAGCTCCCAACTGACACAGGTCCTGCTCCTACGTCAATCGCAAAGTCCGGTCCTTGGACACTTCAAGACCACGAACTGTGCAATCCATCCCAGTCATCCGACTCCCTTGAGAGTCATTCCACAGGCGTCATACATGCCCAATGGCCCAAGCACCGGCCACTACTGCCGGCGGTCTCACCCAACCACCCTGGCCCGCAACCCAACAGCCTTGCCGACCACCCTAGCACGGTCCCTCAGACCAACCTCGACCCGTCCATTCAACCGTTGGCCGAGCCGCTGACTCAAACAGGCCCCCACCGGCAGCTCTGTGCCGACCGAACCTCTAGCCCCAACAAACCTCAACCACCCGACGGCCTTAAGCCTTCCTATGAACGGAAGTCATTCCTAACGCTGGCCGCGGACCTCGCTGAGGACACAGGGATTGACGTTGTGGACTGCATCAAACAACTCGATGCCACTTTTGTGGCACTGGCCCTTAGCTATGACTGCCTAGACTTGGGACTGTTAGCAGAACCCCTTGCAACGGACGTACGCACTATGCCTTGCTCTTGGGAGACTTTCGAATTCGCCTTCGCACAAGCTTCACGCTCTGCCGCTGAGCTACTCGCTCGCTCGGTCTCCGAAGAGCAAGCCATTAGGCAACGCCTCATCCCATCGTTTGACCCGCGCACGGTGTCCAGCCTCACCAACCAAGAAACAGCAAGGTTGTCCCACCTCGCGGACACCGAATCTCCCTTCTTGAAGCAATGGTACACTCTTCGATTAAAGTGGGCAACAGAAGGATGCCACAAAACGACCAATGCCGAACAACGCCGAGCCATCAAGACGGCCGAGTATGATCCCACATACGTCGCGCCCACCTCGTATCGAGTGTTAACCACTCTTCGAGATCGAACCATGGACGATCATATCTTAGGACACCCCTATCTCGATCGTATCCTGACAGAAGAAGAGCTCCACATCGCAAGTCGGATCAACTCTGGAGATTTCCTTACCGATGTCCTCACATACATCACCCACGTAGGCATCCGACCCTGTGACCTGGACCACGTTGCACACCTCGAATATAACCCCAACTTCTACGATTGGCTCCTCCTCAAAACAACCTGACCACCTGCAGCCCACACCCCAATCCTGGGACGGATTTTTCTTTTCCTCCAGGGAAAGGGCAGGAAATAGTGGGGCAGTAAATCAGCAAATCTAAAAAGCAAACCAAGCATGAAAGTTAAAACTAAAAGTGAACCACGCATGAAAAAGCTCCAAATTAAAATGCCATGCAGGAACAGGTGATAGAAGTTGAAATAATAATAATAATAATAATTAATATTTTAAAAAATAAAATAAAATTCAAATCATGATTATAAATGATGAAATCTGTTATGGTTGTCCCACAAATTGGTTGCCAAAAATACTAAGGAGCGAGTTGACTGGATGTACAGGTAGTGACCATGGCAAGCCAAGACAAAGTGGGAAAACTCCCTTTTTCGGAGGAGGAACAGGCAGGTACAGCCTCACGGTGGAAACCAGAGCATTCAATCAGCTGAAGTTCCGCCATATATTCAATTTGGAGGATGTGGTTATTGAGGAGCCAGCAGTGCGACGGATCATGGAGCAATGCCACTTGCAACGGTACTTGGAAGCAGTAGGCCGGAGAATAGACTATGCCCTGTGCGCAGAGTTCCTACGCACCTTCAACAAAAACAGAGGCACCATCACAGTACGGGACGCAGGAGCCACCAAACAGGTGCAGGTTGAGCTGACCCCGGAACTGGTAGAACGAGCTCTGGAACTTCCGAACAAGGTGGAGAAGAAGCAGAAAAGGGATGTCTACGCCATGTTGGGAATGGAAAAGGTGAAAGTCCACATCAACGACGGAGTCAACTTGGCAGACATCCCTGATCCAGAGATCCAGCTGCAGGCAAAAATGATGCATGCCCTATTTTTGAGTCAAGGGTACAATAGCATCATGTCCAGGATAAATGCACCTTTACTCGAAAGCATCGCGGCTCAGGCACTGGATGAGGTAAACCTCAATGGCTTCGTGAGAAGGACGATCGAGGCCTCAGCAAAGGCCCTGGCAACAGGAGGAAGGGCCGGGGCAGGAGAATCCCTCTCGCCTCGATCGACCCGCAAGGCCTCGTCCTCCAAGGCCTCCACCGTAGGGTTTGGAGGTGTCCTCACTACAATCCTCCACGAGGCAATAGGGCAGGGACGTGCTGAAGAGGACAAACAGGGAGGCGGCGGAAAAGGAGGCGAATCGTCGTCGCAGTCCGAGCCCCGACCAGACGAATAGTTGGATGAAACAGAGACGGACACCGACAAGGAGGAAGAGCGCCAGGCGGCACCAGAAAGGGAAGCGGAGCAATGAACCAAAGCCCTGCATGGAAAGAGAGAGGAGGAGCAAAGGAGGAAAGAGCAGGAGGAGCTCGAATGGGCCTGAAGAGAGTCGGTGAGAGAAGAAGAGGAAAGAAGAAAAAGAGCTGAGGAGGAGAGAAGAAGAAGAATTGGAGCTGGCAACGCGTCGCTCCATCGAGGAACAGCGTAGGGAAGAAATAGAGGGAGCGGGCAGGGCATACCAATCCGAATCTGAAGCGCCCGGCCCCAGCACTGGTGCACCGGAACCCGTGCCACCGCCTCCTACAGAAGGGAAGGGAAAAGAACCGATCAGACCCGCCTCCCCTTCCCCCGCACCAGCCGCACAAGCCACTCCCCTCAAGGTGACGCCCCCTGACACGGCCGCCCTGGTGCACACCACAAAGGTAGATGAAAGCAATATAGTTACCTAGCTACAATTCTTAGTGGAACGAGAATTGGCAAGGGAAACAGCCAAGGCCACCCCAGTCTTAGGGGCCAAAAGGGCAGCGACGACCGAGCTAGAGCACAGGCCAGACGAGAAAAGACAAAAGGTGGAGGAGATTGCCACTACTACGATCAGGCCCCACTCTCCACCCCCAGTAGGCCACTATGATGACTATGTAAAGGAGCTGCTCGCGCAGTTGCAAATAGCCAGGCAGGAAAGGAGGGTAGCGATGGAAGAGCTGGCAACGGAGCGCGAATTGCAAGCTGCCCTCCAACTAGACAGAGTAAGACAAATAACAGAATATCAAAAAGAAATTGCTGCGCTTAAGGAGGAAACTAGCACCAAGGAGGTGGAGGAGCTGAAAACCCTGAAGGAGCGCGATGCTACTTGGGAAGGACGAAGGAAAATTCTGATGGAACGTCTCACCAGGGAAAGGGAGACAAATGCCCACCTTCAGCGCAGAAATGACCAGCTATCTGCAACTAACTTGGAAGCGCAGAGCCAACTCGAAAAAATCAGAGAAGACGTTGCAGAGCTGGATCAATTGCGGGCAGAACAGGTGCGCTGGTTACAGGCAACGCGGGACCAACTCAACGAGCAGATTGTAGAACAGCACTGAGAGCAGTCCCGTTTGCACCAGGAGCTCGAAGCCCAACAACAACAGCTCAGGGCAATGACCCTCCAACAAGGAGAGAGCCTGGAAGACATGGAGAAGCGGGCAAAGGAGTGGGCAATTCACAACGAGCAGAGAGTGCGAGACCTAGCGCGCCGGCTGGCCAAGGTTGAGGGCGACAAAGTGATGGCTGAAAACCAAGCAGAGGCAGCCCAACTTGCTATGATGGCTCAGCAGCACACTTTCATCAACACGCTACTCCACACCACCCACTCAGAAACAGGAGAGACCAATGATCAGTTGCAGAGAAAGCTAACCACTGCGCGCAAGGCCCTTACGACAGGCCTGCACATACCATTGCAACTGGGAGGCCCTCCGCAGAGCCTGGAGGAACAAAGGAAATGTCTGGCACAAGCAGGACTCACAACACAGGAAATGGATGATCTGGGGTTCACTGAAGAAAAAACACAGGAGGAGGAGCAAGCGGAAGGGGGTGAGCCCGAGCTTGAATTAGGGCCTCAGGACGAGGAATATGCCCCGCCACCCCCTCAACCCCAACAAACCGAAGTGCCACCCCATGATGCACCCGCCGAACGAAGAGCGGCCCACACCACTCGAAGGAAGGAACTAGTGGAGAAGGCAAGAAGAAAACTCAACGCTAGACCCGCCCTGAAACAGCCCGTCCCGTTCCCGCTGCGCACCCAAGACTCACCCGCTGAGTACCGTGCTGAGATGATCATCAGGGAGCAGTAGGAGTATAGCCGGGACCCCTTCGACCTACGCTTCGAGTTGCCCACCGCTCTGAATAGGGTGCTGCCCATTCAGTTGGTGGAGGATGTCATCGCCATGGGGGCCCGGCTCAAGGCTAGATGGTTAGAAGAGCATGAGGCCCACCCAACTACTTGGAGGACCAAGGACCGCGAATTTTGGCAGGACAAAGTCCTCCAGGTACCCCGCACCGTGGAAGGATATAGTTCCCAACCTACCTGGAGGCAGCGCATTTTTTACGTCAACTTGGAGGCGTGGATGGCGTTTTGCAACACCCTCCCTTCGGAAAGGAACGACCCCACCTTTATGCCGTTTCCTCGAAGGGTAGGAGTGGATTTTAACCCGTCCATCCACGGCAGGTTTGGCTTTCCCATTATTTACAATGTCAACTCCACTTCCCATAGGAGCACCCTTCTCTTCACCCTGCCCGATTTGTACAGCTCCATAAATAAATTCCTTATTGAATTCTCTTCTTGTCCTGACCCAGCCTTCATCACCACCTGTAACTACCTCAGATTAATTAGAATACTAGTACATAGGAACCTGCACCCCAAGAGCGCCATCTTCCGCCCCTTTATTTTGATCCCAACGCCATAGATAGCACCACCATGACTCGTTTCATGATGCGCGCTGCCCTTTTGCCATCCTTTTGTGTTGCACTGCTGGAGGACATGAATGACAGTAAGTTCACACAGTGCAATCACCCCTTTCTCTCCACCACCACCCTTAAAACCCGCCTCCATACTAAAGGCTACTTGCTAAGCCGGAAGTTCCTCAACAAGGCCCCCCGGCCTCCACCCACACTCCCCCATAATTCGGATGATGAGGGGTAGAACTCCCATTATCCCTTGTATTGCTGCTCCCATGTAACCATGGAAAAAAAAAAACATGGGGTGTACTTTGTCTCCCCATTACCACCCTCCTGCTCCATGCGGCCCCCATCGCCCAGTCTCCTAACTACGTAATAATTAAGTATGCACACGCACGACACTCATATAATACCTACACAGAACTAATTCACAGTTTGGGTCCTCAAGTGCAGGACAACACTCTCAGCTTACTCAGAGTTCGACCTGTCTCCCAAACTAAGTCTTGCGCACAATACAGAGACTAGCACCCCCCCTAGGGAGAGACCACCTGACAGGTTTTCAATTGCAGGTATCGACACCCACAACCCAAGTAGCATTCATTCTTCATCAACCTCCCATGCTAATTGCCCACCCGACATCCAGCGAGCTGGCAAACTCAACCTACACAGCATCCCCAACCGACCCCCGCATACCCAGTCGCCACTGCAGACCCCAAGCCCCGGTCCCCCCGAAGTCCTCAGCGCCTACCACCACTTGCTCCCTCCGCCAGTAAGTGCCATGGGACTGGCACTCATCTAGGAGGGGGGCAATGTTAATCTCAAACACGACAAGAGCAAAAGAAGGCAGAGAAGACGCAGGGCAAAGGCGAAAAGAAGGTAGCCCGACGGAAGGAAAAGAAGGAGAAAAGGCCAAAAGCGCAAGGACAATCGTCAAAGACCAAGGCAACCATAAAAAGGAAAGGCGCATAAAAAGCGCACTCTAAAATCTTGTAAAAGAGTGCCGGGCTCTCACCCGTGCTATTTGTAAAGATAGAAGGGTAGTGAAAAGAAAGCAAGGAAGAGAAAAGAACAATGGGAAACAGGGCCTAGGCTATGACCGGCCATGTAAAAAAGGGAAAAAGGGAATGACCGCCCAAAAGGGAAGTAGGGTTTTGTATAAAAAGTTGAAAAGTGAATGAAGAGCTCATTCTTTGGTGTGGCAAAACTAGTCTTCTTCTTCCTCTTTTCTTCTCTCCTTCTTCTTGCTTGTGTGTGCTCTTGAGAGAGGGAGTGTGAGAGTGTGAGGGAGTGAGCACGTGAGAGAGTGAGGAATCGAGAGGGTTAATTCAAGAAGCTAAGTCCCAGGTATTGTGAACCATATAAGGTGCTAAAGTGTCTAGGACCTAATGCTTACAAGTTGCAACTCTCTAACAACTTGAAAGTGCATAATGTATTTCGTGTTAGTCTATTGAAAGCCTATGTTCCCAACCCTAACCATGTACTTAACAACCAAAAAATTGTGATACCAAGTCGAGGAGTCCTCGAACTTCAACTAGAGAAGATACTCGATATGTCAGAGAATACTCTAAGAAGATGTCAAGAAGTGGACTAGAGGGAGAGAAAAAGGAGAGAGAAGACTACAGAAGAGAGGAAGAGTACAAAGGAGAGAGAAATAGAGTGATGAGGAGAGAGAAATACTAGAATAGGAGAGGGAAAGACAGAAAAGAGAAAGAAGCCATTGAAGCTATGAGAAAGATGAGAGAAGAAGGACAGTAATGTATTAATGTGTCAAGAAGATAGAAAAAATTACATGTCCTCTCTTTTTATACCAATGTTAGTGTGACATGGCATAAAATCAATATTATTTGCATACTAAATCCTTTTCTTCCTAGCTTCTTACAATCCATCCCATCCCAAAGGTTTTTTCCTTTAAAAAAAACTTAAAGGACTGGAAAAGGATGGATAGAACAGAGTACTACTCTGTTTTTACAACTTTACAAATGAGAAAATGAATGAGAAATGGTTGACATATGGACTAAGATGAAAGAACAAAAGTAAGTCTTAGGAATATACATGATCAAGAATTCTTCAAAAGTATATGGAGCCATAAAATCTTCAATTGATGAACTCAAAATGAAGTAGACAACTTGATGTGTAAATAGACCACTGCTGGACCAAACCTGCCATAACTTCTAGTAGAAGTGTCCAAATGAGGCATGCCACATGTTAAAACCTAGCCCTTGAAGAGTAATTTGATGTTATGTAAGTGGCTTAATTCTAAAAATTAGGCACAATAAAAAACTATTCTAAAATAGAATGTTGTCCTGATCCTGTTTGCACCAAAATTAGCTCCATAGTCAATCGGCTTCAGCCGCCACCAATGTGTCCCTTAGGAAAGGAAACTCATCTAATATAGAATGAGGCCTCCAAGAAGCTTCCTCAAGTGGTAGACCTCTCCATTTGATCAAATATTCAATGATAGAACGAGATCAAAGCTTCTTCTCATGCTGATCCATGACAACCTAGCCCTTGAAGAGTACTTTGATGTTATGTAAGTGGCTTAATTCTAAAAATTAGGCACAATAAAAAACTGTTCTAAAATAGAATGTTGTCCTGACCTTGTCTGCACCAAAATTAGCTCCATAGTCAATCGGCTTCAGTCACCACCAATGTGTCCCTTAGGAAAGGAAACTCATCCAATATAGAATGAGGCCTCCAAGAAGCTTCCTCAAGTGGTAGACCTCTCCATTTGATCAAATATTCAATGATAGAACGAGATCAAAGCTTCTTCTCATGCTGATCCATGACAGCCTCTGGGATGTACTGAATAAGACCTCCTTCATCAATAGGTGGTAGCTCATCAATTGTATCAACTGGATCACCATAGAAAGGCTTGAGCTGACTAACATGGAAGACATTATGAATCTTTGTGGAAGAGGATAGCTCTAATTTGTATGTCAAGTCTCCAATGTGCTTTAGGATCTAATAGGGGCCATAAAATCTAGGAGCAAGCTTGTTACTAGATCCATCTTTCAAAGTAGAGTACCTAGACTTGGGCACCTTCAATAAGACCAATTCTCCTTCTTGGAACTCTAAAGGCCAACTCTTCTCATCAGCATACATCTTCATTTAATCTTGAGCTTTCCTATGGTTCATCTTACATTGCTGAAGAAGGGTTTGCATTCTTTCCAACTCTTCTTTCCCATAAGGGTTGATTCTTTCATTAAAGATAAATGTGGGTAAGAGCACCTTATAGCCATACATAGCAGCCATACATAGCCTCAAAGGATGAAACTCCAATGATAGCATGAGTAGAGTTGTTGTAGGAAAACTCAACCAAGTGTAACCAAGGATCCCATGAATTTTGGACATCATAGCAGAAATGGCAAAGATAAGACTCCAACCACTTATTTACCCTTTTTGTCTATCCATCAGTTTGTGGATGATAGGCTGTAGAAGGAGCCAATTTAATGCCCATATATGTGAATACCACCTGCCAAACATTACTCATGAACTTTGAGTCTCTATCATGAACAATCACCTATGATAATCCATGCAATCTTAAAATCTGCTCCATGAATTGACTGGCCACTTGAGAAGCAGTAAAGTGGGTCTTGGTTTGAATGAAATGGGCTGCCTTGGTGAGTCTATTCTCCACCACATATATACTATTCCATCCCTTCTTGGTTGTAGGCAAGCTAGCAATGAAGTCCACGGTAATGTGCGTCCATTTGCATGTAGGAATGGGTAATGGATGCAACAAACTACCTGGGTTATGGGTATTGTCCTTATTTTGCTGACAAGGCATACTTCATGAAAAAGTCATTGACATCTTTCCATAGTCCTTTCTAATAGAAACTTTTGCTGATCCTGCCCCATAGGTCTTGAAAACTCCAAGATGTCCAGCTAAAGTCAAAGAATGTAGTTCCTCCATAATTTTCCATGTAAAAGAAGAGGTAGAAGGAATGAAAATCTTGCCATTTAACCAAATAAGGGCATTTTTAAGTTGATAATGCAAGTTTTCTTCCATGAGACCTTGCTGTAATTTTTGAAAAATATGGCTGAGCTCTTCATCCAAAAGATAAGACTCCTATAGTTCTTCAATCCAATCACTATGTAGTTCTGTTGAAACTTTGCAAGCCCACATACAAGAAAGAGAATCACCCACTATATTGTCTTTACCCCTTGTATGAGGGATGTCAAAATTATAATTTTGTAGTGTAGCTACCCAACTACACTTCTTAGAAGTAAGATTGGACTGAGTAAGAAAATACTTAAGAACCCTGTGATCACTCTGGACTCTGAATTGGCTACCATACAAATAATGGTGCCATTTCTTTATTTCATGCAAGATAGCCAACATCTCTTGGTCATAAACATTCATGGCCATTTCTTTATCTGTAACTTACGACTTTCAAAGGCAATCACTCCATGCTATGTAACAAAACAGCCACAATGCCATGGCCAATGGCATCACATTGTATGGTAAATTCTTTGGAGAACCGGGCATACTAAAATAAGAGCGAAAGTAAGGAGTTACTTTAACTGGTTGAAGCTACTATATGCAAGAGCATCCCAAAAGAAAGCTTCCTTCTTCAACTTGTCAGTCAAATGAGTTATTATAGCCGCATAATGCTTGATGAATCAATAGTAGAATGAAGATAGACCAAGAAATTCTCTAAGAGAAGTAGTAGTAGTAGGTGTGGGCCAATCTTTTATACATTGAGCCTTCTTAGGGTTAGCTTGTATCCCTTTTTCACTGACAATATGTCCCAAGTATTCCACTTCAGTCTGCATGAAAGAACATTTCTTCTCCTTAGCAAAAAGCTTGTGATGTGTCAATACATAAAAAACCCTCCTTATGTGTGATAAGTGATCCTGTAAGGTCTTACTGTAAATCAGAATGCCATCAAAGAAGACGAAGACAAATTGAAAAAGGAAAGGCTGAAAAATCTTATTCATCAGGCTCTGGAAAGTAGCTAGAGCATTTGTAAGCCCCATGGCATCACTAAGGGATAATAGAGCCCTTGATCAGTCCTAAAAGCAGTCTTGATCTCATCACCCTGTCGCATGTGGATTTGATGATACCATGACCTCAAATCAATCTTCGTAAAGAATGGAGCCCCCTTGAGTTCATCAAGAAAATAATCAATCATGGGTATTGAATACATGTTCTTCACTGTGATCTTATTGAGATTCCTCTAGTCAATGCACATCCTAAAAGATCCATCTTTCTTTTTGACTAACAAAACTAGACATGCATAAAGTGAAGAACTTGTTCAATGAATCCCATCTCAAGAAGTTCCTTGATTTTCTTGGCTACTTCCTCTTGCTTACACTTAGACAATCTGTAATGTGGCTTATTAATTGGCTTTGAGTTGGGCTCCAAATCAATAGGGTGATCTACTGCTCTCTTGGGAGGTAATGAAGTAGTCACCTCAAACAAATCCTTATACTCCTCAAGAAGAGCTATCAAAGCTAGATGACTTGCTGAATTAATGGGCTGATCTCCCATCTCTTTATTCAAATGAAAAACAAATATTTGTGATTGCCTCTTGTACTCTCTTTTGAGTTGTTGAATGGTGATAAGTTGAAAATTTGATCTACTAGGAATTCCCTGTAAGTGGATGAGTTGTGTCAAGATTGTGGGAGAGAAGGAAGAAGTCTCACTTGTAGCTTTTTCACTTACACAATGGGGGAATACACACAAAGGTGGAGGCTGAAAACAGTTTTCCTCTTTTTAATTGTGTAAGCCAAAAGAACTCTAGTACAGAGAAATAGAAGAACCCTATATATGGGTCTCAAACCAAAATCAACTAACTAAGGTGGCATACTAACTGAGCCACGAACTAGAGTAGATAAGGATAGCTGTCATCTAGCTATTATTCATGGGCGGTGTACCAACCGCATCTGCAGCTAACAAGTCGGTGACATAAATGCATAACGGTCACCCTGGCATATCACGAGTGGAGCTCGATATCTCAACACTCCCCCTCGAGCTCAATCCCAATTCCTGCACACCAAGCAGGTCTCTGAACTTGCGCAGCTTCTCTGCGCGCCCAATGCCTTCGGGAATATGTCAGTTACCTGATCCTCTATGCTGACATAAACTAGATCAATAAGACCTAGTAAAACCCTCTCCCGCGCATAGTGATAATACATCTCAATGTGCTTTGTTCTAGCATGATAGACTGGGTTATTTGCCAAGTGTATACTACTTATATTGTCACAATAAATGACAACTGGCCCATCTGTAGGCTGATGCATATCATAAAGTAGCTTATGCAACCAAGCTACCTCACATGCTGCCATTGCTACACCCCTGTACTCAGCCTCTGTGCTCAACAAGGCAACTGTAGGCTGTTTCTTGTTGCTCCAAGTGACTGCAGAACTCCCAAAAGAGAACACATATCCACTTGGTAGTTTGACTATCAAAAATACTACCAGCCCAATTAGCATCAGTGTATCCATGCAACTGTATCTGAACCCTAGTCTCATAAAATAGTCCATACTGCAATGTGGACTTCACATACCTGAGTATGCGTCTAGCCGCATCTAAATGCGATTTCCTTGGAGCCTGCATAAACTGACTTACCAATCCAATAGCATAGCTCAAATCTGGCCTGGTAATAGTCATATAAATCAAACTTCCTACTATGCGTTTGTACATAGTAGGGTCTTCGAGAAGCTCACCTACATCTGCGCTCAGCTTCACATTCTGCTCCAAAGGAACTGAAATAGGCTTACAACATGTCATCCCATATTTGGACAGCATGTCCAATCCATACTACCTCTGCAAGAGCCGTATCCCACTTGGTGATCTAATCACCTCAATGCCCAAGAAATAATGCAGTTCTCCCAAATCCTTCATCTCAAACTTCTGCTTCAATAGTATTTTCACATGAAGGATATCTTCATCACTATCACCTGTCATAATCAAATCATCAACATAAATGAAAAGTAGCATAATACCTTTCTCTATTTTTCTCACATAAAGTGAGAAATCTGCCTTGGAAATCTGAAAGCCAATAGTAACAAGATACTGTCCTATCTTGTCAGACCATGCTCTAGGTGCTTGCTTCAAGCCATACAAGGCTTTCTTCAACCTGCAAACAAACTCAGGATGAACAGCATGCACATAACCTGGTGGCTGCTCCATATATACCTCTTCTTGCAAATCACCATGCAAGAAGGCATTCTTTACATCCATCTGATGTAAAGACCATCCCTTTGATGCAGCCATAGCAATGACTGCTCTTACGGTTGCCATCCTTGCAACCGGACTGAATGTTTCTTCATAATCAATGCCACATGTTTGTGCATACCCCTTGACTACTAATCTTGCCTTGTATCTATTCATAGAACCATCTGCATTGTGCTTCACCTTATAAACCCACTTACAACCAATTGCATTCTTATCTTTAGGCAAAGGTACCAATTCCCATGTAGCATTTGCTTCCAAGGCATCCATTTCTTCATCCATGGCTTTCTCCCATTTTTCTTTTCCCATGGCTTGCTCAAAAGAAGTGGATTCTGGTTCCTGTATCACTTTGACCATATAGGCATAGTGAATGGCTATAAATCCATCATATTTCAGCCTATCCATAGGATACTTAGCTCTAGTAGACTTGTGCAAAGTAGGTTCACTCCTAGGTGCTCTCAAAACATCCATGGTCTTCCTTACTCTAGGTGTAACAATAGAAGGAATACCCAACTCATCATCAATGCTCTGTTCTAAGACACTGGATTCACCATCCACATAAGAGTGACCTGTATTCACATCAAACATGGGCTGATCTACCTTCTCTTTTCCTTTTCGTGAAACCTGCATACCACTATCTGCATTGTTTTGAGGAGATTCTCCTGATCTCAATTAGCTTGTCCATGGCGAAGAATGTGAATCATTGCTAGAGGACACTCCAGGTCCACTAATATTTTATAACTGTTGCTGTGAATTCTGTGCAGCATTACCATTTTGTGCATCTACATCATCAATCACATTTACTGGTTTATACCAGCTACTCATCTCATAAAAAACAATATCTCTACTCACTGTAAACTTACGAGTAGAAGGGTTATAACATCTATACCCTTTCTGGTTGCATAGAGTAACCAATAAAGATGCACTTCTCAGCTTTTGGATCCAACTTGGATCTCAACTCATCTGGCACATGAACATAGGCAATGCAATCAAAAATCTTCAAATGAGAAATATCTGGTTTCCTACCAGTATATCTCTCCTCTGGAGTCATCCCATGTATTGCTGCAGTGGGAGTCCTGTTCATTATGTAGACTATTGTAGCAACTGCTTCGGCCTAGTACAAATATGGCAAGTCTTTTTCATTGAGCATGGCACGAGATACCTCTCCAATATGCCTGTTTTTCCTTTTTGCAATTCCATTTTGTTGTGGGTTATGACTGCATGAATATTCCTACTTTATGCCATGCTCCTGCAGGAACCTTGCAAACTCATTTGAGAGGTACTCTTCCCCTCCATCTAACCTTAGGCATTTTATTTGCAAGTCTATTTCTTTTTCAACCATAGCTTTAAGAGTTTTGAAATGCCCAAACACTTCACTTTTCTTTTTCATAAAATACACCCAAACTTTTCTGCTATAGTCATCAATAAAAGTGACAAAATAATGACAGCCTCCAATAGATGTAGCTTTAATAGTCCACACATCAGAGTGGATTAATTCCAATGGCTTCTTACTCTCTTGAACATGTCTAGGAAATGGTTTCCTTGCCTGTTTTCCAAATTGACAAGCTTCACATACCTTATGCATTTCTGCAACCTTGAATTTAGGCAATCCTGCAATAATATTTTGGGCTTGCATTGATTTAAGTCGCTGTACATTAACATGACCAATGCGTTTATGCCAGATATCAATATCTGTAACTACAGTCCCATGTGCAAACATTGCTGCACTCAATTCAGGCATGTCTGCATCCAACGTAAACATTCTGCCATTCTTCTTTCCTTTTGCTATCAAGCGACCTTTATTTTTCATATCCTCAACAAAGCATCCATGAGAATTAAATCTGACTTGCAAGCCCTGCTCAATCATTTGACCAACAGAAACCAGGTTCTTGGTGATATTCGGGACATGAAATACATCCGACATGTATTTTTTTTTCCCATCCTGCATAGACAAAGGAAATTTTTCAATCTGCACAATAGGATGTGCAGTATCATCACCAGTCTCCACAAATCCTGGTTTTTCCATTTTCCTTGCATCCTGTATCCATTATTCATGACCTATCATGTGGTTTGATGCACCTGAGTCAACATACCACACATCATTGCTTTCTTCTGCACTTGTCACAGAATTGGTCATGTGTTGCACCATAAACAAATGCTCATTTCTGTCATCACCCTGTCTACTAGAAGATGTATAATTCCCTTGTTGCAATTTTCCATTCATGATGTCATTTTGCTTTTTGTAGTATTCTTTAGCTATATGACCCATTTTACCATAGTAGTAGCATTCAACATTGTTGTTTGCATTTTGGTCTCTTTGCCATCCACCACGACCTCTTTGGCTCCCCCTGCCTCTAGATTTACCACGTCCTCCTCCATAGGACTAGTTTTCTTGAGTTTGCTGCATATTCTGATTTCTACCACGGCCTCCAGGTCGGCCTCCTCTACCTCTGTCTCTACCTCTTCCATCATATGAGTAGAAGACAGCTTCTTTTGAAGTTCCTCCTGAAGAAGATGCACCACCATTTCTCTGCTCCTCAGAAATTAGAAGAGCAATCAACTCCTCAAAATCAAAAAATTTTTCATAGACGGAAATCGATGTTCGGAACTAAGCATAATCCTTTCCTAGACCATTCAAGGTCACAGAAACTAAATCATCATCTTCCATTGGCGACCCAATGGAAGCAAGTGCATCTGCAATCTTCTTCACCTTCATGTGGTAGTCATTGATGCTCATACTTTCTCTTTGCACATTGTGCAACTCTTGCTTGAGCTGCATTTTCCTGGCTTGCGTATTTGTACTATACATTTTTGACAAAGTATCCCATGCCTCCTTTGGCATACTTGCATCTTGAATATGCGCAATCATAGAGTCTGAAATACTGATAGACAACCAGTACATAAATTTTCTGGATCTCTCATGCCATCCTTTAAATGCCTGCATTTGTTGTTGATTGGGAATATCAGGAAGAACTGGTTCTTCTTCGTTTCCTGCAATGAATTCCCAATATTTTTTTCCCATAAGGAAATTCATCATTCTAAACTTCCATGCTTGGAAGTTGTTCTTGTCAAGCTTTTCAGTGACAATCTGTGAAAGAGAATCAAATGCCATTACAAAACACTGCAAAAAATTCTGTCACTGCAAAAAACACAGCTTCAGCCTCACAAGGGCAAATTTGCAAAACTGACAAAAGTGGTATTTGACCACACAGTCACTTCCTAGTGACGATTTTGCATCAAGAGGAAACAAGGGATGATTCTGTAACTCCCAATGTCTCTGTGCACATGCATACGATGCAATTTCTATGGTAACTTTTCACCGACCTGTAGAACAGTGGTCGCACAGCAAAAAACAGGGCCTTTTCCTGAGTGCGTGCAGAAAACTTTCGCCTCCAAAACAGGCCCCGAAATGGCCTCGAATAAAAAAAACAGGGCAACCAAGGGATAAAGCCCACTCCCGCAGCATATACTGCCCTCTTACTAGACCGCAAAGGGCGTCTCAATCTAAGACAATACACTCTTGCACTTTCCGGTTGTGCTACCTGCTGCAGAGATTTGCTCCCAAACTTGAAAAATGAAAGAAACATTGGTCCTCTTACCAGAATGCCACGAACTTGGTTTGCTTTCTTGAGCTTCTTACCACGAACCAGGCTCTGATACCATGTCAAGATTGTGGGAGAGAAGGAAGGAGTTTCACTTGTAGCTTTTTCACTTACACAATGGGGGAATACACACATAGGTGGAGGCTGAAAATAGTTTTCCTCTTCTTAGTTGTGTAAGCCGAAAGGACTTTAGTACAAAGAAATAGAAGAACCTTATATATGGGTCTCAAACCAAACTCAACTAACTAAGGTGGCATACTAACTGAGCCACGAACTAGAGTAGATAAGGATATCTGTCATCTAGCTATTATTCATGGGCGGTGTACCAACTGCATCTACAGCTAACAAGTCGGTGACATAAATCCACAATGGTCACCCTAGCATATCACGAGTGGAGCTCGATATCTCAACAAGTTGTCCATTGAAGATAAAATCCATATACATCTGTGAGAAATTCATAGTGATTTTGCCTAATGTCATCAATCAATCACAATCAAGTACAATATCTATAGGCCCCATTTCCAAGGTAATCAGGTTTACTTTTACTTCAAAATTTTCAGCCAGCTGTTAAGAAACTTGTGGGCATATTTGTGTGTTGATTTCTTCTTCACCATTGGCCACTTGAACTCTAATAGGACGCTATAAATCAGTGGGAAGACAATTCAGCTTGTCTATAATAGAATTCATCACCAAACTATGGATACTGCCACTATCTATCTGAATGAACACAGCCTTTCCATGAATGTTACCCTTCATACAGAGTGTATTAGGACTCTTAGAACGTGTCCAAGCATCCATGGAAATAGAACAACTAGTGGTAGCAAGTGGCTCATGATAAGTCCCACATGGATTAAAAGGAACACTCCCACATCAAAAGGAAAAGATTCGGCTAGATCATAAAAATACTCTTGCCCAACTTCTTCCTCAAGATCTTCATTTTCAGCATTAGGTGCAATTTCATTAGCTTCATCAATCTCATCTTCAGGATCCTCAAAGACTAACATACTTTGAAGTTTGGCTTTGGCATTTTTGTATACACACTTTGTGGCATGATCAGGTGTATACTTTTCCCCACACTAGAAACATAAGCCTTTTTTCTTTCTTTCCTTATAGAGGCCCATGGGGATAAACTTAAGATTCATGTTGGCTAAAATGGATTTAGGCATGCTATCCCCTTGTTTGAAGTCAACTCTAGGATTGCTTGCTGTCTTGAAATTACTTTGAGGTCTTGAAGCATTGAATAGTGGATAAGTTGGCACCCTTAAGCCTCCACTTGGCGCATGATTGATGCCATAAATGTTACCAACTTGTCCCTATTTTAAAATAGTCCTTGGCTGTCCAAGACCAAGCTAAAATGAAGATTCTCTTCTATATTTCCTTCTATAGCACTCCGCAAGCTCAATAGCTTTAAAAAGAGAAGTAAGGTTTTGTGCCATGACATCAGCTGATAAGGATGGCTCTAAACCATACATGTACTTATGGAGCTTAGCCTCACCATTGATGCTCTCTACATACATGGTTAGGTTGAGAAATTGGTTAGTGTACTCTCTTACACTTAGGCCTCTTTGCTCCAAACCATACCATCTCCGTGTCATTTTTCTTTTTCAAGAGGAGAGACAAAGACTTCAGCCATAAGTGTCTTGAAAGCTTCCCAATTCTCTACAAGTATGTTCTCCTTTTTAATATACCTCCACCAAGTATGTGCAAATCCCTCCAAGTCCAAGGAAGCAAAATGAATATTCATGTCATCAGTTCTAGGAAATATGTCAAAGCAAGATTCTATTTTGGAGATCCACTTCTCTAAATCAGATGGTAAAGATGACTGACCATTGAACTTGGCCAAAATGATCTTGTCTTTTAGTTCTTGTTCATGGAATGGTTGCTGTCCCAAAATAGGCTGATCATGAGTGCCAAGTGTTGAACCCCCAAAATGAGATGGAAATCTCCCAATAGGTGGTTGAGAACCACTATGCAATGTTCCCGTTGGTAGAGGACCTCTAGGAAGTTGAGTATTCAGCCCAAAATCTTGGGAGTTGGCTCCATTCAAACTACCCAAATAGTCATCACGCCTTTGTGAAGTCTTACCTACTTCATATTGGCTATTTGGGATACCTCTTTGTCCAATAATTCCATGACCTTGACCATTTTGGTTAGGTGGTTGAAGTGGGAATGAGGACTCACTGTTTGAATAAGCTTTCTCCTTTGCTTCTTTAGATCCCATTTGTATTTGCATTTGCATCCATTGGGAGAACCGAGCCATTATTTGAGCATTGGATTCTACTAACTTGTAAAAAGAAGCCTTTGTTTGATTCTTTGAATCCACTAATTTCTCAATAGAAGACTTCACTGATCAGTAGATAAAACCATCTACTCCGCTCTTGATAATAGGTCCACATGAGGTTGTTGATGCCTTTGTTCATGTTCACACAAGGTATTATTAAGTGTACTAATTTCTCCAAGTTGTTGAGGCTCTTCAAGGATCTCTTGGGGTGTATTCTCCAACATAGAATCTTTGATTTGTTGAGCATAATCATCCTAGACCTTATTTTTACCTTTATGCCCTGCCATAATAGTGCAGTCCTGTAGTACCCCATGTCAGAAAAATGGCTATAACTTGGGCTAGGAAACTTTGATTCCAATTTTTTTTAGATAAAATCAAAGCTAAGAATTTCCTCTTCAAGATGAGCTATAGCACACTATAATAAATTTAGGACAAAAAATTCTACAACTCAATCTTTGAGTCTGAATTATCCAGGTGTGCACCCTGTTTTAACCAATGAATGCCATGTTTCCACCTTGTAAGGTAAAATAGTAACCCCAAATGGCTAGAAAACCCTATAGAAGATTGATTAGGACATGTGGGCACCTTGTAGTACATGCACTTGTACTTTAGTAATGAGATTTCTACCTGTAAGGACCTATAAATGCCCTGTAGTGTCCTGTAAAGTCCCTATTTTACCCTATTTTGCTCATGAAGTTACTTGAACCTTTCGAAACTCTTGAATCTTCAATTCTCCACTCACTGTACCTATGTGAGGGATAAAACAGTAGGAAAATCTCCCTACACAAGCTCTGAATCACCGAGAGGTGGGCAAAGTTCCCCTCGAGTAGGTTGGTTGCATCCCTTTGGGATCTTCAATAGTGAGGGAGGGTCACCTCTCTTTTGTCCCACTATCTCCCCCGACATCCATCTTTTTCCTCTATGGGTATATCAACATGGTAGTGGCATTCTATTCTAATCAACCAGCATGAATGCATTTCTAAAATATTCATTCAGCCCCTTTCATGAGATGCAATTGGATGAAATTTGGACAAATTGGATAAGGAGAGGGTCTTACCAATGCAATTCAGTGACTCACTGATTGCTAGTACTTACCCTTTTACAATATTTCATCTTGGGAAAAAGAATTCAAAAAAAAATCAAGGTTATGTATCAAACTTGCTAAATGATATCTATGATGAGATATGATTGAATCAATGTTGAAATTTAATGAAATGGGCTGAGAATAATAGGAATAATACAAATCTCTGATCCATTGATCAATTTAGAGAATTAATTGATTAATAATCTCTCATCAACAAGTGGAAAAGCATTAGCAAGTGGATTATTGAGAGATTTCAGAGATTAAGCAAGAAAAGTACATTGATTAAGCTTGAAGAGGACCGTAAATGTCAACTCCAATACCATAAAGCTTGAAAGATCCATGAAATCAGTCCATATAAGCTCCAATATGACCAAATCCATGAAGAATCAATGCCCAAGCTTGCTTGAACACTTGAATACCAAAGATTCAAGCCTCTTGAAAAAAATCCCCAAAATAAACCTTCAATATGAGCCCCAATATGCTCCACAAGCTGAAATATTTGCAATTTGTTGAAGAATCCTCACTGAAATGGTTCCACAGGCTAAATTGATGAAGAATCTTTAAGAAATTGTTGAGAAATGAAAGCTTGGGATGAAGCTTTCATGGCTGCCCATGGACCGTTCATCTAGGGTTTCAAGAGAGTGAAAGGATGAAGAATATAGCTTCATTTGAGAGATTACACATTAAAGACTTGAAGTAAACAATGCCAATAACCATTGAGAAGCATCAGTGCTGAAGATTTGCTGAATATTGATGAAGAACAGGGCTAGAAAAATCAATGCATATTTTGCGTTGTTGTCTTGCACACGTGGCTATCCATATAGTCAGGAAAATGGTGTTTTACTTGTTGGATTTGATGCCTAGAAGGCCATTATGCATGCCATTGTTGAAGAGGAGCAAGGATCAGTGAAGGAGGAGAAGATCTCTACTAAAAAATCCATGGAAGCTTGGCCAAAGCTTGAAGAAAGACGAAACAGAGACCTCTTTTGAAAAGTAACCATAGTTTAACCCCAAACTAAGTCTAGTTAACTCCCATTTAACCTTGTTACCACCAAATAGCATGAAATTTTGATGACGACTTGCTACTTTAGCCATCCTTTGCCATATCTGACCTTGAAGATCTCTAGATGTAGTCTCTTGCTAACTGTAGAAGATCTGTAACCCTTCACTAGTCATTGTCTTTGTCAAGTACTTGTCTGAAATTGATTTTGATGGAGAAAAATAGGATAGAAATAGAAGGAAAAATGGACCAAAGACCAAAGCTATGATACCACTTGTCAAGAAGTGGACTTTGGAGAGAGAGAAAGAGGAGAAATAAGACTGTAGAAGAGAGAAGGAAGAGTGTAGAAGAGAGAGAAATAGAGCGACGAGGAGAGAGAAATACTAGAATAGGAAAGAGAAAGACAAAAAAGAGAAAGAAGCCATTGAAGCTGTGAGCAAGATGAGAGAAGAAGGACAGTAATGTATTAATGTGTTAAAAAGATAGGAAAAATTACATGTCCTCTCCTTTTATACCAATGTCAGTGTGACATGGCATAACATCAATAATATTTGCATACTAAATCATTTTCTTCCCAGCTTCTTATGAAATAAAAACCCTTAAGAAGTATCTCATCCAGTGGAAAGACTATCCTGAAGAGGATGCCATTGGGTTGACGAAAAATCACTATGTAACCAATATCCCCAGTTTCATTCTAGATGAGGACATCTCGATTCCTCCAAGGGGAAACATATGTGATATTTTGACTTTCTCAAATTCTTGTAATTAGGATTTTAGAGTTTAGAACATTAGAAAACGGAGTCTTGAATAAAATAATCCATATTCTGTAACCCAACACCTTCCAGGACTGATAAAATTGCAAACATCTTTTCACGAAAATTGTCATACGCACAGTGGTCATGGGTCATAAGTCTGAAATTGACTAAACACATTTAAAGCTTGGCTTGACAAATGGGGGACTAAGGAAGAAAGAAAGAAATAAAAATATTTTATCTTTAATAAAAAGCTTATTATTATGAAAAAGGAGCCGACGAATTTGGCCGCCACCCCTTTTTTTTCATTGAAAAAATGACGCATCCTTTCTTCCCAAATTGGGAGAAACTCAAAATAGATTTAAAAAACATGAATTCTCCTCCTCAATCTCAACATAAGACTCCACCAATCTCCCCCTTTGCTCAATTTGACAAGTGGCCTAGATTGGAGCAAGATCACCCCAGAGCCATGCAAATCAGTTATGGCATCTCTAGCAGCCTCTTTGGACCTAAAAGATCAGATCGCCAACATCAGATTACATCTTGAAAGCTTCCAGATAGCTGGATTGGCAATGCTATCTCCATCAATCCAATCGTGATGACCCAAAAATTTATTGTAAAAGTCTTCTACATAATCTCATGATCAAGGATCATGGCCCGAAAGAAGAAAATTATGAAGGTCACGGAAGTGGGAGTTGCTAATAATGCTACAAGAGTAAACGGAGTGGCGAGTACTAGGATTGCAAACGAAGTTACGAATACCAACATCAACCAAGCACTCATCATAAATCCCCAGGTTTCATATTGATTATTATTTTAAATATTAAAGGAAATAAATAAATCATCATCCTACAGGCTGGTAACAAAAATCTACATTTTTAAGAATAGGAAAATTTTAAAAATCTATTGCATAAAAAAATCTTAGAGAAATTCTTAACCACAAATTCCAAGGAATAATTTGGGTTTATACAAAATGTACTGGAAATAGGGAAACTGCACTTCCCGAAAGAGTTAAATTTTTTTAATTTATATTGAACTAATGGAACCTCTGATTGATAAACATGAACATTGATTCTCTATTTTTTTATAAAAAGTATTGAGATGAAATTGTTAAAAATACTTTTCGTAATAAAAATCACCAAGAATTTCTAATTATCACTAGACAAGGACCCATAGAACTCCATTAAGGAAAAAAAAAAATTATCGCGGGAGTTACTCTCAAAAATAGAAGTCTAGGAAAAACAAACTCTTGTTTAAGTTTATCCTGGGCTAGATCCCAAGGAGAGAATAATCCGATAAGATTATTGGAAGATGTGCCCACTTACACTAAGTTTAGCCCTAATATTGTTATCCTAGAAAAGATTATAGTCTTGGAAATAAATTCATTGAAGTTTGTGTGTAATGCATTTGAAATAAGTTGTTTGTGATTGTAAACTAGGTATTGATCTTTCCTAAATTATCAGGCTAAAAGATGGATAATCTGGTACAGATCATCGATTGAGGAAGTGTTCTCTGATGGCACTAGACGTCCCCAAGGTTACGTGAATAAAACCTACTCCAAGAGATTTTTGTTTTCTCGTAATGGGTATAGACCAATCTCGGTGTGAAAGGTCCCATTGTAGGGAATTCTAGTTGATAGGAGGAGGTGAGGATACCAGGGGGCTTTGGTCACAAACTCCTTAGACTCTTACGAATTGTCAATTACCCTTCAAACCGAGATAATATTTTGAAAGTTCCAATGCTAGTCTAGGAACTAAAATTAGAGAGAATAATACATTCAGGTTGACATTACATCTAGCTAGGACACAGAAAACATTGTAAAAAGATATTTTTCTTAAAGGAACTATTGAGAAAGAATTGCTTGACACTGTTTTTGTGTCATGAAATAAAGATATATAATGAATTTGTGTCAAGAGATAATCAAAGAAGTTATTTTTATATGTCAAACCTAAAGTGGTAGAGGTAATTAGGTAATTAAAAATACTCTATCGAGGGAAGAGGGAGGATGGATCCCTTACGATGGGTCCAATCCTACGATTGGGTGGACTCGGTAAGCTGAGAGCTTTTATCAAAAGGAAAATTTTGCATTCAAAAAAATGTAAAAAAATGACCACTAAATATTAGGAAACCCAACTTGCATTGTTTTAGGGGGACCAAAATGGGAATTTTCCCTATGGGCAAAAGGGTCGAGGTGTAATGCAAGTCCACTTCAGTTTGAGTAATCCTATAAGAAGTGGGAACTCAAATTGATGACACTAACCGACTGTTAGTAGGTGACTTGACCCATAATATGAACCTAAAACTTACGTCGATCCTTGTGGGAATGGTCGGAACTTCCACTGCGAGGTAGACTCAAGTGAGCCTAGATAGCAAACTCTGAGGTATTTCATGGCGTTGTCTAGGATATCTCTTGATGGTCTACTAAGACGTGCCGGCGAGGAAGCGGCTCAGGTAGGCACGTCAATAGGTAACACTCAAAGATTGCATACCACAAACTAAAACCCTATTGAGTTCAAGGCTCAGTGGAATAGCCAAAAGCAGGTTGGGGAGCATGGCACAAGTCAAGGAGGTCAACTTAATAATGATAGAACCAACTAGACAAGACCTCATGCATCACTTGTAGCTAAGAGGATACTCGGACCAAGAGTTACATGCTATTGAACATCTATAGCTATATTTGTCCCTCAAAAGTCTCCTATTGCCTTGGAGCCACCATCCAATATGATGCCACCCACAAACCTACCAATCTTCTAGAATTTGACTTTGGGAAATAAACAATGTACCCAAAAGAGGAAGCCCCATAATAAAAGGATGATCACGAAGGCATAACCATAGAAAGCAATAAAATTTCCCTTCCCATCTAAATTACTAGTAGAAAAGCAAGTAAAACTTGAATAGGCAATATAGAACTATTAGGAGAGTAGGAAGTACAAGGAGCCCTTATTCCCATGTATGGTATGGGTGCTAGTTTGAGTAGCCAAAATAATAGTAGAGAAGTGGGCATGACAACTTGACATCAAAGCCTTTAAATGAAACTTGTCAAGTCACAGGCAGTAAGAGTAGATACCTATGAAACCATAGGAAGCTTGGCTAGGATAGCCAAAATGGAGATACCCCATTCTAAAGAATGACAAAGCGGCATGGTAGACCTTTGTCTACTTGAGTAACAATGAAAAGGTAAATCCACTCCATTGCCCTTACCCCCATTGGCATGACAAAGAATACAAGGAGAGCATGATACATATAGCTTTCCAACGTTACCAAATGTGAAATTCGTTGGGAAGAAAAGAATCTACCTATTCCAACAATTCCCATCTTTCACCCATCACTTTGTAAGGAAATTCACTTAACTGGCTAGATCGTTCATTTATTGCAACATGTAACTACATCTGCCTCCTCATCACATTACTCTCACAACCCATCATTTCATATGAGGAAATAATACTGCCACTATTCTTTGATGTAAATGCATGCATTGACTAGTGGCGATGATATGACAACATCTCAAGGAAACACTTCTACCTCCTTACTACATAGAGCTATTATAAGATATGATGGGCAATAGATTCACATTGTGTACACATTTACTCTTTCTAGAACCATACCTACAACTGTGTAGTTCATTGAAGGAGTATATGCTTAGTAAGGATACCTCCACCATGCACTCAAGCCAAATATTGAGTAATGTAATTGAGTTTTTATTTAAAAAAGCACAATGCACGCTCATTACACCTAGTCCATATTCTCACCTCACAAACTTAGGGAACATTAGGGGTAGGACAACTTGAGCATGCTCAATAGACCTATCATCCTTGACATCACACTACACCAAACCTTTCATTAATTGGGTCCTCAAGTGTGGGAATACATTCTAAGTATAGTTGGAACTCAACCCATATCCCTGTTGCACTGCAAGAGCACATCTTATTGCATGCGATAGAAATACACACCCCTCAAGGAGAGCACATCAACATATAGTCACATGGGTGCACGAAAAACCATCAACATTATCGGCCTATACCTTACACTTTGAATGACCCCTCCATCTATAGTAGCCATCTTGTAAATGAACGAAGCTGAGAGGAGAGAGGAGAATGAGTTGAGGAGAGAGAAAGAGAGAAAAAAGAAGAGAAAGAAAGACTAAAAGAGGAGTGAGAACGATAGAAAAGAAGGGAGAAGGAAAAAGGAAGCCATGGAAGCTAAAGATGAAGGTGAAGAGTATGTACTTGATAAAAATTAGTTTCCCTAAACTAGGACTCTTACACCTTATATACACCATGGTCACAGTGTGATTGGGTATCTAACCCCTAGGTCCTATGTATCTCGCTCGTTTACAATCCATTCCCACCTTGAAATTATTTGCCATAAAAAATGACGACAACTGGAGGGGAGTGATAGATGGCTTTAGGATTGGGGTGTAGAGTACTATTGTGAGCCACATTACAATGAAAATGGGTGGGTAAAGACTAGGGACAACATGTTGTCCATGATAGGCATGTTGAGGTAAAATTGTAATAGATTTAGATATGTTGCTCCAAATGGGGTATGCCATAGTCAAAAAAGAGCTTATGACCTATACTTTTAGCTCATGTAAGAAGCACATTTCTTAGACTTAGGCAACTACAAAATTGTTTTAAAACAATGTGCAGTTTGCAAAAAGCAGAGAGTGGTCAAAAGGGGGCATAACTGGTTAGTCTTTAGCTTATTGGGCATCTTGGAGGTGAGGAATTCATTTACAATAGCGGCTGAGCGCTAGGAGGATTCTTCCAAGAGTAGTCCTTACCATTTGATGAGATACTCCTTGATGGATCAAGATCATAAGTGTTTATCTCGTTGCCCAATGATTGCCTCAGGGATATATTGTGAATGATATCTTCTTCATCTATGGGGGGTTGGAAAACCAAAGTTGCAGCAAGAAAAGTGTGCACAAGAGGGAGGTAGGAGTTCAAAGTACAAGAACAAAATCTTGTTTAATGTTGAGATATTTGCAATCACACCTACTTTAGTCCCTTTGTGAGGAGCAGTGAGGGCTCAGGATGAGAATCCCATATGCACAGTAGGAGAAAGTACCACCACTCAAATCCTATAAAGCATTGTACTTGCACTCTTTTTCCAATGCAATGATAATACTCTTTTCTTTCCAGTAAAGTGTCATGTCATTGTCAATACACAAGATTGTATTTATGAGTCCAAGTCTTAATCTTGGAACCTAATTCACCTGTATAACAATTTGTCCTAGTCAAGGTCAATGTCTTCATGAGTTTCTTTTTCCTCTTTCAACCTCCATACCTTCCGCATCTGCCATGCTCTAGATCCTATGTATTTTACATGGTATCAGAGCTCATCCAAGCATGGCTTAGCTCATTTTAGTAGATATTCATCTCTGGTCCATCTCTACTCAGCTCAGTCTCAGTTTATGAACTCACTTTCCATCTCCACCTTCAAGCTTGCCTTCATGGCTGCCATAGCCAGTAGCACCCTGTCAGGCTGAAGCTCTTGTATCTCACTACACAGGACAAATCTTACCAAGCTTCCTTCTAGAGAAGTGTTCCCCCGCTACTGATACTTCTCTATATCATTTCAGAACTTGACATTGCCCCATCCACTACTCAGAATTGTCAATTTTCTCAAGTTCTGTTCTGTGGCCTCCATAGCCATGCAGTACCTAGGCATCTTGGAGCTTGTGGATCTCTCACTATAGGCCACATTGATCATGATATCTTCTAGGGAAATCTTCCTCAATATCAAGTGCTCCATCCTATTACAACAAACGTCGAGATTGATGCAGAATTCGACCAGCATTGACGAAATCGCGAAAAATTGACAAAATTTGTGCCTGCTGCTGTCGTCCACCTTGCGCACTGAAATCATGCATCAATCTTGAGGATCATCATGGGGCTTTGGTAGAGCATCAAGAGAGCTACATTTCCCTTTAAAAAAAATTCAAAATGATCAAGTGTAGCTCCTATAATGTCAAGAAAACCAGACTGCTCTTAGAAACCCTAACTGTGACTCCATAGCCAAACTTCACCAAGCTCAAAAATCTCATCATTTTCTCTCTTCTGTCACTAGAACAACCCATTGCCACTCAGAACCGAAGGTCTTAGCATCAAATCAAGAAGGGTAAGATTTGGATCTAAAAGAACTTGAAGGATTTTTGCAGGTTTGAAAGACTTAGGGAAGAAACATAGTGTCTATTGACACTCATTTTTTAGTGATCTAAACACTTGTGTATCTTGAAACATCTCAACCAACTCTTCTACTGCTTAAATTTGATAAGTCTGAAGCTGATTTTTTACTGGTCCCTCAAGTCAAACATGGGCAAAGATTCTCCAACTACCCGTTTGAAAGGAGTTGGGTTTCATACCTGGCAGACCTGCATCAAATTGATCCTGATGAAGAAGGGCCTCTGGGCCATTACCACTTGAAAAGAAAAGAAGCATCATGATGCAGATCTTGCTATCACTTGGCAAAAGAACGATGATAAGGCTTAGGCCATTATCAAACTAGAGCTAGATGATAGCTATATCCATCATGTGGATAATTGTGAGAATTCACAGGATACATGGAAGAGACTTGACACTTTGTTTGGTGCACAGTCTAAATCATAAAAGTATGGTCTCCTGATTGAGTTTTTCAGGCTTGAAATGAAGTCTAGCACATCACTTGCCACACATCTAAATTACATGGAAGGACTTCTAACCCAACTTGCAGGAATCAACATTAAAATGGAAGAAGATGTTTGAATCAAGAGTTTGACTCCTAAATATAATGATGTATCAACAACTCTAATTAATATGCCAAACTCTGAACTTGTTGATATCCAGGCATCACTGTTAGAGGAGGAAAAGGAGCTAAAAACTAAGGACCAAGTACATCTAGAGATGAGCATGCATTAAATGTTGGAAACATGTACAAATGCAAGAAGGATCAGCTCTTTTGTGACTTCTGCAAAAGGATCGAATACATGGAGAAGTTCTGCCATGCCAGAATGAGGTCCCAAAATGCCTATCTAGTTGCAATCAAAGAAGAAGAAGAAGACCACCAAGAGAAGGACAAACCTCATCAATCCTTCTATTTAGACATACTTTTTTAGCTGTGTATTTCCTAGCCCTAATGCCTCAGATATAAACTTGTAAACTCCTCAGTTAGCCTTGTACTACAGCCTCTGTACACTTTGTAAGGGCCCTGCTACAGCCTCTAGATGTCCATCATATTTGTGGTACCCAAACTTAGCCTTTTCTGTGATAGCATCTGGTGTTTTGCCATGTTTACGGTATGCCCACACTTTGCAGGTGTTGCTTTCACTAAAGCCTCTACACACTTTGTACTTCTGGTTGTGATTGAGGAGGGGTGTTGAGATATTTGCAATCACACCTACTTCAGTCTATTTGTGAGGAGCAGTGAGGGCTCAGGACCAGAATCCCATATGCACAGCAGAAGAAAGTACTATCACTCAAATCCTATAAAGCATTGTACTTGCACTCTTTTTCTAATGCAATGATAGTACTCTTTTCTTTCCAGTAAAGTGTCATGTCACTATCAATACACAAGATTGTGTTTATGAGTCCAAGTCTCAATCTTGGAACCTAATTCACTTATGTAACAAATTTTCCTAGTTAGGGTCAATGCCTTCATGAGGTTTTTTTTCCTCTTTCAACCTCCATGTTGAGATATTTGCAATCACACCTACTTCAGTCCCTTTGTGAGGAGCAGTGAGGGCTCAGGATGAGAATCCCATATGCACAGTAGGAGAAAGTACCACCAATCAAATCCCATAAAGCATTGTACTTGCACTCTTTTTCTAATGCAATGATAATACTCTTTTCTTTCCAGTAAAGTGTCATGTCACTGTCAATACACAAGATTGTACTTATGAGTCCAAGTCTTAATCTTGGAACCTAATTCACTTGTGTAACAATTTGTCCTAGTCAGGGTCAATGTCTTCATGAGTTTCTTTTTCCTCTTTCAACCTCCATAGCTTCCGCATCTACCATGCTCTAGATCCCCCATATTTCACATGGTATTAGAGCTCAGCTGAGCATGGCCCAATTGTCCTTTCACTCATCTTAGCTCCTTTCCATCTCTGCTCAGCTCAGTTTGAGTACTGGTCCCTATCTCCAACTTCATTTGCATTCCTACCTTCAATGAAGCTTCCATGGCAGCTATAGCCAGCAGCACCCTGTCAGCTTGAAGCTTTGATATCTCTCTCCACAGGCCAAATATATCTAAATTTTCTTCTAGAGAATTTTTTCTCTACTTCTAGAGCTCCTCTTGGCACCTCAATCATTGAGATTGGGCAACTATAGATTTAGCATTGCCTCTGTTTAGAGTCACTGCCATAAATGTGTATGTGGATAGCACCTACCTACCTCTATTGGAGCAGCCATATCTCATCAACCAGGACATATCTCTTCAATATTTCTTCTTGAGACTTGTTATTCAGGTTAAGGCACAACTTCTTGGCACAAAAATCAAGGATATTGATGCGCACCATGCCCGACATTTGCATTTTCCCAAATCTAGGTGCAGTTTTGATAGCGACCACTTTGAAGGTTTAGATCTCTCAACTCGAGAAAAAGGAGTACAAACCCTCTTAGGGGGAGTTAGATCCATTAGTGATCATCCTCCATCTCAAAGGGTTTGAGATGGAGGATCCATTAGTGAGCATCCTCCATCTCAAAGAGTTTGAGCAGATTTGACCTGTGGAGCTCGTGGGAGCTCATTTACTAGTTGCTGGTCCCTGTTATGATAGGACAACCATAGCCAAACTTCACCAAGCTCAAAAAGCTCATCATTTTCTCTCTTCTACCACTAGAACAACCCACTGCCACTCAGATATGAAGGTCCCAGCATCAAATCAAGAAGGGGAAGATCTGGATCAGAAAGAACTTGAAGGATTTTTGCAAGTTTGAAAGACTTAGGAAAGAAACATATTGTCTATTGACACTCATTTTTAATGATCTAAACACTTATGTCTCTTGACACATCTCAACCAACTCTTCTACTGCTTAAATTTGATAATTCTAAAGATGATTTTTTGCTTGTCCCTCAAGTCAAACATGGGCAAAGATTCTCCAACCGCCCGTTTGAAAGGAGTTGGGTTTTATACCTGGCCGACCCGCATCAAACTGATCCTGATGAAGAAGGGCCTCTGGGCCATTACCATCTGGAAAAGAAAAGAAGCATTGTGATGCGAATCTTGCTATCACTTGGCAAAAGAATGATGATAAGGCTACGTGGAATATTTTACTAATGAAGATAGTCTGCCTATTGATCAATAGTCTCTAAACCAAGGATCAATGTGCTGGAATGCTTTGTTTTGAATGCTGTTCTTTGATTCTTTTGACATCTCCAAGTTTCAAACAGCTTGCCACAAGTTGGCACAAAGAACACTCCCAAATACACCAAGCTTTTTCTATATCTTTCAATTTATCAACCATAAGCTGCAATTCATTTTGCATAAGACTACACTCATGTTGTGGTGCATCAAAAGAGGAAGGTAGGTGTAGCATAAATGGATCTTCTCCTACTACTTTGGTGAATCTTGTTCTTTGCAAGTCTTATTCTCCTAGGTGCGTATCACCAGCAGTTGCTTTCACTTCAAAAATGCCTTCATCTCTGATGTTGTCTTGTTCTCATGTTTGCTGCTCTCCTTCTTCATGCCAAGCAAGTTGGCCTTAATGATGGGAGTTCTTCTACAAACAATGGTACTCAACTGCATGAAGATTGTAGTACACATGCTTTCCTTGGGAACAATTTTGTTGGAACTATGCCCAAAGAAATGATTGCCTTACCTTTGTCAACCACTAATGAGCAACTTCCATCTCTTGCGACTCTACGAGCTCAACTGTTTGCAACAAGAACATCACGGATACCCAAGCTTGCCAGCTCAATGCCCTTGTATAGCTCAAATATGGCATGTCCTGTGCTTGGTGTGCAAGCGAGGGCTCAAACAAGGATGCTTACATCTGACCCTCAAAGAAAGCATAGCAGTGCACAGCTCACCATATTCTATAATGGTAGTGTCAATGTTTACAATGACATTCTTGCAGAGAAGGCACAAACAATCACGCTGATGGCGAGTAGTGGTTGTCCTTTGCCACCATTTGATGCTGGAGCTGCACAAAGCAGGCCAGCCCGCACAAGTAATGTCTGGTGGAGGAATCCTAAACATCCAAAATACTGCAAAGCAAGCTGTTCAAATCTCTCCAGCCCGAATTTGCAAAATCTACAACTCCTTGTGTAGCCTCAAGTCCACTTCCTATTGGTCAACCTGTGGTTCCCAGAGCTTTACCCTAGGCAATGAAGACTTCATTGGCTCTTTTTCTGGATAAGCGCAAAGAAAGGGTACAATCAAAGTCTCCACACATTCTTATGAAAACAAAATAGTTAGGACTTCTAGGATTTTTAAGTTTGAATCATAACACCTCTGTTGTGCCATGCGATAAGTCCATGGACAAAAGGTTGATGCCTATTTCTTTTGGGATGGAAGAGATGCTTGATCTTGTATCTGTATGCAATAGCCTCAGTGCAACCGGAAGCTGATTTGATAAAATAGAGGAAGTAGAAGAAGTTAAACAAGAACAAGAAGAAGGAGAAGAGAGGGAAAAGGAACATACAAACTCCGGAAATGTCTGTTGACTACTTGTTGATGCTCCATGGCTTGTCGGTGGCTCTAGAGACCTTTGAGATACTTCCCAATCTCCCAAACTCCTAAGACTATCGGTGAGAAGGCTCTTCCTCCACACTTGTAGAATAGTGTAGACAGTCTCAAGTTATTGTACAACGATCCTCTACAAAAGATTAATAGGCTCCTGCCAACCAGAACCATTGTTCCCTCCTCCTAGCCTTACCTTCTATGTTTATCACATAGAGCTTCAGAGTAGTGCATTTTGATCTGATCCTGATGACCATGTTTTGGATCAATCCTTCCAAGAATGGTTATGACCATACTCCATGTGTCACAAGTAGAATAAGACTTTGACAAGCATTCACATCATTGATGTAAAAGAAAGAAGATATGTAAGGAAATCCACCATTGAAGCTCACAGAAAAGCTTGAGAGAGATGAGGAAGAAGAAGATGAACCCTACTTTCAAAAAAAAAGTAAAGGTAACTTTAGTCCCCTCTAGTCCCCCATAGCTCTTCTTTTAACAAATGTCCTTTAAAATAAGCCAAAATCTGATGACGTCCTGCTAAAGTAGCTTTGAAACTCCATCTTTCCCCCATGTCTCTATCAAGAAGCACTAAAATAACCATAGTTTGAAGTAGTACAGCCTGACTAGTCACTGTCAAGAAGAAACCAAACCATGTAACTGTGTCTTCAACTCTAGTTACACTGAAATGATGCTTGTAACCAAATCTTCCATGAAAATGACCTCTCCAACTAGATCATAATCATGAAAATGATGGAATCAAAGCTTGTCTTGGATCAAAGCAATGCTCTGATACCAATGTAATGAAGCTTACCTAACTAGCCTAAACTAGTCTAGCTCCATGTCCAACCATGGATAAAGAAATAGGAAATCAACAAGAAAAACTAAAAATGGAAAGAGACTAAACTTCATTAACATGGCAAACTGCCATAGCTAAAAAATGGAATACAAGAAAGAAAGTTTCCTAGAACAAGATGTCTTCCAATGATCAAGTGATAATGCTACATTTGGTTGGCTGTCCTTTTATAGGTAAGCCCTAGCTAATCCCTAGCTAACCCTAATTAGGGTTTCTTTACACATGTATGCCCTAATTCATAAAGGTACATGTATGCCCTAACTCATAAAGGTATTTACAAAGGAAAAATAGGGGGCAAATTTTCCTACATGACATAAGCAAGGAGTAGAGAACACACAACAAATATGAGAAGAATAGAGACGACTTTAATTTCAAACAAACTAATACAAAGACGGCTTTATCCACTCATGTGCTTCCACTGTGAAGCTCAGAAGGTGATGTAGAAAGATGATAGGTGAAGAGCTGAAGGATAGCTAGAAGAACTCTGATTAGGTGAAAGATAGATTGACAAAGGCTTTAGATGGGTCTTCCTTTTATAGCTCAAGAAGGTAGTCTGGTTGGTATGTCTGACCATATTATGAACCTTCCCTAGATAGCTAAGGAATATTCCCTTTACTGTCGGGCTGGGGATGCTATTCCCAGACCCTCGTTAAGGGAGCCACTAGTCCCCATAAGATCCCCTAGCAAGAGGTTGCTTCCATGGCCCTCAAACCCTAATGATAGGGGTCCCTAATAACTCTCATGCCCCACAACTCAATGGATTGTACCTCAAGTTGTGACTAGTATAACTACTCTATTTAACCCAAAGGCTAGATCTAGAAAGGTCACCTTTTTGCCCTCTGATCACATAGACGTCATTTGACATACAAGCCAAGTTACACCTAATGTATGTGCTCACATATGTCTTCTCCTCATAATGGGGGACTTACAACTTAGAGCACCATGGATCATTGGTGGAACCTTAAGTGGGTGTGGGACATTGAGCACATCTAACAATAAGTGCTAGGTGGGATATTCGTAGCTCCAAGGATACCCTATGGGCCATGTATCAACTCCAATGGTGGAGGCCATCATGCTTCACACTTGGATTTTTTTTTCCTTCTCTTGCATCAAAGTGGTGGCTAATTGGGACACAAAAAAAGTGACTTGCTCCAATGTCAATTGAGTCCTAGATTTGGAGAGGGCCATTTGCTCAATTGCTAGGTCAATCTTAGAGAGCATGTGATGAAATGAGCTATCAAGATTTATGGTTGAAGTACTTTTTCATTCAAATCAAAGAGGAAGATCCCATGTTTGAGATGAACTATCATCCTTTGATAAAAAATTATCAAAAATTTCTACAATGCAATCTTTGTGACTGTCATGGAGTGATTTGCACCCTATCCACACTAACTTCTATGTACAAAAATGGTTATATCTCCTAGACCATAGCTTTGATCGAGGTGATTCTTTATTCAAATTGAAGGAGAAAATGACTTTTTGAGAGGATAGTATTATTGAGATTCAAGCTCACATTTGTCTACCTTAGTTGAACAAGGTTAAGTCCCACTGACTTAACCATGGTTAGATCATCATTTTGATCTTTTGTGTATATAGTACACACAGTAGACTTTAGTGAGTGTGTTGATGGAATGAACTGAAGGGAACATGTCTGCTACACTTCCTGCCAGTGTCTTTTGTCCATTTTTCTCTCTGAACTGTAATATGGTATCAAAGCACATGCAGAGGGCATTGCCATTGCTTCTGTTCCTCCTGCAAGCTCACAAGATATAATGAAAAGAGTAGGGCGTACACGCTTTCCTCTAGCTAGAAGAGAGTACCACATCGTCTCATGAATTTTCTTAGGGAAGTGCACATGCATACATTTTTTCAGAGCGAGATGCATTGCAACAACCTTTGACTTCATAAATCCTTTGAAATCAAACTCCTGAGCAAGCTTCTGCTCAATTGTGGCCTCACTAGTAACACATGCAGATGTCGGGGGAAGCATGGATTTGGTCCGAAGCTAGATAGCCATGAAGGAGGGGATCCCATTTAGCATAGCCTGTGGAAAGAAGATGATAAAATAGACAAGCAAACACAATCCCTCTTCATACTATGATTTTTCCCTAAGATAATTGAGGTGTAACCGATGGCATTGGTGAGAGGCCCCATTTCTCCTCGTATTCTGCACACAATTAACTGCATGGAAAACTAATAATAGAAGAAAAGAAAGCAAGCTTTAGGAAGCCATGGGCCTAGCAAAATAGTGGGAAGGAATTAGATGGAAATCACAAGGATTGAGTGGCTATCTTGGTTGTCGTTGCATGGGTATACGAGACGTGGAGACTCGTTGGAATCTTACTTGGTAGCACTCTGGCTGTTTTCTATATTGATGGATGAAATTGTGGAGTTGATCGTACTGGAAAATGATAACACTATTTCCGTTGCTTAACTTTTCCTGGACATCATGAAGCTGTCTAGGACAGAGATTAGATGTTCTTGTCAAAAGCAGTAGAGGAGGCTTATGAAGGTGTCAATTGATGTGGACGTGGAGGGCCTTGAGTTGCTGCAAACTCAAGTGCATATGGAAAAATACGTGTTTAGAGACATGTTCCAAGTTATGACATAAAACCACAGCTACACTTGTGTTTGCCACCATGCACTACAAATGCAGTTGTGCAAGTACTTTGCCTTGCTTGCACTAAATTGAGTGTTGTAGCCTGTATATTGTCATGTCACTATGACATTGACAACAGAATGGTTGTAATGAACATGTACACTCTCAAGGCATTTGCCTCATTGTGGTCCACAACATTTAAAAACCTTGCAAATATGGACTGAACAAACATACAGTAACCTCCTTGCCAATGCAAAGTTGTTGATGTATTGTAACTACAGTTAAATGGGAACAAAAGACATGTTCGAGCTGAGAATGCAGTAGTGGTTATTGCTGAAAGTTTTACAATAAAAACTGGTTGCATTACAGGGTATTGAAGTACATTTCCTGCTGGCATTTTGAGAAATTGACTGGTTTTGTAAAGGTGGGATGTTGTAAGCATTAAATGCTCAGTTTTAAACTGATTTACTACAGTTTTTGTAGTGGGGCTGACTGTTAACAGCTTACAGCAAGCATACAAGCATTGGGTCTATTGAGTTATGTATTGACTCCCAGAGATTGTGACACCTGGCTGTTGTGGTTTATGGCTTGGTTGAGTTGAGAATAACCTCATTTGGATATAGAGAATACATAGTTGGTTACTTATAGACTGCTGATTACAGATTGTTGTCAGTCATTGAATGCTGCATATGCCTACATGTCTACTGATCAGACAATGCTACTTGGTTGGAATGCTATTACATTTAATGCTTTGCCACATGTTTAGAAATGTATGACATTGTTGTGAACTAAAATCTACTAGTTTTGCAAAGCTTAAGACCTTGAAAATGGCAAACACAGGAGAGAAGGATACTATCACTCCGATAGTTGGAGTATTGGACTACAACAATTTCGTTCTATGGAAATGCAGGATATCTAATTTCTTAATTGGAAGAGGCTATTGGGACCTAGTTATTATAGGTCTTGAAGATGAGCCCAAGCTACCAAAGGATAGACCTCCAACACAGGATAAGGCACACATGACTTGGTTGGAAAAGGCCAGCAAGGTCTTGCATTGGTTGTCGTTATGTGTGTCAGACACAAAGGCTATGCAAATTGCAAATTGTACTTCCCCAAAAATTGCTTGGAACTTATTGATGAAGAATTATGGGCATGCCACTCATGCGGGAAAGACCCAACTGAAGCAAAAATTTATCCACATATCTAGGAATGGAAGACCTATTGAAGACTATGTTAGTGAGATAAGATCCATTGCAAAACAACTAGGCTCAATTGGAGCTAAAGTTGACGATGATGATTTGGTGGCTAGTACCCTCCATGGACTTGGACAGGAGTATAAGCAGTTTGATACTTCCATTTCAATGCGTCAGGAGTAGCCTGACTTTGATGAACTTGTGGCACTTTTATTGCATGAAGAAGTGAAACTTGGACTCAATACAAGTTCCAATGGGTCTAAAAACAGCAAGAACAGTATCTTCTACTCCAATCAAAGGGGTAGAGGTGGAAGAGGAAGATCAAATTTTAGAGGAAGAGGTGCTGGAAATGCATATGCAGCCCATGGATAGCAAGCTACTGGATGGAAAAATAGGTAGCCTCAAGCAAATAGAGGTGCCTCAAATGCTCGTGGTGTTGAGATGACAAGCTCAACACATGTGGACATTGATGATGGACCGCCTGGTTAGATGGGTCCACATGTCTACACTTAGCACGTCGATGGTCATTATGACTCTCACATGGTCACTGACTCATTACTTATTATATTCAGGTTGTTACACCTATTTACAACTGGCATAGTTATAGCGCCAGTCGACTAGTGTAGTCAGTTATGCATTGTTTGACTTAGTAGGCCACTTTCCTTTATGTTGTATATTATCTATACTTTGTGTACATTTTAAAGTGTGTGGAAGAAGAAGAAGAAATCAGCAAGAAAACGTTTTGGCCTCCATCTCTCTTCTTATCTCTTGAGTGAGCTTCTCCTTGTGCATTCTGTGTGTGTTCGGCGCAACATCTTGAGCAAGTCCCCCCACCACGTGAGTCTTGACACGTGGAAGAGAGGGTTATTCACCTAGTGGAAGAGGCACTTGGTAGTTGCCTCAAATTAGTCATGGACATCAATAAAATGCAAATAAGTATTGCCATTATTGTGCAAATACGGACATGTAGCTAAGGATTGCTACAAGAAGCAGAATGATCAGAGAGCAAGAGGGAAGCAACATGGTAATTATGCTTCTTCTAGTGGTATGAAGGAGGATGACAAGTTGTTTATTATGCAACATGTGAAGAAAGGGTTGCCTACACAAGGCAAAGCAGATGATGTATGGTATATAGAATCAGGGGCATCTAACCACATGACTCCTCATGAAGAGTGGTTTGACACATTGGTAGAAGGTGCTCATGGATATGTTTGGACAGGGGATGATACGCAGCATGACATTATGCATACATGTACTATTCCCTTGGTGATGCATGGTGACAAGAAAAAGAGTCTCTATGATGTGTTACATGTACCCTCCATAACCAAAAACTTGCTTTCTGTGGGACAAATGGTTGAAAAAAATCTACAAGCTAGATTCAATAGAGATGGATGCTAAAGGCAAAATAAATGGCAAGATGTTTACTTTGGATACAAAAATTCCAGCATTGAATGCTGCTATGTACTCACATGATAATGCTGTAATAAGGGACATTAAGATATGGCATAAAAGGAATGGTCATGTAAATGTTCAAAAGTTGAAGAATATGAAGCATAAGCAAGTTGTACTTGGACTTCCTAAGTTCAAGCATGTGGAATTGGGACATGTATGTCAGTCTTGTCAATTTGGGAAGCAATCAAGGCTTCCATTTATGAGGCATGTAAGCACTACTACTAGACCATTACAACTTGTACATTTTGATGTATGGGGACCTTCACAGAATGCATCTCTTGGGGGATCACGTTACTATGTGTCATTCATAGATGACTATAGTAGGCACACATGGTTGTATGTGCTGAAGCACAAGAGTGATGTCATGGATGCTTTTCAGGATTTTAAGAGACATGTGGAGAAAGAATTGGCTTGCTACATCTCATGCTTGAGATTTGATAGTGGTGGAGAATATGTCTCTAAAGACTTTGATCACTTCTTGGTAGCTCATGGGATTAAAAGGCAATTGATGTGCAGGTACACACCACAACAAAATGGTATAGCAGAAAGGAAAAACAGGGTGATCATGGAATCAGCTAGAGCCATCTTGAATGAGAAGAGCCTACCAAATGCATATTGGGTAGAGATTGTAATGATTGCAATGTATGTAATGAATTGTACACCAATATCAGGTATACATGAGGTGACTCCTCATGAGAGGCTTTATGGGATAAAGTTGGACATTAGCCATCTTAAGGTTTTTGGATGCTTGGCATATGTACATGTTCATGATGAAAAGAGGAAGAAGCTTGATCCAAAGGCAAAAAATGTCATCTCTATTGGGTATGTACAAGATAAGAAAGCATACAAATGCTACAATCCTTCTACTCATGAGACATTGGTATCAAGAGATGTGGTATTTGATGAGCTAAAATCATGCATGAGAAGAAGATCACTTTGATGAATGATGATGATGGTTTTTAGGAGCCTTATGTACATGCAGGTACAAATGAAAGTGCATAAATTTCTAGGCCTTATAAAGATGCTACTACATCGGTTAGTCCTTGGACAGGTAGATTGAGGACTTTAGCATCTTTTTCCACTGACACGGGTATGTCAATGAGGGGGAGAAATGTGGATAAAGGCAAAGGAAAACTTGATGATATTACAGGGCCACTCACTTGTGGTTATGATTCACCTGGCACTAACAGCTTGGATAGTGAGTTTGGTATTCCATCAATTGCGACTCCTGGTGTGAGACATAGATATGTACCACCTCATGAGAGAGGAAAGTCTCATACTGCACCTCAGTTGAGGAGATAAAAAAGAGTCAAAAAGCCTATGGATAGGCTTACATACAATGGTTATATAGTGAGACACTATGCATATATGGCAAAAGTCACTAGCTTTAAGGAACCCACAAAGTTTTTTGGAGCTATCTTGGATTATCATTGGTGCAAGGCATTGGATGAGGAATATTCAGCATTGGCTGAAAATGACACTTGGGATTTGGTTGATTTGCCTGAAGGAAAAATGTCTATTGGTTGAAAATGGGTATACAAAGTGAAGTGCAAATCAGATGGCACATTGGAAAGATACAAGGCAAGACTTGTGGCAAAAGGGTATGCACAACAATATGGTCTTGATTATGAGGAAACATTCATCCCTGTTGCTAAAATGGCAAACATGAGGACAATTATTTCTTTGGCAGCATCTAAAGGATGGAGTATGTATCAGATGGATGTGAAGAATGCTTTTCTCAATGGTGATTTGGTTGAGAAAGTATACATGGATCAGCCCGAGGGCTATGTACATCCAGATTTCCCTACACATGTGTGTAGATTGAAGAAAGCATTATATGGGCTGAAGCAAGCACCTAGAGCTTGGAATGCTAAGATAAGTGCATGCTTACAAAAACTTGGTTACACTATGGGCAAGGTTGATCATAGCCTATTTACAAAGAAGACAAGGGCTGGTTATGTGGTATTAGTCATTTATGTGGATGACTTGATAATTATAGGTGATGATGTCACAGGAATTGGAGAGATCAAGGAAATGTTACATGCTGAATTTCAGGTCAAATATTTGGGAGAATTGAAGTATTTCCTCGGGATTGAGGTTGTCTCTACACCTCATAGTACTTGGTTGCTGCAAAAGTAGTATGCACAAGACATGTTGACCAAGTATGGTATGTTGGATTGCAAGGCATTGAGCACTCCATTGGAGAAAAATTTTAAGCTACTTGTAGATGTTGGACATGAGATTGAGAATGTCACTATGTATAGAAAAATGGTGGGTGACCTGATTTACCTTACCATTACTAGATCAAATCTTAGCTATTCAGTTAGATTGATTGGCTAATTCATGCAAAAACCTGTGAAGCCACACTTGGATGTAGTGAGGAGGATCTTGACGTATGTGAAGGCTACATCAGATTACGGTCTATTCTATGAGCATGATAAGCCTTTGGAGCTTACAGGATATACAGATGCTGACTAGGCATGAAGTATATAAAGCAAGAAGTACATATGACAAGAGATCTACTAGTGGGTATGCATTTTCCCTTGGTAGTAGTATGGTCAGTTAGAGCAATAAGAAGCAACCTATTGTTGCACTCTCTAGTACTAAGGCAGAGTATAGAGGTGCTGCATTAGCTGCATGTGAGGCAGCATGGCTCATGAAGCTTCTTGATGATTTGGGCATGCAAGAAGTTAGGCCTGTCACACTCTATTATGACAACATGAGTAGTGTACTCCTAGCCAATAATCATGTCTATCATTTTAGGACTAAGCACATTGAGGGTGCACTATCACTTTATCAGAGAAAAAGTGATTGCATGTGACATTGATTTGGTCCATATGAGGACAAAAGACCAATTTGTAGATATCTTTACCAAGTCATTGGGTAAAGATAAGTTTGTGCACTTTAGAGAGCTACTTGGAGCGAAGTACCCCACTTGAGCTTGAGGGGGAGTGTTGAGATTCAAGTTCACAATTGTCTACCTCAGTTGAATAAGGTTAAGTCCCACTGACTTAACCATGGTTAGATCTAGGTCATTTTGATCTTTTGTGTATATAGTACACATAGTTGACTTTTAGTGAGTATGTTGATGGAATGAACTAAAGGGAGCATGTCTACTACCCTTCCTGCCTGCGTCTTTTGTCCATCTTTCTCTCTGAACTGTAATAACTATAGGGTTTCTTCCCAAACTCAATATAAGATTTTCTACATCAAGATTTCTATGATTGTCCCAAGATTCCTACAACTAGTACAATGCCTATTGTGGCCCAATTTCTCACTGTTTGAGTGACTTACGAGTTGAAAATCCTACGCATCATGGTATTAATCATACATGACATATTGAATATTGTAACAAGTGGGATTCACACTGACTAGGGTTTAAACACCCAGTCACACTGATCGAGGTATATAATGTGTAAGAGTCCCAGATTAGGGAAACCAGTTATTATCAAGATCATACTCTTCACCTTCATCTCCAGTTTACATAGCTTTCTCCTTCCTTCTCTCCTCTTTTCTGTCTTTCTCTCTCCTCTTCTAGTCTTCTTTTCTCTTCTTCTCACTCTCTTTCTCTCTCTTCAGCCTTCTTCTCTCTCCCCTTAGTTTCATTCATTACAAGTGGTATTAGAGCGTCAAGCTTTGGTCCTTTTCTTCCTTCCCCTTTCTTCCTTTTCAAATCCCAAAAACCCTAGTTACTCAGCTTATACGTACAGGTACAGCAAGAAGGACTGCAATTAACTTTAGCTTTTTGGAGCAAGTAGGAGCTATGGCTAGAGCCTCAGACATATCTAGAGGTAAATTGGTTAAAATAGCAGGTCGTTAATTCTTTTCATGCAAAATTTAGGGGTCCTAGGGCAAGTTGGAGGTTTAGCCGTTTAGAGGAGGGGAAAACCACAGTGACTTTTTGTTCTAGACTTCTCTCTCTTCCCCACCAAGCTTTTTCCTCAAGCTCCCATGGTGGACTACCCCCAAATCCCTTCTTCCTATTGCAACTAACCCTCAGCCTCAACATTTAGCCACTCCACAAGCTTCCCAAGCTCATTTCCTACCTGGCAAACACCTTGGTGAGACCACCTTCAGCCCACCTTGGACAATAGGCAATAGCCCGCAAAATGCAACGCATTTTACACTGAGCTATATGCCTCCCCCAGCTCTCCTTCCCTTCTCCTCTTGCTACCTTGCCACTCCCTGCCACTCCTAGGCACTAACTCAACATATTTCTCTCTTCCCCCTTGGCATTTTTTACCCCAGGAAACAACTCCCATGGTGGACAACAATTGGGACAGTTTGGAGCAGCCATGGATTCTCTAAGCTGAAGCCACCTCTGACCCTGAGAGCTCAAACCCCACAAGTCCTTTAGCCCGTGAATGATTTCTCTTGGCTGGATGAAGACATGGAGTTCAGCATGCATGGGAGCTTTGTGGGAAGCCATGAAAGCTTCACTTGGAGCTTCCCATCCTTGAAGCTCAAGCTCGAGGACAAGCATGGGAGCCTTCCTTATCAGTAGGAGCATTCAAATGCTAAAACCTTCTTTCACAGATGCCCCAACCAATTGGACTTGATTGATGGAGCAATTGGGCATTATGATGATTTATGCTTCAATGGTCTTTCCAAGCATTAAAGAGGTATGCCAATCTAATCTTAATCTCTCAATTTAGCCACTTGCCGAGCTTAATCCCTTATTGGAGAGATTCAAGATTACATAGGGTTAATAGTTCAATCCTCTTTGTGTGCATGCATCATAACTCTTCCTCAAATTCATTGTATTGGCTGACATTAACCCCCGTTTTGTCTTGTGATCTCGGATGAGCCCTAAAATGAATAATAGCCATGGTAAATTGGGTAAATAGCAGCTAGTGAATCACTGGACTGCCAAGGTAACCCCTAACCCAACCCTTTTCATTCCTTGCATCTCATGAAAAGACCCAATGTCTCCTTTCCAATGAATCTCATGTTGATTACTTAATAAAATTTCTGCCATGTATACTCCAACTGAGAAAAAAGGCTGATGCCAATCGAGGTGGTAAGACAAAAAAGTGCACGCATTCAAAAGAGATGTATGGCAATGAATTCATTTATGCATTTACAAGAGAGAAGATGGGTATGCAATGATACTCAAGATAATTCTCAGTATGCTATTGATGTTGTTGATTAGGCCCCTCGGACTATGCTCAATCCATGCAAGGCTTTTGCAATAAGGGATAGATAATGTTTTGTTCACATTCCTGCAAGATAGTCAAGAAGATCCTATTGCAGAAATTTCTATTTTGAACTTGGAAGTTAACCCGATAGCTCACCTTGAAGAGGGCTTTGTCCCCTCCGATTTGAATAAAAAATCTCCCCAATTAGAGCTACGATTTGAAAGTTATGACCATTTTTGTGCACTAGGGTCGTTGCAGACTGCTTTAGGAAAGGCACAATAAATCCATTACAAAAAATTATGATCATTTTCTATTACATAGATTAATAGCTCATCTTGAAGAGGAGTTTGTCCCCTCTGACTTGAGCCAAAAACCTCATCAATAAAAGTTTTCTACAAAGAGTTATGTCCCTTTTATTGACAGTAAGTCCTTTGCCTTTGGACTGCATCCAGATGGCTGACCAGAAAGGCAAAAGCAAGGCCCAAGAGGAATTACAGAGGGAGATTAGAGACTCTTGAACCTCCATGAATGAGGAACCCAGCTCGGCACAGGATTACTAGGGTGACATATAAGAGAAAATGCCTGTGGACCCGTACACCCTTCTCAATCACATCCACTGTCAGCATGAGCTTCATCATATGGAATGACATAATGATATGGTCACCAACCATTGCCAAATGATGTCCAAGTTTGATGAAGCAATCGAGCACATGACTCTCTCAAACTCAAAGACTCAACAGACCTTGGAGAAGCTCACTACTCTTGTTGCTCAATTAGCGACCACTTCATCCCAAGAGAAGGCCAATGACTCTAGGCATGAGTTTAGATGTCCTCCACATTAGGAACTGTTGCATGGTCCACAATGTCAGGGCATACTCGTGTTGAGATATCGAGCTCCACTCGTGATACGCCAGGGTGACTGTTGTGTATTTATGTCACCGACTTGTCAGTTGCAGATGCGGTTGGTACACCGCCCATGAATAATAGCTACATGATAGCTATCCTTATCTACTCTAGTTCGTGGCTCAGTTAGTATGCCACATTAGTTAGTTGAGTTTGGTTTGAGACCCATATATAGGGTTCTTCTATTTCTTTGTACTTGAGTTCTTTTGGCTTACACAACTAAGAAGAGGAAAACTGTTTTCAGCCTCCACCCTTGTGTGTCTTCCCCCATTGTGCAAGCAAGAAAGCTTCAAGCGAGACTCCTTCCTTCTCTCCCACAATCTTGACATGGTATCAGAGCCTTGTTCGTGGTAAGGAGCTCAAGAAAGCAAGCCAAGCTCGCGGTGTTCTGGTAAGAGGAGCAGTGTTGCTTTCATTTTCTGTTTTGGGAGCAGATCTCTGCAGGTAGCACAGCTGGAAAGTGCAAGAGTGCATTGTCTCAGGTTGAGACGCCCTTTGCGGTGAAGCAAGAGGGCAGTATATGCTGCGGGCAAGGGCTTTAGCCCTTGGCGACCTTGTTTTTTGATTTGAGGCCATTTCGGGGCCTGTTTTGGAGGCGAAAGTTTTCTGCACGCACTCAGGAAAAGGCCCAGTTTTATGCTGTGCAGCCACTGTTCTACAGGTCGGTGAATAGTTATTGTAAAAATTTGCATTGTATGCTTGTGCACAGAGACATTGGGAGTTACAGAATCATCCCTGTTGCCTGTTGATGCAAAATCGTCACTAGGAAGTGACTGTGTGGTCAAATACCACTTTCGCCAGTTTTGCAGATTTTCCCTTGTGAGGGTGAAGCTGAGGTTTTTGTAGTGACATAATTTTTTGCAGTCTTCTGTAATGGCATCTGATTCTCTTTCACAGATTGTCACTGAAAAGCTTGACAAGAACAACTTCCAAGCATGGAAGTTTAGAATGACGAATTTCCTTATGGGAAAAGGATATTGGGAATTTGTTGCAGGAAATGAAGAAGAACCAGTTCTTCCTGATGTTCCCAATCAACAGCAAATGCAGGCATTTAAAGCATGGCATGAGAGAGCCAGGAAAGTTATGTATTGGCTGTCTATCAGCATTTCAGACTCTATGATTGTGCATATTCAGGATGCAAGTATGCCAAAGGAGGCATGGGATACTTTGTCAAAAATGTATAGCACAAATACGCAAGCCAGGAAAATGCAGCTCAAGCAAGAGTTGCACAATGTGCAAAGAGAAAATATGAGCATCAACGACTACCACATGAAGGTGAAGAAGATTGCAGATGCACTTGCTTCCATTGGGTCACCAGTGGAAGATGATGATTTAGTTTCTGTGACCTTGAATGGTCTAGGAAAGGATTATGCACAGTTTCGGACATCCATTTCAGTTCGTGAAAGATTTCCTGATTTTGAGGAGCTGATTGCTCTTCTAATTTCTGAGGAGCAAAGAAATGGTGGTGCATCTTCTTCAGGAGGAACTTCAAAAGAAGCTGTCTTCTACTCAAATGCTGGAAGAGGTAGAGGCAGAGGTAGAGGAGGCCGATATGGAGGCCGTGGTAGAAATCAGAATATGCAGCAAACTCAAGAAAACCAGTCCTATGGAGGAGGACATGGTAACTCTAGAGGCAGGGGAGCCAAAGAGGTCGTGGTGGATGGCAAAGAGGTCAAAATGCAAACAGTAATGTTGAATGCTACTATTGTGGTAAAATGGGTCATATGGCTAAAGACTGCTATAAAAAGCAGAATGACATCATGAATGGAAAACTGCAACAAGGAAATTATGCATCCTCTAGTAGACAGGGTGATGACAGAAATGAGCATCTGTTTATGGTGCAACACATGAACAATTCTGTGACAAGTGCAGAAGAAAGCAACGATGTATGGTATGTTGACTCAGGTGCATCAAACCACATGACAGGTCATGCAGAATGGATGGAGGATGCAAGGAAAATGAAAAAACCAGGATTTGTGGAGACTGGTGATGATACTGCACATCCTATTGTGCAGATTGGAAAAATTCCCTTGTCTATGCAGGATGGGAAAAAGAAATACCTGTCCGATGTATTTCATGTCCCGAATATCACCAAGATTCTGGTTTCAGTTGGTCAAATGGTTGAACAGGGCTTGCAGGTCAGATTTAATCCTCATGGATGCTTTGTTGAGGATATGAAAAATAAAGGTCGCTTGATAGCAAAAGGAAAGAAGAAGGGCAGAATGTTTACATTGGATGCAGACATGTCTGAATTGAGTGCAGCAATGTTTGCACATGGGACCGGTGTAGTTGCAGATATTGATATCTGGCATAAACGCATTGGTCATGTTAATGTACAGCGACTTAAATCAATGCAGGCCCAAAATATTGTTGCAGGATTGCCAAAATTCAAGGTTGCAGAAATGCATAAGGTATGTGAAGCCTGTCAGTTTGGAAAACATGCAAGGAAACCATTTCCTAGACATGTTCAAGAGAGTAAAAAGCCATTGGAATTAATCCACTCTGATGTGTGGACTACTAAAGCTGCATCTCTTGGAGGCTGTCATTATTTTGTCAGTTTTATTGATGAGTATAGCAGAAAAGTTTGGGTGTATTTTATGAAAAAGAAAAGTGAAGTTTTTGGGCATTTCAAAACTCTTAAAGCTATGGTTGAAAAAGAAACAGGCCTGCAAGTAAAATGCCTAAGGTCAGATGGAGGGGGAGAGTACCTCTCAAATGAGTTTGCAAAGTTCTTGCAGGAGCATGGCATAAAGCAGCAATATTCATGCAGTCATACCCCACAACAAAATGGAATTGCAGAAAGGAAAAACATGCATATTGGAGAGGTATCTCGTGCCATGCTCAATGAAAAAGACTTGCCAGATTTTTATTGGGCTGAAGCAGTTGCTACAGCAGTCTACATAATGAACAGGACTCCCACTACAGCAATACATGGAATGACTCCAGAGGAGAGGTATACTGGTAGGAAACCAGATATTTCTCATTTGAAAATTTTTGGTTGCATTGCCTATGTACATGTGCCAGATGAGCTGAGATCCAAGTTGGATCCAAAAGCTGAGAAGTGCATCTTTATTGGTTACTCTCTGCAGCAAAAAGGGTATAGATGCTATAACCCTTCTACTCGTAAGTTTACAGTGAGCAGAGATGTTGTTTTTGATGAGATGAGTAGCTGGTATAAACCAGTAAATGTGATTGATGATGTAGATGCACAAAATGGTAATGCTGCACAGAATTCACAGCAGCAGTCACAAAATATTAGTGGACCTGGAGCGTCCTCTAGCAGTGGTTCACATTCTTCGCCATGGACAGGCAGATTGAGATTAGGAGAATCTTCTCAAAGTGATGCAGATAGTGGTATGCAGGTATCACAAAAAGGAAAAGAGAAGGTTGATCAGCCCATGTTTGATGTGAATGCAGGTCACTCTTATGTGGATGGTGAATCCAGTGGCTTAGAACAGAGCATTGATGATGAGTTGGGTATTCCTTCTATTGTTACACCTGGAGTAAGGAAGACCAAGGATGTTTTGAGAGCACCTGGGAGTGAACCTACTTTGCGCAGGTCTACGAGAGCTAGGTATCCTGTGGATAGGCTGAAATATGATGGATTTACAGCCATTCACTATGCATATATGGTTAAAGTGATACAGGAACCAGAACCTACTTCTTTTGAGGAAGCCATGGGAAAAGAAAAATGGGAGAAAGCCATGGATGAAGAAATGGATGCCTTGGAAGCAAATGCTACATGGGAATTGGTACCTTTGCCTAAAGGTAAAAATGCAATTAGCTGTAAGTGGGTTTATAAGGTGAAGCACAATGCAGATGGTTCTATGAATAGATACAAGGCAAGATTAGTAGTCAAGGGGTATGCACAAACATATGGCATTGACTATGAAGAAACATTCAGTCCGGTTGCAAGGATGGCAACCGTAAGAGCAGTCATTGCTATGGCTACATCAAAGGGATGGTCTTTACATCAGATGGATGTAAAGAATGCCTTCTTGCATGGTGATTTGCAAGAAGAGGTCTATATGGAGCAGCCAGCAGGTTATGTGCATGATGTTCATCCTGAGTTTGTTTGTAGGTTGAAGAAAGCGTTGTATGGCTTGAAGCAAGCACCTAGAGCATGGTCTGACAATATAGGACAGTATCTTGTCACTATTGGCTTTCAGATTTCCAAGGCAGATTTCTCACTTTATGTGAGAAAAACAGAGAAAGGTATTATGCTACTTGTCATTTATGTTGATGATTTGATTATGACAGGTGACAGTGATGAAGATATCATTCATGTGAAAATGCTATTGAAGCAAAAGTTTGAGATGAAGGATTTGGGAGAGCTGCGTTATTTCTTGGGCATTGAGGTGATTAGATCACCAAGTGGGATACAGCTCTTGCAGAGGCAGTATGGATTGGACATGCTGTCCAAATATGGGATGACAGGCTGTAAGCCTATTTCAGTTCCTTTGGAGCAGAATGTGAAGCTGAGCACAGATGCAGGTGAGCTTCTAGAAGACCCTACTATGTACAGACGCATAGTAGGAAGTTTGATTTATATGACTATTACCAGGCCAGATTTGAGCTATACTGTTGGATTGGTAAGTCAGTTTATGCAGGCTCCAAGGAAACCACATTTGGATGTGGCTAGACGCATACTCAGGTATGTGAAGTCCACATTACAGTATGGACTATTTTATGAGACTGGGGTTCAGATACAGTTGCATGGATACACTGATGCTGATTGGGCTGGTAGTATTTCTGATAGACGATCTACCAGTGGATATGTGTTCTCTTTTGGGAGTGCTGCAGTCACTTGGAGCAGCAAGAAACAGCCTACAGTTGCCTTGTCGAGCACAGAGGCTGAGTATAGGGGTGCAGCAATGGCTGCATGTGAGGTAGCTTGGTTGCATAAGCTACTTTATGATATGCATCAGTCTACAGACGGACCAGTTGTCATTTATTGTGAAAACATGAGTAGTATACACTTGGCAAATAACCCAGTCTATCATGCCAGAACAAAGCACATTGAGGTGCATTATCACTATGTGCGAGAGAGGGTTTTACTAGGTCTTATTGATCTAGTTTATGTCAGCACAGAGGATCAGGTAGCTGACATATTCACGAAGGCATTGGGCGCAGAGAAGCTGCGCAAGTTCAGAGACCTGCTTGGTGTGCAAGAATTGGGATTGAGCTCGAGGGGGAGTGTAGAGATATCGAGCTCCACTCGTGATACGCCAGGGTGACCGTTGTGTATTTATGTCACCGACTTGTCAGTTGCAGACACGGTTGGTACACCGCCCATGAATAATAGCTACATGATAGCTATCCTTATCTACTCTAGTTCGTGGCTCAGTTAGTATGCCACCTTAGTTAGTTGAGTTTGGTTTGAGACCCATATATAGGGTTCTTCTATTTCTTTGTACTTGAGTTCTTTTGGCTTACACAACTAAGAAGAGGAAAACTGTTTTCAGCCTCCGTCCTTGTGTGTCTTCCCCCATTGTGCAAGCAAGAAAGCTTCAAGCGAGACTCCTTCCTTCTCTCCCACAATCTTGACAACTCGGTGCTAAGGGAATTTCTCCTTCTATCTTTAAGGTTGGTGAACCCTCTCATGTGCATGATGAGCCCCTGTTGAATTCCCCCATCCACCATGCAACCAACATCCATTTGAGGCCTCCTCCCACCCTTGGTCCAATTTCCCTTGCTCCCCCTAGGAGCCCCCATGCACCCCATATGAATCAGCCCCATCAAGGACAATATGGTACAAATGGACAAATTCACAATCAGGGACAACATGGCTATAATGGACAACATGGGCTTCATGCACCACATGGGATGTATGGACAGCAAGGCATGTATGGCCACCATGGGATGTATGGATAGTAAGGGTTTCATGGGCAGCATGTCCCTAATGAATTGTGTGACAAGATCATCCTTACAAAGTACAATGGGCACTCCCCCTCACCATTTGACTTAGAGGAATGGACGTCCAAGTTGGAGTCCTACTTCAATATCTTCCCTCGCAGTGATGATCAGAAAATCCTTTTTGCTTCTCTCCACTTGGAAGGATTTGCCCACACATGGTCGTGCTATACTAATCAAGAGAATGAGCAATTCATTGACTGGGAAGATTTTAAAATACATATGGTCCAAGTTTTTATGTCCTCTGTGGAAAAAGAGCGGTTGGCAAGATGATGGTAAACTCTTAACTAATGTAACCTCACTATATGTGAATACACAAATTGGTTCATGAACTTGACCATGTATGTGGAGATCATTAGCGATGATGCTAAATTTCACAAGTATATCTATGGGTCGGAACCGAGCCTATCGGCAGATGTCATGGCTCAAAAACCTACCACATTGTTTGATGAAATTGAATTAGCTAAGAGATATGCAAGAAAGTATTGTAAGAATGAGCATTTTCAACAAGGTGTTGGACAGCCTTGCATTCCTTCATGATCAACCCCATACGGAGGTGGCTTTCGAGGCACTTCTATGCCTAATAACAGCCCCATAGTACCCACTTACCAAGCCTTCCATGCTGAAAGAAAAATGGGCACTTTTGGGACAACACTTTTCTCTAATGTTGAGAACAAGTATGCTGAAAATAAATAGTCCACTGCATCACCTTCCCATGGATCCAATAGCCAACTGTTCATTTCTTTGAATGTTGTGAAGGAATAAAAGGAAAAGGGCCTATGCTTTAAGTGTGGAGATAAGTGCACTAATGATCATGCCTCCAAATGCTTGTACAAGATAGCTAAGGTCAAAGCTCATAGCATGTATGCCATGGAAGATTGGCACAATGATGAGGATGACATGCCCACCACTGACCAGGCTGAGCCCACGGAGGATGTTGATCACAAACAGCTCTATGACCCATCAAATGGGTTTCCCTTTACCCGAGCGGTGCTCCATCATGGATACTTGATTTGATATCCCACCCACCTCCCACTTCCCTATGCTCGATCTCCTTGGATGCTTGGATGGGTTCATGAAGCCCTAGCACCCTTTGCATTCAAGGCAGTATCAATAGAAAGCATGTTTTTATCCTTGTGGATAGTGGAAGAACTCCCAGTTTTGTCAATAAATATTTCATTGATCGGTTGAAATGCACCCCTATGGAATTATATCACCCCTTGAAGGTCCAAGTAGCAAATGGAGAAGAAGAAATCGGCACACATGTATGTTTCGCAGTTCCCTTATTCTTGGCTGAACATTATTTGGCACTGGTTGATCTGATTGCCCTAGATACGGGCCCCATTGATGTTGTCTTGGGCTGCAATTGGTTGAAATAATTGGGAAACATTGCTATGGAATTTTCTCAGCTTTACATGGAGTTTATGATGCATGGATAGCCTATCCAGCTAGAGGGAGTTCAAGATCATGCTGATTTTCAGCTCATTACAGCAAAGCAACTCAAATGGGAGTTTAAGAAATGCTCACAAATATTTGTTTTTGCAATTGAATAAGGACAATTCTGATCAGCCCTTTGCAGTATCTAATGAATCTTCCTTGTAGGCCTTACTTGAGAAATACAATGACCTATTTCAGATGCCTACATCCCTTCCTCCTAAGAGACAAGTGGACCATCCACTTGATCTAGATCCCCATTCCAAGCCAGTGAAAAAACCCCCTTACAGGCTCTCCAAGTGTGAGCATGAAGAGGTTGCAAAGAAAATCAAGGAGTTGTTAGAGATGGGTTTCATTGAACCAAGTTCTTCCCCCTATGCATCCCCTGTCCTCTTAGTCAAGAAGAAAGATGGCTCCTTTTGCATGTGCATTGACTACAAAGACTTAAACAAAATTACAGTGAAGAACCGCTACCCCATCCCACGGATTGATGATTTTCTGGATGAGTTGAAAGGGGCATGCTTTTTCACTAAGATTGACTTGTACTCTGGCTACCACCATATTTGTATGTGAACAGGAGATGAGGTCAAAATGGCCTTCAGGTCTGATCGTGGACTTTATCATTTTCTAATGATGCCTTTTGGGTTGATTAACGCCCCCGCCACCTTTCAAAGCCTCATGAACAAAATCCTACAGCCCTTTTTGTTCAAGTTTGTGCTTGTTTTCTTTGATGACATCTCATTTACATCAAGTCATCTAAGGAGCACTTGACACATGTCAGAAGGGTGTTTGACATATTGAGAGAGCATTGAATCTTTGCCAAGGAGAGCAAATGCATCTTCATGCAGACATCTATGGAGTACTTAGGACACATTGTCAACAAAAATGGCATATAGGCTAATCCAAAGAAGGTGCAATGTGTTAGAGACTGGCCCACTCCTTCCACCACCACTTCTTTGTGTGGCTTCCTTGGTCTCTCTTCATTCTATAGACGCTTCATTAATCACTATACCACCATTGTAGCACCTTTGACTGATCACTTAAAAAAGGAGTCATTATTTTGGGATGCCACTACTGATCATAGTTTCAAATAGTTAAAGGACGTGCTTACTTCCGCCCCCTTCCTTGTATGCCCTGACTTCTCTAAGCTGTTAACCATTCATTGTGATGCCAGTGGCCGGGGTATTGGTGTAGTATTGCTGCAAGAGCATGGTGTGATTACATTTGAGAGCCACAAGCTTGATGAGAAGGAGATGCAAATGAATGTATATGACTAGGAGATGTTGGCCATCCTCCATGCCATCAAGAAATGGAACCACTATTTTTATGGTAGCCACTTACAAGTAAAAAGTGATCACCGAGTACCCCAGTACTTCTTGACTCAATTTACTTTGACTCCTAAGAAAAGGCGATGGGTGGCAACCTTACAAAACTATAATTTTGATATTTTGAAACACTCATTGCAAGGATAATATTGTGGTTGATTCACTCTCTCAAATGTGGGCATGGAGAGTGTCCTCTATCTTAGAATTGCACAGTGATTGGGTTGACGAGCTTCAAGAGGCTTACTTGTTAGATGATTGCTTCAGCCACATATTGCAAAAATTACAGCATGGGGAACTCAATATCAGCTCAAGCATGGCCTTATTTGGTCCCATGGCAAGATTGTCATCCCCCACACTTCCCCCTTCACGCAAAAGATCATGGAAGAGATGCATACTTGCCCCATTGTTGGTCACTTGGGTGTTTTCAAAACATATGATAGGATTGCCAAGAGCTTTCATTAGAAAGGCCTATGGATGGATGTCAAGGAATTTGTGACCAAATGCATTCCATGCCAATAGAACAAGGATAGTACACTTAGACCTGCTGGCCTCTTGCAGCCTCTCCCTATCCCTAAAGAGAAATGGACTCACATCACAATGGACTTTATCACTGGCCTTCCAGCGACCAAGAAAGGGTGAAATAGTATCTATGTGGTAGTTAATTGCCTCACCAAAGCTGCCCACTTTATCCCACTAAGATCCAATACACTGCCTCTTAGGTGGCCACTCAGTTGATGGAAAATGTCTTCAAGTTGCATGGCTTACCACAAGTCATAGTACATGATCGGGATGCAAAATTTATGAGCAACTTTTTTGATAGACATTTTTCACCTCCATGGGGACCAAGCTTGCTCCATTCACTACATACCACCCTCTGACTGATGGCCAAACTGAAAGAGTGAACAAATAGCTTGAAATATATTTGAGGCAATTTTGCCATGATGTACAACACAGTTGGAATACATGGCTCCACTTGGCTGAGTTTGCATATAATAACTCCACACACTCAAGCATTGGAGTTTCCCATTTTGAGGCCTTACATGGGTATAAGGTTCCCCTCCCCATACTATTATTTAATGATAAGATCAATCCTTAGTGCCAGATTGAGTTGGATCGCATGCAAGCCTTACTTCAACAATGTAAAATGAACCTTCAAAAGGCCCAAACACACATGAAAATAAATGTTGATGAGAAAAGAAGGCATTTGGAAATCCAAGAAGGGGAATTGGTCCTTTTGAAAGTGCCTAAGTCCTGCTCCTCAACTCTCAAAGAGGGAAACAATAACAAGCTAGCCCACCGCTTCTATGGCCCATACCAAATTCTGAAGAGAGTTGGTGACTTGTCCTACCGCTTAGAACTTCCCCCTACCACCAAAATTCACAATGTGTTTCATGTCAGCCAGTTGAAACCCTTCATGGGCTCCTCAGTGGACTGTGTGGAAGAACTTCCCCCCATAGATGAAGAAGGCATCACTCAGTATATCCCTGAAGCAATCATTGGGCAGTGAGTTAAGCACTTACGATCTTGATCCATTAAAGAATACCTCATAAAATGGAAAGGCCTACCCCTGGAAGAAGCCTCTTGGCGCCCAGCAACCATTTTCAATGAATTTCCCTACCTCCAAGAGGCCCCACGGCGGTTGGAAGACTAGCTAGTCATGTCCCATTTGACCACCCATTACCTACATACTGCACATTATTTTAGAACAATTTTGTACTTATTCAAATCTCAGTCATAAGCATCCTACATAGGCTGAAAGTAATCATCATAAGCTCCGTTTCTACATGTGGTATGCCCTATTTGGAGCAGCCTATCACAAGTTATGACCCATTTACTTTAACAGGCCGTCGGTCCTAGACAACATGCTGTCCCTAGTCTTTACCCACCCACTTTTCATTGTAAAAGGGCTCAGAGTAGTACTTTGCAACCCTTCCTTAGTCCACCCATCACTCCCCTCTACTTCTCCTTGTTTTTTAGGGAAAAAAACTTCAGAGTTGGGATGGATTGTAACAAGCGGGATACACATTGACAAGGGTTTAGACACCTAGTCACACTAACCGGGGTATATAATGTGTAAGTGTCCTAGATTAGGGCAACCGGTTATTATTAAGATCATACTCTTCACCTTCATCTCCAGCTTCCATGGCTTCCTCCTTCCTTCTCTCCTCTTTTCTATCTTTCTCTCTCCTCTTCTGGTCTTCTTTTCTCTTGTTCTTGCTCTCTTTCTCTCTCTTCATCCCTTCTTCTCTCTCCCCTTAGTTTCATTCATTACAAATATGATCCTATATCCATCTAAGCATCAATTTACTTTGTGAGCACTACATATGAAAGCCTCAATGCCATACATTCCACATTTATTGCATACATGTCAACTACCATATATAGATGCCTTGGTCAATACATGTGTCTCATATTTTGTATCTTTCATTAAAAATGGATAAGCCTAAGTCTGCTTCAATAATCAAGATATCTTAGAGGGGAGTGGTCCTAGGGTTAAAGAGCTAAAGCCCTTCAGTTGGAGGGAGGTTGATTAAAGAATCCATGGATGCCTAAAAAAGTCCACTATTGTATATTAGGGTTTCAAGGTATGGGAGCTCCAAATGCTCAAGGAAAGAGGTCCAATCTTACATCAAGAGTAAAAAATTTGTTGATTGAAGACTAGGGGAGGAAGGCTTGACAATGGTTGTTGTTGAAGAGGGGTAGGTAAAGGCCATGCTGACCAATTTGATGTCTTTGGTGGTTTGGAGGAGAAGAAAAGGAGATATTGGAGGTTCTTGGCCATGACATCCATGGTAGCTCTCAAAAAGCTTTGGGGGAAGAAGAGGAAGACTCACATTTGAAAAGTAGTCACATGTAGAACCTTCACTAAGTCCTGAGAGTCCTTGACAAGTTACCTCTTAAAATTTTACTTTGATTTGAAAGCAAGCTATCATTTTTACCCCTTTGCCTCCAAATTTGTCCAAGCCTCTTATGGTCTTCAAGAAATTTGCCATCCCTACCTATAGCATTTTGTGTACCTGAAGTAGCTAGGCTTTTTACTATTCTAAAAGGAGAAAATAGATTTGAAACAAGGAGAGAGAAAATGACCAAAGAACATGACTCTAAACCAATTTTAATGAAGGAGACCTAGGAGAGGTGAGATAAGAAAGAAGATTGAAGAGAGGAAGGAGAAAGAGGGAGAATAGGATAGAGAAAGACTAGCAAAAGAGAGAAATATAGGAAGAGAGAGAAAGAGATAAGGGAAGCCATGGAATCTAGAAGGAATATGAAGAGTCAATTCTTGATCATTCTTGGATGCCCTAAACTAGGTCTCTTACACCTTTTATACCCTAGTTAGTGTGATTTTGAGTATTTACCCATGGTTCTCATATGTGGTCTCTCTTTACATGTACTCTCTCTCACTCACTCTCTCTCTCTCTCTCTCTCTCTCTCTCTCTCTCTCTCTCTCTCTCTCTCTCTCTCTCTCTCAACAATATGCATATTATTGAGCACTTGAATATGCCATAATGTCAAGATATTTGAAGTTGTTATTTGTATTTTTCATAACACTATTTCTTTTTGAATCAAGATAAAGACAATATGCTTATTTACCTTTAAGTTTTTATTTGTGTTTTTTATCTATAATAATTTAAGGAATGTTGGATATTACACACCTTTCTCTTCCTTCAAGGAAACATTAATGAAGTTGGGATATATGTGATTGCACTCCTTTATATAACAACAAAAAATTTACTAGCTTAGAGCTTTATTAAGCTTTAATGATTCTCCAGAGCCATCATATATAGTAGAGGTACTTGCCACTTAGCCCTTTTCCCTCTCAAGCATTGAGTGCTCCAAAACCAAAAAAAATCTATCTTCCTTAAGAGCATAGGACCCCCACCCCCAAGTGAGTTTTTTTGGCATTCCACAAAATGCCAAGGAGCATTGTACTAGAGATTCTAATTGTCCTAAACCACCATATTCCATAACTCATCCAACAATTACAAGCAAGTGTGACCACATATCCAAATCACAAAACAATTTAACCATAAAACATGTTTTAAACATATCTTTACACATTATGCATAGAAACTACCCCCTTTAAAACTTGTATTCATTTCTAGATAGAAATTAAGAATTCTAAGTTGATATCGGCATTTCCTAGCTTCTTTTCAAGTTTTTGCAACCATGTATAATTTTATGAAATAGAAAAGAAAAACCCTACATGCTTTTTTAACCATATAAATTTTATTCTTTTGTTTTCCATTAAGCGCATGTGACTAACTACATTAAAAATCAAGAAAAATTAATTTTAGAATAGAAAAATTTAACCCATAATTCTTACTCCAACCTCACCCACTAGTCATCCATCATTACATGGAATTACTGCAATTTTGGGTTGGCATGCAACTATCGTAATTTCAGGTTGTGCAATTTTTAAGGCTTCTTTAGGTTGCACCTCAAGGGTTGAGCATCACGTCATCCATCCCCTCATTGATGATGGGAGCTCATATGACCTCTATGCATCTCTTGGAGGCCATGGAAATTGTCCTTTGGGAACACAATCTTCATGAACACATGCAAATGGCCTTTAAAACCTGGGTCTACTATTGCTCAAAGGCAAAGCTCGGTTATAGCAACCTCCATAAATTTTTATGAACCATTTGGAAGTTTTTTGAACCTTTTAGTGTCCTCTGAGACTTGTTGCATAGAAATAAGGCTTATAATAAGTGAGTTGAGGGTATGTGATAGTATGAATAGACTTAAAGTAATGTAACAATAGATGCTTGTGTGAAGAAACAACAGAGAAGCAGCGAATAGATGCCTTCTTAGGAAGTTTTTTTAATAAGATTTCTCACAACATCAACCATGAATCTTTGAACAAAGAGTGTAGTTACAATCCTCAGTCGTCATGTGAAGAGCAAGTTAAGGTGCTCCAAGGGTTTGGTCTAACTCATAAGATAATAATCCATCGTTTTTTGTGCAATATGGAAGGTCATATAGATGTTAGGAGAAAAAGATATTGACATGATTTTCTCTCGGCCTTGCTATTTTTAAAATAGGCTTACTAGACGTGCCTTTCTTTAAAATATTTATTTTTGGCTCTCTTATTTTTGCACAAAAGTTGATTTTAATTTTGATTTTTCCTTCTCTAAATTTTTTGCTAACCCAAAAGTGGTTTTTCTCTGTGCACTCATGACTAATCTAGTATATAGTTCTGATACATAAATGGGTGGTGGTCTTCTAGCTAGTTGTAATGTACTCTGATTGTCTTTCAAATATCAAGTTTGTAAGAACCATTCTACCTTGAAATCTTGTCACAATGACATAACATTTTCCCACACTAATATAAAGTCACCCATGAATCCAAATATTAAGGTTAGTAAAATAATTGTTAGTTTTAGGAACTTCATAAGTTAGTTGGATATAAGTCAATGGCATAGTATGAAAGAAGATCATTATTAGTTTTATATATTAGGTTAAGGCTAGTGATAAGTTAGGAAAAATATTTATTATATAATAGGTTACATGTTACCAAATTTGACCTTGATATTAAAGGTTGTCCTATCCATCATGATGAGTGGCTATCAAAGCTCACCACATCACCCCTTCCCTCATCAACTTTAGCATCACCCTTGCCCCCCATCATTGATTTTGTTAATCTGTTCCTCCCACAATCAAGCTAAATGGTGACCCTATGTGCTCCTTGGCATACCTACAGTATGCAATTATATAATCAACTCATCCTCATATCTGCTACTTTATAGAAAGTCAACATGGCTACCAACTCGCCATGATAGATGGCTTGGCTTATTCAAACTCCCCTCCCCCCCAAAAAAAAACATTAATGCTATATAAACCACACCTCTCATTGTATCTATAAGTGAAGGTTATCAATAGGTGATAGCAAACCAGAGGGGAGAGAGAGAGAGAGAGAGAGAGAGAGAGAGAGAGAGAGAGAGAGAGAGAGAGAGAGAGAGAGAGAGAGAGAGAGAGAGAGAGAGCACCTCTTTGTCTACCACTATGATCAAGTACCACCAACATAGTAATTGGATCACTAGATTTCTCCCATTAAACCCTCAACCATGGTAAGTTTTTCTTTTGTATGCATACCGTGGTATCCAATGTGAATTTTCTATCCCTTGTGTGGACCATACTATGATGCTTCCCTTTTTTGCAAAATATGGCCCATGCACCTAGAGGATATGCTACCAAGGCGCATGTCACACATGAATAAGAATATCCAAAGTAACTTATACAACTCTTTTGATGCTAAAATCTTGACTTAGTACATACCATGTAATGTGTGATAGAACTTTTAATACATGCCTACACTACGTTCTTGTAGAAGCTATATACATCATCAATAATCTCTTTCTTATCTTCATCCATTGACCATCTTTTGAAGTAAGGAAGCCATATTATTTAGACTAATCCAAGCCTTTGATTTTTCCAACCTTTTTTTTCCTCCATTACTTTGATTAGGAACCATCGCATGCAATTTTTCTAACCCATTATAGCCTTACAGCCTACAAATTATAATATTCCCATCCTCATTGATAGGTGTTGAAAGAAATTTCCTAGCCTTTGATCTGCCAAAGAAAGGTTTTTTAGGTTTCCTTGATCTCTTCTTGTCCTTTCTAATCATTACTTGATGCTTGTGTATCTTAATCTCTAATAGCACTCTATCTGCATTAGTACACATTGCAATGGCTTCTTTTTTTGGTTGCATTCTATATGCAAAGCAAATATATATGTGCACAATTTTCTCCATAATCTTGACCCAATATATATGAAAATAAAATATTCTCATACAAATTCTCCCCATAATTCTAACAAAAACATACAATGAAAAAATATGAACACAATATAATGGAACATTGAAGATACGTTGTCACGTGAAAGAATGTCCATCTTGTGAAATCTCCAAATATGCTACATAAGTTGGGACAACTTACAAAGACAGGAACAATGCACTAATGTCATGAGAAGAAAGGAAAACATTAGTACTATAAGTTCTATATTATTTCCATTGGAGGCCACTTAGGTGATCATTGAAGCTATGTGCAAGGAGGGGTGGGCAGCCTTAGGATTTTTGGGTTAAGCAGACGTGGTGAAGGACATTATGACATGCTATAAAGAAGGAAAAAGCTAAGGTGATCAATGCAAAAAGGAAGCTCATGAAGTTTATGATAGTAGACATATCCCCAAAAGACAAATCTTAAGTCCATGAATGGTGTTCAACTCTTTAAGTGTCTTGATCAAAGGTTTATGTTATATGGCACTCTTCTTGTCAAGTTTAGAAAATGAGATCAACCTTGGGAGATGTATTACTTTTGGGGGGCGGGGGTAACTTAACCTTATGCTTTGGTGGGTGGTACAAGGAGTGAAGGAGAAAACAAAAGAATTTCTTAGTGTATGCCTTAAGCTTTAACTTGCTTTTTAACCATTTTGGTTGCATGGTTCCTTGTGAAGGTAGGAGGATCCCATGCTTGGAAAAAAGCATTGGAGGAGAGTTGAAGGGATGCCAGAAAGCCATCGGCCTACACTTCTACCCATGCTATTGTATCTTGGTAGAGCATTCTCTTAGCATCTAAATATGGTTTGGTTAGCACTCATTGTCCATCAATTGGGTGATTAACAGTAGCAACGGTCTAATCTGAAGGAGAAATATAGAGCCTTTGTGAGTGGTCAAGGAGGAGACTTGGATCATGATGGTCTTGGCTGTTGGGAGAGAAAGGATTGTATCATTATAATGTGAGGCTAAGAGGAGGGTCTGCTATTCACCACAAAGAGTATCAAATTAAGGAAAAAAAACTACATATATCATATCAAACTGCTACTACTAATGGTGAAAAAGAGTCTATTTCTACAACATAAGCTTTTAGAGGGATGTTGTCGTGATGCATGCAACAGGGATACGATTTAATGCAAAGATGGTCATCTTACAAGGTGAATGAATCTTGGCATGTAATAAGACACCATGAATGGTGTGATTGGTGATCTTTAGCAAATTCACTCTGAGTGAGGAGGCGTATATTAGGAAGGGATAAATCTAAAGTGAACCAGTACCAAACTTCTTTGACCATTGTTGGGGGTAGCCAATCTTGTACGTCTTTGACCTTGGCAAGATCCATTAAAATGCCATCTTTGAGATTTTGAATCCTAGATATTCAATCTGCTTTTTGAAGAAGGTGCATTTCTTCTTTTTGCACATCTTGGTGATATGAAAGAGTGGGTACTCCATAGTTGATTAAAATTCGAAAGGGTTTACCTTGATAATTTTTTGGTATCTGGATCACTGAGAATTGACAATTTGGATCGTTTTACTGGAGTGGTGCGTACTCTTGATCTTTCCATATCAGATTCCATCATAGGATCTTTATCATTACCGATATCTTTCAGGTTTATTCCACAACTTTGCCCCTGGTAGCTTGGTTTTGCCCACGAAATTGACCTTGGTGGTTGTTTGGGCCAAGCTTCAGGCACACTACCTCTTGAAATGTCCTAGTTCCTTGCAATAGAAGCACCTTGGAGCCTTACTATCTCTTCATGTGGGTATAAACTTTCCCACTGTGTTTATGCTTATGAGTTTTTCAAAAGAGTATGGAGCCTTAAAGTCTTCAAGAAAGAGACTCAAAATGAAAAAGACAGCTTGTTGCAAGAATAGACCCTGTTGAACCAAATCTACCATAACTTATAGTAGAAGTGTCCAAAAATGAAGCATGCCACATGTTAAAATATACTCTTGAAAAATACTTTGATAGTATGTATGTGGCATAATTCTAAAATTTGGTAGAATAAATGCTCTTCTAAAACATACTGTTGTTTTAGGATCCTATTTGCACCATAATTTGCTCCATAATAATTATGCTTCAACCACATACCAATGCATCCCATAGGTAAGAAAACTCATCTAATATAGATTCAAACCTCCAAGAATTCTATCTAATCAAATATTCAATGATAGAGTAAAAATGAAGCTTCTTTTCACACTAACCTATGATAGTGTCACGGATGTACTGAATAAGACATTCTTTATCTATAGGTGGTAGCTTATTGATTATATCAATAGGCGCACCATAGAAAAGCTTGAGTTGACTAACATGGAATACATTATGAATCCTAGTGGAAGAGGGTAGTTCCAATCTATATGCCAAGTCTCCAATGCACTTCACGATCCTGTGTAGGGTCCATAAAACATGTGAGCAAGCTTATTATTGGATCCATCCTTCAAGGTAGAATAACGAGACTTGGAAACTTTTAGCAAAACTAGTTCTCCTTCTTGGAACTCTAAGGGTCACCTTTTCTCATCTACATACATCTTCATCTAATTTTGGCCTTCCTAAGATTCATCTTACACTGTTGGAAGGGTTTGCATTCTTTCAAATTATTCTTTCCCATGAGGACTGATTTTCTCATTGAAAATGACTATGGGTAAGGGCACCCTATAACCATATATAGCCTCAAAGGATGAAACTCCAATACTAGCATGAGTGGAGTTATTGTAGGTAAACTTAGCCAAGTGCAACCAAGAATCCCATGAGTTCTACACATCATAACAAAAGTGGCGAAGATAAGTCTCCTATCAGTTTGTGGATGATAGTCTATAGAATGAGCCAATTTAGTGCCCATGGATGTGAATACTGCCTACCAAAATTTACTCATAAACTTTGAATCTTTGCCATGAACAATCACTTGCAATAATCCATGTAGTCTAAAAAAATTTTCCCTTCAACTCGGGTGTGCTATGCTCACGATACATCACAAGCACCTTTACCTTTACCGTGAAGAATGTGACAATTGATGTAGCTTTGCAGACCACCCTCTTCACCCACTTGAGCTTCCCAATGTCCTCCATGAGCAAGTCCAAACAATGACTTGCACATGGAGTCCACACAATGGTAGGTAACTCGGCCTCAAGCAAACCGCCCATGCGTCAACAATTCGATGCATTGTTGGTAACAACTTGCACTACATTTGAGGGGCCCACCTACAACCACAATTTACAAATTACAAGTTATGTATAAATAAAATTTCAATTATGAATCAAGATATTATGATTTATCATAATGAAAGAAAGTGAAACAAATTTAAAACAAAAATTGCAATGTATACCTCAATGATAGCTTGTCAAATGTGGCAGTAGATGAATGCGCCCGTCGTTGTTCTCCCCCTCTTGCCAATATCTACGGCCCACAAAAAGTAAGTGCCAAGAGGACATGAGACGAGTATGTTGATGATGCCCCATTTATTACGATCACTCCATCCGTCGGTGAGAATGGAGCAACCATATTTTTACCATGCGGCCCAAATAGGATCAAGGGCTCTATGAATCCTCTCTAGTAAACTCATTTGAAAAATCTAGGCATACTAAAATAGGAGTAGAAGTAAGGAGTTCCTTTAATTGGTTGAAGCTACTAGCTACAAGTGCATCCCAAAAGAAAGCTTCCTTCTTCAACGTGTCAATCAAAGGAGTTGCAATAGTTGCATAATGCTTAATGAATTGGTGATAAAATGAGGATAGATTAAGAAACCCTCTAAGTGAAGTAGTGGTAGTAGGTGTTGCCCAATCTTTAACACACCACACATTCTTCAAGTCAACATGTATCCCTTTGTCACTAACAATATGCCACATGTACTCCACCTCAGTCTATATGAAAGACCATTTCTTATTGCCTCAATATATCAAAAACCTTCCTCATATGTGATAAATGGTCCTAAAGAGTCTTGTTGTAAATAAAAACATCATCAAAGAATACCAAAACAAATTGAAAGAGAAAAGGCTCCAAAATCTTATTTATCAGATTGTGGAAGATAACTGAAGCATTAGTAAGCCTAAATGGCATCACTAGAAAATGGTATATCTCTCAATTAGTCCTAAAGGCAGTCTTGATTTTATCACCCTCTTGCATATGGATGCGATGATACCCTAACCTCAAGTTAATCTTTGTAAAGAATCTAGTCCCTTGCAGCTCATCAAGCAAATCATCAATTCTGGGTATTGGATACCTATTCTTCATTGTGATCTTATTTAGATCCTTGTACTCAATACACATCTTGAAGGATCCATCTTTCTTCTTCACTAACAAGTCCGGAGCAGCATAAGGTAATAACTAGGTTCAATGAATCCCATTTCAAGAACCACCTTGATTTTCTTGGCTACTTCTTCACGGTCACACTTAGACAATCTATAGGGTAGCTTATTAATTGTCTTAGAGTTAGGCTCCAAATCAATAAGGTGATCTACTACTCTCTTAGGAGGCAATGAAGTAGGTACTTCAAATAAATCCTTGTACTCCTCAAGAAGAGATTTCAAAGTTAGATGATCTGCTGAATTTTTGGACTGATCTTCAACCTATTTATTTAGGTACAAAACAAAAATCTGTGAGTGCCTTTTGTACTTCTTCTTGTGAGTGATTGAATGGTGATAAGCTAAAAATCTGATTTACTAGAGATTCCCTATAAATGGATGAGCTATCCACCATCAAAGAAAAAATCCATATATAGCTATGAAAAATCCATAGAAAATTTGCCCAATGTCATTAGCTAATCACACCCGAGTACAACATCTATGGGTCCCATTTTCAAAGTAATCAAGTTTACTTTTGCTTCATAATTTTCAGCTAGTTGTAAAGAAACTTGTGGGCATATTTGAGTGATGATTTCTTCTTCACCATTTGCTATTTGAACTCTTATGGGCTTCCATAAATCAGTGGGAAGACAATTCAATTCATCCATAATGGACTTATTCACAAAACTGTGTGTACTGCCACTATCTATCAAGATAAACATATCCTTTCCATGAATATTACCCTTCATACAAAGTGTATTAGGGGTCTTAGAACATGTCCAAGCATCCATGGAAATGGAATAACTAGTGACAACAAGCGGCTCATCATGAGTTCCTCCCAGATCAAAAGGAACACTGCAATTTGGATCAAAAGGAAAAGTGTCGGCAAGATCATAAAAATGTTATTGCCCAACTTCCTCCTCAACATCCTCATTTTCAATGGTAGTTACAAATGCATTGACCTCGTCACTATCATTCTCTAAATATTCAAATACTAACATACTATGAACCTTGGCTTTTGCATTTTTGTATATACACTTTGTTGCATGATCCGCTATATACTTCTCTCCACATTTAAACCATAAGTCATTTTCTTTCCTTTCTTTGAAGAGGTCCATAGGAATAGAATTTGGATTCACATTGGTTGAAGTAGATCTAAACTTGTTGTCCCTTGTTTAAGATCCACTCTTGGACTGTTTGTTGTCTTGAAATTGCTTTGAGGTCTTGAAGCAAAGTGGATCATTATAAATTCTACGAAGAATTGGACTAGAAAATTCAATTTCAAATAGAAGGAGATTCTTTGGCTCGTTACTGAGTATGGATCGAGAAAATGAAGGAATCTATAAAAATTATTCAACAGTTTGATCAAGTTATTTGTTGTTAGAAACGATTGTGGAATCTGGCCAAGTAATTATGGTATCTCCTATCACAAATATGGCACTTGCTAAACTAGTAATTATGGTAGCAAAAATGGATTTTTATCAATCTATTTGTATGAAACACCAAGGAAAATTAAAACTATGGCATGTCACATTGAACAATGGAGAAATTGGCACCCTTAAGCTCCTGCTTGGTACATGATTGCTTCCATAAACATTGCTAACTTGTCCTTGTTTTAACACAATCCTTGGCTGTCCATAATTAGGCTAAAATGAACACTCCCTTTTATACTTTCTTCTATAATTTTCCACAAGCTCAATAGCTTTGAAAAGATTGGTAGGGTTTTGCGCCATAACATCAATTGATAATAAAGATGGTTCTAAACCATACATATACTTCTGGAGTTTAGCTTCATCACTAATGCTCTCTACATACATGTTAAGGTTGAGGAATTGGTTTGTATAATCCTGTACAGTTATGCCTCTTTGCTCTAATCCATACCATCTTCGTGCTAAGTTTTCTTTTTCAAGAGGAGAGACAAAGGCTTTAGCCATAAGTATCTTGAATGCATCGAAATTCTCTACTAGTATGTTCTCTTTCTTGAGGTATCTCCACCAAGTATGCAGAAATCCTTCCAAATGTAAATATGAAAAATGAATCTTCATATCATTAGTTCTATGGAATAAATCAAAATCAAATTCTAATTTTGAAATACATTCCTCTAGATTGGATGGTGAATATGATTGCCTATTGAACTTTGCTAAAACAATTTTATCCTTCAACTCCCTTTCATGAAAGGGTTGTTGTCCCAAAATAGGTTTCTCATGGTTAGTAAGCATTAAACCTCCAAAATAAGATGATACTCTTCCAATATGTGGCTAAGAACTAGTCTAAAACCTTCGTGGATGGTAGAAGACCTCTAGATGGTTGGGAACTCTATCCATAAGCTTGGGAATTAGCACCATTCATACTACCCAAATAATCATCATAACTTTGTGAAGTCTCACCTACTTCATATTGACTATCGGGAATACCCATTTGTCCAATGGTATCATGACCTTGGCCATTTTGGTTAGGTGGCTGAAGTGGGACAAAAGGTTCACTACTTAAATGAGCTTTATACCTGCTTCCTTGGTTCCCATTTGCATTTGCATCCAGTTGGAGAATTGAGCCATTATTTGAGTGTTGGATTCTACTAATTTGTCAATTGAAGCCTTCGTCTGGATAGTGGAATCCACCAATTTCTCAATGAAAGACATAATTTAATTAGTAGACAATACCATCTATTCTACTCTAGATGATATCTCTATATGCCTTTTGAGCATGCCTATTCTCATATTCACACATGGTATTGTTAAGTGCATTGATTTCTTCTTGCATTTGAGGATCTTCAGGGCTCTCTTGAGGTGTATTTTCCAACATAGAATCTCTGATTTGCTGAGCATACTCATCCTAGGCCTTACTCTTTCACTTATGGACTTGCCATAGTAGTGCATTCCTACAATACCCCCTATCAAAAAATTGGCTCTCTAACTTGAGCTAGGAAAATTTGATTCCCAAAATTGTTTATTTAAAAATGAGCCAACAATGTCCTCCTCAAGATGACCTGTAGCAATTCATAATAGGTTTAGAATGGAAAATTCTACAATTTAATCTTTGAGGCTGAGCTATCCAAGACAACACCCAGTTTTAACCTACAAGTACTCTGTTTCCACTTGTGAGAGAAAAATGGTAGTAACTAATGACTGTCAAACCCTATGGAGAGTTGGGACCTATGGGAAACCTATCGTACCTACACTTGTACTTCAGTGATGAAGATGGTACCTGTAATAACCTATATATACATTGCAGTGTCCCGTAAAATCCCTGTTTTACCCTGTTTTGATCTTCAAGGTACTTGAGTCTTTGAAAGTGCTTCAATATTCAATTCTCCACTCACTGTACTTGTGTGAGGGATAAAACGACAGGACAAGCTCCCTACACAAAATTTGAATCACCAAGAGATGGGCAAAGTTCCCCTAGGTTGATATTGTTGTACCCCTTCGGGATCCTTAATAGTGGGGGAGGGTCACTGCTCTATTGTCCCACTATCTCCCTCAGCATCTACCCTTTACTTTGGTGGGAATATCAACACGGTAAATGCATACTAATCTAATCAATCAGCATGATATACATTACTGAAATTTTCATTTAACCTTCCATGATATGCATGATTGATTGAAAAAAATTCAAAATGAAGAAGTGGTTGGCTGAGGGTGTTACCAATGCAATTTAGTGATTCATTGATTGCTACTAATTACCCTTTACAATATTTCAATCTTGGGTAAATAAAATCAACCAATCAAGTCAAGGTTATGCATCAAAATATTGTAAATGATATCCATGATGAAATAAGATTGAAATGAATACTAGAATTCAATGTAATAGGCTTTGATTAATGATAAAAGCACTAATCCATGATCTATTAATCAATTCAAAGAATAAATTGACCAATAATCTCTCATTAACAAGTGAAAAAAGCTTTAAGCAAGTGGATTATCGAGAGATTTCAGATATTAAGCAAGTGGAATACCTTGATCAACAAGCTTGAAGAAGATGATGAATACCAAATTCAATCGAAATATTAGAAAAATCATCCATAATCCACCATGAATCCATCATGATGCTTGAAGAATCTATAAGATCAGTCCATACAAGCTCAAGTAAGATTGAATCCATGAAGAATAAATGCCACGGGCTTGCTTGAACACTTAAATGTTGAAGATTCATACTTCTTGAACAAAATCCCCAAAATAATCCTTCAATATGAGCTTCAAGGACCTCAGTATGATGAAATCATTGCAATGCCTTCAATCTTGGAGTCCATATTACTTCAAAATGATGGTAGAGTCCATTTGTCTCCTCTTTTTCTTCATATCCAATCCAAATTTTCATCATAAAAGCCAATTTCAGACAAGTACTATAGGTACAAGACATGAACAATGACTAACAATGCTTGTAAGACATCTATAATTGAAAGAGGACTAAATCTAGAGATCTTTGGGATAGATATGGTGGTGCAAGGAAAAAATTATAAGTCATCATAAAATTTTCATGCAAAGTTTGGAGGTATTTGGTAAATAGGAACTAACTGAAATAGGAGAAGACTTAAACCTCAGTTACTTTTTAGAGTAGAGCCTTCTTCCCTTTCTCTTTCAAGCTTTTGTCTTAAGCTTCCATGGTGGCTGCTAAGAAATGTAACAATTCTACTCTCTAGTAATATTTTATTCCCGTTGAACCATGGGGCAATGATTTTTCAACTTCTGGGCATCAGATAGAGCACCATAGTGTGAGCCATGCTGAGCAAACCCCTCCAAGAATAGCCTCACATTTTTTGGCATAAATTTTGCTAATTGTGCGGCTCAAATTTCATACTCCTACTCCTCCTAATATCTTCCAAGCTTGTCAAGCAACCTTGGCACACTCAATAGGTCTATTGAAAATCCTAAAACACAATAGGGCAGCCATAGCTACAGACTTGGAAGCTTCTATTTCTTCAATCTTTAGCTCTATCTTGTAAAAACTTACTCGAGATGTTTCCTACTGAGTGTGCCAAGGTTGCTTGACAAGCTTGGAAGAGATTAGGAGCAACAAGAGTATGAAATTTGAGTAGCACAACCAGTGAAATTTGCGGTGAAAAATGTGGGGCTATTCTTGGAGGGGTTTGCTCAGCTTGGCTCACACTAAGGTGCTCTATCTGATGTGTCTAGAAGTTGAAGAATCATTGCCCCATGGTTAGAAGGGAAGAAAATATCACAGGAGAGAAAGATTGTTGCATTTCTTGGCAGCCACCATGGAAGCTTTAGCCAAAAGCTTGAAAGAGAAAGAGAAGAAGGCTCTGCTCCAAAAAGTAAACGAGGCTTATGTATTCTCCTAATCTAGTTAGTCCATGTTCACCAAATACCTCCAAAATTTGCATGAAAATTTGATCAGACATCCTGCTATTTTGTCTTTCCACTGCCATATCTGTCCCAAATATCTCCAAATTTAGTAGTCTTCCAACTGTAGATGTTTTGCAAGCCACTACTAGTCACTATCCATGTCTTGTACCTATAGTACTTGTCTAAAATTGGTTTTTATGATGAAAAATTGGACTAGATATAAAGAAAAGAAGGAGAAAAATGGATCAAAGACCAATGCTCTGATACCACTTGTCAATGAGAGGACTAGAGAGAGAGAAAGAGAGACAGAAGATTGTAGAAGAGAGAGAAGGAGTGTAGAAGAGAGAAAGAGAGCGACGAGGAGAGAGAAAGGCTAGAAAAGGAGAGAGAAATATAGAAAAAGAAGAGAAGCCATAGAAGCTGTGAACAAGGAGGTGAGGTAAGAGACAGTAATGTATTAATGTTTCAAAAAGATATGAAAATTTACATGTCTCTCCCTTTTATACATATGTCAGTGTGACAAGGTATTATTACTATTTCTACACTAAACATCTATTCTTCCCATCTTCTTACAAAATAGGTGGACATGAGGAAGAGATGTCACTCAACCATCTAGCATTGGCTTTACATCATCAAGGATTGATTGTATACTAAGGACTAGATAAATCATGACTAGATATCTAATGATATATGCAATTTTTTGATTTGTAAGCACTTCTTAAGAAAACAAAACATCATAGTGTATGTCTAATATCAAGTCAAGAAAAACGGGAAGAAAAAACTACTTACACTTCCCCTTATCCATATTGATGTCTTTGTAAGCACTTTAAAATATATGTATTGCCAAAAAACCAAATGACCAAATTTGATATAATAAAAGAAAAACTAGATCCTTGTTATCCTTACTAGGTCCCCTTGGTAGTCTTAACTAGGATAACAAGGATCTAGTTTTCATTTTTATCCTTAGTCTTATAGGTCCCAAGTCCTTATGAATTTCTAATGAGTGTCATCTTGTTTCAAATATTTTAGTTCTTGGTTTTGTATTTTTTAGGGGAGTTTTTTTAATTAGTTGAAGGGCACCATCCATAAGAGCTCATTTATTATTTCAATTTACTCTATTTTGAGATGTCATGAGAGAGAGAGAGAGAGAGAGAGAGAGAGAGAGAAAGAAAGAGAGAGAGTACACATATAGTCTTAGGGTGCATATATAAGTCATCTTAGTATTGGCCACCCAATCATGGAGCAAGTCTAGAATGACTTGTAGCAAAGAGGTGTAGGAATAAAGATGGAGGAATTCTATGCCAAATAGCAATGTAGGAATATGATGTATCAATATCATTGACAAAGCAAATGAAAATATTGGAGCATAGCATTGACTGAGCATTGTGGAAAATACTCATGACTTCACTTTGGTGCAAATTACCCACTCATTGGTGTGTGACATCTTTTGGGACACTTGCTTGTTGTAATTATGTAATGTTGGGTAATAAACCATGATCTCATTAGTCTAAATGATGGATCAAAGCTTTCCTATGATACAAATATGCCAAAAACGCTTTCCTAAGGAAGCTCACAAAAAACTTTTCCCCGTTGAAATGGAGAGACATAAAAAAATTTTAATTATCAAAAAGCTTCTAAGAAACTATAACCACATCATAGATTCAATGCCTTCTTGAAATGCAAAGAAAAAATGTACATATTGTAGGAATATAACAATGTTTGGATGGATCTCATGAGGATATGAGTTGCTATGTTTTATACTTATATAACATGGCTCCAAATAATATGGACGGGAGACTTATCTTCACACTAAAACTAGATGGGGCACAAATTTCAAAAAAGTAAAAGAATGGAATGTGATAGAACTTAGCATTGCACTCATAAGTAGAGCGCTATGACATGCAATGGATTTTTCATTCCAAGGCAAGGCTTCATTGCACTCATAAGTAGAGCTCTATGACATGCAAGGGATTTTTCATTTCAAGGTAAGGCTTCAAGTGTCCACAGTCAAAGAATGATCTATGGTGGATAAGTGTAACACAAGTACCTAATGAAACCCATGAGAATCTAAACTGGTTTTTCCATCACACGAACATCGCAACCAATGTTGCATGACATGAAAAAGAATCACATCTTGATGTTCTAAAAAGTGAGTCATTTGAAGTGGAATGGCATCTAACTGCTAACTTAAAGGCTTTGAAATATATATTTTGACTTTAGAGAGAAATAATGACAAATGTATGCGTGTATTGTATGGATGGAATGACCTCTTTAGGTTAATCCGACACAAGAAACCTAATTGTAGCACCATCATAGACAAAGTGAAAAGTGGGATGATGATGCTAACTAGTCGAAGAAAAAAAATTCAAGGAGGTTATCAAATCCAAATTTAGGAGGCCATGACATCTTGCATTGGAAAGGGTGTATATTTGTACATTGCATATAGATATAAAAATTTTGACAAACTCATAAGTATACATTTAATTACGCTTACTCTATCAATCTTGCATCACTTTTTAGGTACTTATATTAGAAAATGTGAATAACTTGTTTCAAGAAAGGGCTTTCATGGGGTCATGTGAAACTTTAGAAGGATGTAGAATAATATGGTAAATCATATGACGTCAAACCCTATAACAGTGGGAGGGACAAAACTAAAAGATTTCTCTACAACTTTAATCATGTCCATCCAACACATTGCATTTTATGAATGTTGGAAATAATTTGTGAATATACAATCAATGTGGCTAGTGAACATGTGATAGCAAATGAATGCATGATTGTTTGGTAACAACTTCATTTGACTCTTGAGGTAAACCAAGAACAACATGAGTTATTCTTTAGACTTTAAGAGTGTAATAAAAAGTCTAGTAGGGATACAATGGTAAAAGCTTGGTTGGAAAAATATATCACATTTTAATTTGCAACTTTTTAATCTTTCAATTTGATTTGATGAGTTTTATATTTATTATCACCCTAACAATCATTTAGTATATATTGTTAAGGTATGGAATATATTTTTGTTGAAATTTATGGACCATTGTCAATATGGAACTCTCAAGAATGGACAAATCCCACTAACAAGTAAGAACATTTACTTTAATATCACAAGACATGTTGGTAGGCTAACAAAATAAAAATCCATTCATGAGATTTTTAACAGTTTCAATAGAATAAACAACTTTGGCATATAAGTTGATCAAACAATCCACAATAGACAAAAGGAAACATAGAATCAAATCCAAATTCTGTTCAATTTTAAATTCCTCATTGAGATTATGAGAGTTTGTGCAATACATGAAATTTTAATCATATTAATTCTTGCAATATCCCAAAACTCTTTTCATAGGAAGTTTCCTCAAGTACTCTTTAGCTTTCTACAAGTAAAAACCAATTGAACTAGTGGCCAAAAAATATTTCATGGCATCAAATCCTTGATTCAAGGAATTCCCAAAGTCATTCTTTTCTTCATAATCCATGAGCCCTATGCAATAGTAATCCATGAGCCCTATGAATGTTTTAATATCATTTTGTAGAAGGAATTCCTTCCCATACTAGGAGGAAGGAATATTTTCTAGACTCAAGACACTCCAATCTCTATCTTATCCCCTTCTTCTATTATATTTTCCTCTTTAAAGTTTGCTCCTCAATGGCCAATATCTCCTCCATATCTATGCCAACTTGTTCAACATCTTCTATTCTCTTGCAAGTTTCTTCCAATTGGTAAAGCTTGGTTAGGTATGTTAGATCTTCCTAGTATGCCCAAAAGCACATAAACCTAGAATATATTTCATAAATCCCACACTATTCCTTATGGAATGAACACCCCAATGTTGTTTTGGAGCTTTAACAAGCTATTGCATTGCAACCTTTCCTTTACAACCCTCCTTTGGTTATTCAACGGAATGGGTAGTAGTGGATAAAAATCTTAGACTCCATAACCACTTTCTTAATATCCACAATTTTCTTAAAGCTCTAGAACTCCTCTTCAAAGCAAAAAAAATTGGACAAGATTGTTTGCTTTGTATTTTATGATGCATTGAAGATTTACCTAGCATGGTGGTTAAATCAAGTTTTTTGTCTTGCTTTGTATAGGGAAAAAAATAACTTCTCTTTGAGGATTCATTTACACTAATAGTTTATTCTAAATTCCTACCTATGCCAAGGTCCTCTGAGGCTCTTGCATTAGCTATTATCTCATCTCCACTATCTGAATATTTTAAAGACTTTATGTGAGAAAATTGTATGGTTTCTCCTATGTGACCTCCACTACTACTAAAATTTTGAAAACCATACAAGAATAACAAAAATATGTAGATTTTGAACATGAAACTAACTTGGACTCCATTTTATGCTGGAATAAAATCTTACACTATTGGATGTTGTTGTAGGGTCCAAGTCCAAAATGTCTAACCAATCCAAGCAAAAAAGGCAATGTCTAATGTGGTCAATACTTAACAATACATATTGAACTCATGAAAGAGAACAAGGGTATGGGATCAATAATATACTCATCAAGGTGTGAAAATGCCTAATGAAAGAGCACAAGGGCATGGGATCAAGAATGTATCCAAGATGTAATAATGATGCAAAACATGAGTTTTTGATGCAAAGAGAAATTGATGCTAAAATGAATATAGATCAACAACATGAGAAGAGTCTAATAAAGGATGAGATTTTTGGGAAGCATGGAAGCATGGAAGCATGTTGTGTCAAGGAGAGAGAGCTGAGAGGTGAGAGAAAGAAGAAAAGAGGAGAAAGAAAAGAGGCAAAAGAATGAGTGATGTGAGGAGAGAGAAAGACTAGAAAGATAGGAAAGAAGAGAGAGAAGCCATGGAAATTGTGAACAAGGAGGTGAGGTGAGAGACAGTAATTGTATTATTTCCAAAAAGATATCAAAATTTACATGTTTGACACCTTTTATACCTATGTCATTGTCAAAATGTATTATTAAAAATCCCATACTAAATTCTTCTAAGCTTCTTACAATCTATCCTTGCCCAAAGGTTTTTTCCCACAAAAGCAAACTTACAATGGCCAAGAAGGATGGCTGAAATAGAGTACTACTCTAATTTTAGCTATACAAAGTATGGGAAATGAATGAAGGATTGAAGATATACAAAGTAGAGTACTACTTTGATTTTAGCTATACAAAGTATGGGAAATGAATGAAGGATTGAAGATATATTGACTGGAATGAAGTTATGAAGGTAAGCCTCAAGTGTATATATGATCAGGATATCTTCAAAAAGAGATTGGAGCCTTTAGATCTTCAAGAAACAAACTCAAGAATGAATAGATAGGTTACAGTAAGAACAAATCCTACTACTGAACAAAATTTGTTATAACATTGGACATAAGTATCCAAATAAAGTTTGTCACATGCCAAAATGTAGCTATTGAAGAGTACTTTGATGCTATATAAATGGCATATTTTTGAAATTTATTCAAAATAAAAAATTACTCTAAAATAGATTGCTATCTAAACCATGTCTACTCCATAACTAGCTCCATTGTGCTATGCCTCAGCCACCATCAATGCATCTCGTAGGTAAGAAAACACATCTAATATAATTGCAAGTCTCTAAAAAGCTTCTTCGGGTGGAAAAGATCTCCATTTAATCAAATACACCGACCTATAATTTCCTCGTGAATGTATTGAATATGATCTTTTTCATCTATAGTTGGTAGCTCATTGACTGTATCCATATGAGTACCATAGAAGGGCTTGAGCTGGCTAACATGAAACACATTATGAATATTAGTAGAAGAGGGTAGTTCCAGTCCATATGACAAGTCTCCAATGTGCTTCAAGTTCCTCTACAGTCCATAAAACATGTGAGAACAAGCTTGTTACTAGATCCATCCTTCAAAAAGTAGAGTAACAAGACTTGGATACTTTCAACAAAACTAATTTTCATTCTTGCAACTCTAAATATTAACTCTTCTTATTAGCATACATCTTCATTTGATCTTGGGCCTTCCTAAGATTTATCTTACATTACTGAAGAAAGGTATGTGTTCTTTCCAATTCTTCTTTTCCATGGGGATTGTTTCTCATTCAAAATGATTGTGGGTAAGGATACCTTATAACCATACATAGCCTCAAAGGGTGAAACTCCAATACTAGTATGAGTGGAGTTATTATAAGAAAACTCATCCAAAAACAACCAAGAATCCCATGCATACTACACATCATGACCAAAATGGATAAGGTAAGTCTCCAAATACTTATTTACCCTTTCTACCTAGCCATCAATTTGTGGATGACAAGCTATAGAAGAAGCCAATTTAGTGCCCATGGAGGTGAATACAACCTCCCTTCCAATCTTGAACTATTTGTTATCTTGAAATTTCCTTGAGGTCTTAAAACATTAAATGATGTATAAGTTGGCAATCTAGAGCTCCCATTTGGTGTATGATTACTACCATAAACATTGCGAAGTTGTCCCTATTTTTAAAAGTCCTTGGCTATCCAAAATAGGTTGAAATGTAGACTCTCTTCTGTACTTCATTCCATACTATTTCGTAATCTCAATGGCTTTGAAAAGAGTGGTGGGATTTTGCACCATAATATCAACTGATAATAATGGTTCTAGACCAAACATATAATTGTGAAGTTTAGCTTCATCACTTATACTCTCCATATACATAGTGAGGTTGAGAAATTGGTTTGTATAATCCTAAACACTTAGGCCCCTTTGCTCTTATCAATACCATCTTCGTGCCAATTTCTCTTTTTCAAGAGAAGAAACAAATACCTTAGCCATAAGTGTCTTAAGTGTTTTCCAATTCTTCACTATTATGTTTTCCTTCTTAATATACTCCACCAAGTATGCACAAACCCTTCCAAATGTAATGAGACAATGAATCTTCATATGATTGGTCCTAGAGAATATATCGAAATAAGACTCCAATTTTCAAATCCATCCTTCTAGGTTTGATGCTAAAGATGATTGCCCATTGTACTTTTCCAAAACTATTTATCTTTCAATTTCCTCTTATGAAAAGGTTTCTATTTCAAAATAGGTTGATCATGATTACTAGGCATTGGACTTTCAAAATGAGATGGTACTCTTCCAAAAGGTGGCTAAGGATTAGTTTGGAGCCTTCTCAATGGTAGAAGACTTCTAGAAACTTGAGGATTTAGCCCATAAGCTTGTGGGTTAGTATCATTTACGCTACCCAAGTAATCAGCATATCTTTGTGAAGTCTCTTCTACTTCATATTGACTATTTGGAATGCCTCTTTGTCTAATAATTCCTTGAATTTAACAATTAAGATTAGGTGGCTAAAGTGAGATTAATATGACACTATTTGATTGTGATTTCTCCCTAGCATCCTTGGTTCCCATTTGCATTTACATCCATTGAGAGAATTGAGCCATAATTTGTGCATTGGAGTCTACCAAATTGTCAATTGAAGCCTTCATTTGGGTTATAGAGTCCACCAATTTTTCAATAGTTGATGGCTAAACAAGACCATTTTGTCAACTTTGGATAATAGCTCTATATGCCTTTGAGCGCATCTATTCTCATGTTTACACATGGTATGATTAAGAGTGCTAAGTTATCCTTACATTTGAGGCTCTTTAGGTCTCTCTTGAGGTATGTTTTCTAGCAAGGTATCTTTGGATTGTTAGTTATATTGATCCTAGGCCTTCTTATTCTTCCCTGTATGGCATGCCGCCATGGTAGTATAGTCCCCTTATCAGTAAATCGATTATAACTTGAGCTAGAAAAGTCCAATTTCCAAAATTTTTGGTTCAAAACTAGTTCAAAAAAGAGCTAACCATGCTCCTTTCCATATGAGCACTATCATATGATAACATAATTAAAATAGAAAATTTTGTAAGCTAATCTTTGAGGCTGAACTATCCAAGCTTATATCCTATTTCAACTTGTAAGTGCTATGTTTCCACCTGTGGGACCAAAATGGTTGTACCTAAGGTCTTTCAAATCTCATGTAAAGCTGGATAGGACCTGTAGGCAACCTATAGTACCTAAACTTGTACCCCAATGATGAAGATAGTAACTATAATGACCTGTTTATACCTTACAATGTCCTATAATGGCCTTATTTTGATCTTCAAGAGACTTGAATCTTTGTGAGTACTTGAGTGCTTGAGTGCTTGAATCTTCAAATCTCTACTCATGGTACCTATGTGAGGGATAAAAGGGCATGACAGGCTCCCTACAGAGGCTTCGGCATCACTAGGAGGTGGGAAAAGTTCCCCTTAGGTCTATTGGTTGCACCCTTTTGGGATCTTTAATAGTGGGGGAGGGTCATCTCTCTATTGTTCCACTATCCCCAAGAGATATGCTACTCTAATCAATAAGCATGACTGAAAATATCCATTCAACTCATTTCATGAGATGCAATAGGATTGGAATTGGTAAAATGAGTAAGGGGTGGGTCATACCAAGCAATGACTCACTACTTGCCTTACCCTTTACTATGAATTTTTATGTATTTTTCCATGAAGCAATTAAGATCAGAAATACATTGGGTTAAAGTAATGAATCCAACCAATTGTTTACTCTTAAACAAGAGGTTTAATGCAATGCCCTGACACTAAACTAGGCTTCTTATTATCTATTTTGATTTAAGAGAGACCAATACAATTAGTGAATGGGCTGATTTGATCATTTGATGGGCTGAAATTGATAGAATTTCTCAACTCTTTAATCTCTTAATCAAATGGATAAGGCTCAGCAAGGATGAATGAGAAAGGTCAAGAATTGATGATAAGTGCCTCTATTATTTGATAAAGACTTGAATATCCCCAAGTTCTTGAATAAGCCTCTAATTGCTTAATGTTGATGAAATAACATTCAATCCTTACTCCTTTAATGCTTGAAAGCAATCTTGAAGCCTTAGTAGCTTGAGATTGAAGCCTTGAACCCGTTTTCCCCAAATCTTGACTCCATGGAAGCTCTTGAGACAATCTTTGCAAATTTTTCAAAGAATCTTCACAAGGATGAATCTCAAGGCTAAAATGATGAAAATTTTTCAAGAAATTTGAGAGAAGTTGAAGCTTGAAATCAATCTTTTATGGCTACCATGGCTAGGGTTTCTCAAAAGTTGTTGAATAAGAGAATACCACCAATCTTGACAATTTCCTAAAGCTTTCACTTTCCAAATACTAGCTGAAGAGCCACAACCAAGATGATGACTACCAGCATGAGATATCAGGCCTAGATTAGCTTGAAAATTGCATTGCAATTTTTGGGGCTATTGTTGATTGCATTCTACTCATTTTTGGTTAATTTTAGTAGTCCTCATGTTGAGAATGAAGATTTGAAGAAGATTTAAGTGATCAATGCCACTAAGACAAAAGCCAAGGTTTGTGAAGTAGAAGGGGATCTTAGCTAAAAACTACATGAAACCTACAAGAAAGCTTCAAGAAAGGGAAAAGAGAACCCTCACTTTGAAAAGTAACCAATACTTACTACTCCTCTAACTTGGTTAGCCATAGTTCTCCAAAATGCTCTTCAAAATAGGCAAAAATTGATCCACAACTTGCTATTTTAGCTACGGCTTGGCTAAATCTCTCCAAGATCTTTGTTAGAGTCCTAAGATTAGTCTCTACTCCAAATAGAATGCCTACAAGTACCTACCATGTGGCTTCTATACATGTTGTCTAATATTAAATGGTGAAAATTGGACAAAAATATATTTGAAAATAAGAAAATCAAATGGATAAAAAGTCTAAGCTCTGATACCACTTGTCAAGGAGAGAGAGGTGAGAGGTGAGAGAAAGAAGAGCAAATGAGAGAGAAAATAGGAAAGAGAATGAGCCACAAGGAGAGAGAAAGACTAGAACAATAGGAAAGAAGATAAGAAGCCATGGAAGCTATGAACAAGGAGGTGAGATGAGAGATAATAATTGTATTATTGCCAAAAAGATATCAAAATTTACATATCTCACACCTTTTATACCTATGTCAGTTTAACAAGGTATTATTAACAATTCCACACTAAAATATATCTTCCTAGCTTCTTACATTTTGCTTGAATATCCCGATGATGAAAAGTCCTATGATATTACTATTGTACTCCTAGATATCAAGAAAAGACTAGTAGAATTGTTGATAAATGTCATTTTGCATAATAGTGTTGGATCTCATATAGGAAAGTTGTTGAAGGTAAACTAAAGAGCATAAGTACAAGCAAGAAGGATTGGAGAAAGCTAAAGGGAGACTACACTTTTTCTTGTTTTGTGATCTAATTTTTGAGGAGCTTAATGTATCAACCTAGGCACTGCATATCCATAGGGTGTTTTTATAGTTTTTTCCAACTTTCTAGCTATTATGGGTAGGATTTACTTATTTTTGTAATCGTCGAGTGAGAGTTGGACTCTTTCCTATGCAATTTGTATTATCACCCAATGTTATATTTAGAAAACCCACAAAAAATGTGAATGTTGTGAGCAATCTCTATTGTATTTACACAAACTGTGTCCACATAAGTCAACATGCATGCAAATAAAGGACCATTCATGAAATTTGTGGGAAAAGGGTGAGGATACCAACCTTAAGTGGGAGCCTTAAAACAAAACCCCTATTCATGGAATATGTAAAATTTAAGAGAAGATCATTCTTATCTAGGAAAATTTGAAAGAAACCACTCTTTTTTCTTCTAATGTGTCCTCTTATACAATATTTCTTGAGAAAGAGTAAGAGAGAATGAGAGTGAAAGTGAGATATTTTGAGAGTGAAGATCTTCTTGCTTTCCTTCTCTTCTTACCCTTTAACTTCCATAGCTTGGATGACAAGAAGTAGAGAGAGAGAGAGAGAGAGAGAGAGAGAGAGAGGTATATGTTTTGCTGGCATAAGATCGTTCATGGTGAGGATTTACTAAATGACTAGAGCCCCATTAATTCTATGCAACCATAAGGGGGAGCCTGTATCTCACATTTGACCTTTTATTTAGGTGGGGTCCTACACTTTAGATGGTAATATCTAGTTGGGTGGAAGCTATAGTAGCAAGAATTGAGGAAGATTACAAGTCACTATAAATTTCTTAATATCTTCATCACATCACAATAGACATGATACAACTATTTAGTCACATCCGCAACTAGTCATATCTAGATGCAAGCATTTTCATCAAACAAGAATTCCTCTTTAAACAATCAGCTTTCCAATCCATTGGTCACAACAAAACCCATCGTGACCTACTTATTGAATGAGCAATAAAAAAATTGGTTTGTGAGCTTGACAGTGACCTTTTGTCTTGCTTAGGCATCACAACAATTTTTATTAGATTTGAATGGTTATTAAGCTATCAAATTTTCCAATCTACTCACAACATTCTGAAATTGCACTTTCCTACCCACAAAATATCATCCTATATCATTACAAAGCTCCCATCTTTCATGATAGTGTACCCATGCACTTGCAAGGTCAATATCTACCATTGCAAAATCCATTATATCCATATAAAATACCATGGCATAATCCCTATCTTTAACATTAGCATGTTTATACTAGTTCAAGGGGTGGTTTAAGAAATCAATACATGTTTTCTGTCTCAATTATCCCTAGCGATAGCCTTTCATGATCCCTAACATGAATACAAATGCATGATTCTTACCTTTGGTGACAATATTTCTCTACATATATGACGCTTGAAGTGCTTGCAGTCAGAAGAGATGTATGGTAGTAGATTCACTTATGCATTGATGATAGAGCTGATGGGTATGAAATGATGCTTGGGATAATTCTCAGTATGCTCAGGATGCTATTCATATTGTTGATCATCAGACCTCTCAAATTATACTCCATCCATATAAGGCTTTTGCAATAAGAGACGGACAATGTTTTTGGTCACAGTCCTGTAAGACAGTCACAAAGATCCTATTACATAAAATTCTATTTTGAATCTATGAGTGAGTCCTATAGCTCACCTCATAGAGGGATTTATCCCCTCCGATTTGAATCAAAAACCTCCCCAATTAGAGCTACGGTTTGGAAGTTATGCCCATTTTTGTGCACTAGGGTCACTATGGATAGGGTGCAAATTGCTCCAGGACAAGCACCCTAATTCCATTGCCTTGGCAATCGGCAATGAATTGCATCATGACCAAATCTACAGTAATTGGCACAAGGTTTGGATCTAGGATCCATGCACTCAGCTGAAAGGTGGTTTCCTTTGCAATGCATGCATTGCATGTGAGGTCGTGTGGGCCTTCTCATCATCTCTTGAAGCTTAGCCAATTCTAGCTTCACGTTCGCCAACTCTTGGCTATGATCAACATTCTTTCCCTTGTCTTGGGTCATGGCTATTATACTCCACCACATGCATTCCCAAGTTCTCTTATAGGGTCCATATCCTCTCATACATCCAGACCTTTCAATCAGCACAACTCATACAATTCCATTGTGCATCATGCAAGATGCAAACATAGTTTCTTGATTAAATTACAATCTCTCAACACTTAGCGAAAATAATAATTTGTGCACTCCACTCCACCCATCCAAATCGTACAAACATTCATGAAAAATATAGTCCTCATGATGTTTATCAAATAAATAACCCATCTCACAACTGAAGGCACCTTTTACGACCCTCAAACTCACCCAACCACCTTTCCCACTCTACCCAAGATTCCTAATTTGATGATGAAAGTCCCAACTCTAGTGCATGCAAAGTACTATGTTGCACAATGAAAGGTTCTCTCTCAAGTGTGTGTGCATCTATGATTTACTACATATCACTTCAATAAGCATCATGCCATGATAGTGCTCAGCGATCGTGCAAAGAGTGCATCAATCCAACTGATGGCATGGAAGTAATTGAAAAAAATCACGAGACAACCCTTAACTGCAATGCATTTTGACAAGTACAATGTGATGTGTTTGTGAACCCAAAACCTCTGTGATGTGTAAAGAAATTGGCAAAAATATACATGATTCAGGATGTCCAACAACTACAATCAAAATCTGGTTCCAATCTATCCAAAGAATACCGATCTTGACCAAGACTATCTAGTTTTGAAGCACAAAAAATTGAAAAAAATGACCAAAAAAATCCTAGTCTAATCAAACACAAAAAATATAACTTAAAAATAACAAAATAAATAGTGCGCAAATGACTAAACACAAAAAATCCTATATAGATTACACAGAAGCATGTGACATCCTCTATGATCCAATGCAAATTGAAAAAGATGGAAGAGCTTCTTACACATTGCTTGCTTGTTTACTCTCATGTTCCAATGCCTTCACCTCAAGCTCTGCACAACTTTGGAATGGCTTTGATACCATGATAACAAATAAGAGGGGAGAGAGGTAAAGGAACCAAGAGCACACACACAAAATCAATGGAGACTTGAGCACACAGAGAGATAGGGATGAGTTTTTCTTCTTTGTCTTTCTTCTTCTTCCACACAAAATAATTAAGTCTACAACATGATAAAAGACTAATATAAAAGTACCATAACATATGTACATGAGGTCATTAAGCGTGAATTTGCTAAGGAAAGAAGAGGTGGCACAATGAATGTGTCATAACCAAGGATGGACTATGTGGGTTTAGTCTAGTTGTAGAATCACTAGTATTACTCATGTTGGTCACCTAACATGCTAATGAATAATATCTTGCCACATCACAAAGGTGTGTAGTGCTTGATATCTCAACATTATCCACAAATATATGGTCAAACTAAGAGATTGAATCAAACTATTAAGTATCATATCTGAATATCTTATTAGGGCAGAGAATCAAGATTGTGGATGAGTATCTACCTCTTACAGAATTTGCCTAGAATATTACTTATCAAATAAGCAATCAAAATGTCACTATTTTAAGCTTTGTATGGGCAAGTACACTACACACTCCTACAATTTTTAGACCGCACTCTTTGTTAGAAGAACAAAATATGCAACACAATAATGAAAGGCATAAGATTGAAGAAATAGATAATGCACAAGATATAACTAGGAATAGGAATCTACTATGACAAGAGTACAATGGTTGAGAGCCAACTCACACACTCAGCAAGCTCCCTCTCTCCATACCAAGAATTTTAAAGTACTTGAGTGGATAATGGACTATGGCTATACTTCCTCCTTTTATAGATAAAAATAAAAGAGTTGTCCTACCATAAAACATGCATGCTAATTTCCAAATAAACAATAAAGAAAGTACCCATAAATTAGGTTATGGGTGCTCATAAACCTGTGATATGACCACTTCTAATACTCTCTCTCAAAGCATAGGTGAACAATGAATAAGAACATCCTAGATGCACCATGGATACTTGAGCAGCATGTAGTTCACTACATGTGCCTCAATAAGAAAACACCATGAAGAAGAAGTCCAAATACCACCATCCCTCTCTAAAAACAAAGTAGTCAAGCTAGCCACCTTATACCTCTTGTAGCCACATAGATCCATGAATAGTTCATCGTGACACTAAGATTCCTATGCTAGAATATATGCATGCCCTTTGGATCCCCTCATGTGAGACCATGCAAACACATCATGTCACTCATCCCATCATGAACTTGGAAGTAGACACACTTTCAACATGCCCTCTCTCCACCCTCACACTTTCCCCTTTTGGGTGGGAGCATCCAAGGGTGTACATCAATAGAGCGGAGAAGATTTGTCTACTCAAGCCATTGATAGGTCCCAATTGAATCAAGATGATGTATACATATATAGGATCTTATGCTCCACAAGCACAACCATGATGTCCATTTCATGGAGTGAAAACATGTCTTTTGTTTCTTTATGGTCTTCAGATGTGACTATGCCACACCATTCTATCTCTTCACGTTCATGTACATGATTGCCAATTTTCCACATTAAGATAGAAGCAAAGATTACTCCTAAGATTGGAGCAAGCTAACACCTTCTTTAAAAAACACTAGTAAGCATAACTGACAGAACATGCCACATTATAGCCACATCAAGTTGTTAAAATATAGCTCATAGGGTGTAAAAAAATCCACATGAAATACATAACACCTCTAGATGCTATCATTGCCAACTAGTGGGGACATTGAACACTCTATGGTCTATGTTTATATCTAGCCATCATTGTGACTAAACCTATTGACATGGTATAACATCAGTGCTATTGTCCAATAAGGTTTAAAAAATCAATCATTGGCACTCTCAGTCACCACAGGCTCTACCCTCAACCCATAGGCTACACCATTAGCCACATGCCCCATTGTTAGCCAATTATTAACACCTTTAGTCCATAGGCATCACCATCATTGGGCATATCTGGTGCATTATTCAAAGATGACCCAACAGAAACCATTGAAGTAGTTAGAAGTCCAAACGACTTTAAGATGGGTCACAAATATCAACGGAGGTTATTGAAATCCTTCTTTTACCTTGAGAAATAGCAAACCTAGGTTTTAAAGACCATTCACATGTGTTCATGAAGTTCATGCTAGAACGACAGTTCCCATGGTCTCGAAGAGATGTAGAGAGACCATAAAAGCTCCCATCAACAATGAAGTGGCCATTGAAGGTGAGGCTCAACCTGAAGCTGAGGTGCAACTTGAAGAAGACTTGGATTTCATGCAACCCAAAGATATAGTAGTTGCATACCAACCCAAAGTTATAGTAATTTCATGCAATGATGAATGGCTAGGCAAAGATAACCATGTTGGTGTAAGAATTTATGGATTATTTTTTCTCTTCTAAATTTATTAATAAAAATACTCAAAATTTTAAATTATTTATTTGGGTTAATCATATTCACTTAATGGGAAATTTAAAAATAAAACTAAGATAATGAAAGAAGCACATAGGATTGTCTTTTCCACTTCATAATATTATGAATGGTTGTTATAAATACTTGAAAAGAAGTTAGAAAACAATAAAACCCACTTAGAATCCTTATTTTCTTTCTATTAATGGATATAGGATTTAAAAAGGTGTAGTTTCTATGCACATCATATGGGAAGGCTGCTAAAAATATTTTTTGTGATTGCAACTACTTTTGGATTTAGTTATGGATTATACTGGTTTAGGATGTTAGGATCCCTAGTCCAATGCTCCTTAGCATTCTATGGAATGTTTATAAACTTATTTGTGGGTGGGGGATCCTATGCTCTTGAGGGAGGTAGGTGTTTCTCATTTTTGGACCACTTGAGCCTCTTAGAGGAAAAAAGGCCAAATGATAAGTACCCTTGTTATGTAGGATGGCTCTAGAGGCTAAGGAAATTTTAGTACGACTCTAAGCCATCAAATTTTCTATTATTGGAAGGACTACAAACACATATAGCCCAACCCTATAGGGTTGGAACATCCTATCCTAGGTTGGATAGTTTTCTTCTCTACAAAGAGAAGGATTTTGTACCACTCTAAAGGAGTGATAGTTTTGTATATAATTTTTATAAAATAAATTAATATTTTTTGAAGTATTTATCATGTGCTAAGTCTACGCCAATGAACCATACTTAACGAGATAATAAAATGAAGCTATTTTTATATGTTTAGTGGTGTGATAGCATTCTTTGCTAATTAGATGACAAGAATAATTACATCAAGAAAAGTGGGAGGCTTCAATTCATGACTATTTATCACTTATGGGGCTAGGTGGAGGCAATAAGTGGGTAGGTTTCCTAATATTAGATATAGATATTTAGTACACGACCCTCCACTTTTGATATGATAAATTTGGGATTAACACCATTTTAGGGGGGGATAGATTTGAGATTTATATTTATGGTTAGAGGGATGGAGTTATAGACTCTCCCTCATCTTTCAGTCTCTTTGAACCAAGTTCAATGTTCGCACTTCTCTTGCCTCTGATTGGTTTTGAAGTGATATTTCTTAGGTAGATGTTGGGTGCGACCTCTCGACGCTTTCTTAAGTAGATGTTGGGTGCGACCTCTCCATGCTTTCCCTACAAGATTCCCATGCTCAACTAAGTGTGGAATTTTGCCAAGGGAGGCTAGGCAGTAATGTGTATGGATAGGGATTTTAATCAACTACTAGAGGACTCCTCTTGGTTTATTAGAGTAAGTAGCTCACAAACTAGAAATAGAGATTTTTTAAAAAAAATTCCTACGCCAAGGATATCATAGGTTGAAAATATAGGGCAAATTTATATAATAATCAAACACTAAAAAAATCTTGAGAAAAAGTTATAAGTGGAGAAACTAATAAGAGTATTAATTTTCAAAAAAAAAGGAAAAATAGATGATTTCCATCCATGCCAATTACAAAAAATAGATAAAGTACTATTAAGAGAGGTTTAAAACTTAGGTTTCAATGGCTCAAACAATTAGGTGAAAGATCAAAGCTAGGGTGTCTTCAAAAATATGCTCGATACTTAGATAATTTTATTATAGGAATTGTCTAGAGTAATTTCAAAAAATAAGGGGAAGATTTTAAGCCGAGAACATTAGAAAGTTCAAAAACATATTAGTGAAGGATCTTGCAAAAAATGGGTAAATGAATAGGATATAGTTTAATACAGATGCATTTTAGATTTGGAATGAAGGGATTAGTTGAGATAGGAGTGCCTTACATTATAGATGTAATTTAAACATGATGTAGGGGATGTGCTTAAAAAATTTTTCCTCCTTGATTTGGCAAGAATAACATTAGAGATAATGAGTGTTTATATAATGGGTCAACATTGCTATTATCCTCTAATTAGCACCTTAAATTATAAGATTACACCTTGTACAACATAGAGATTATGCAATTAGTGTTGCCAAGACTTGTTGGAATAGAGAGATGTGAATAGATACTAACAAAATGATGGCAAGTAATGTATTTAAATCCCGAGCTAGAAGGACAGAAAATGTAGTGACTCTCTAGATTGAGATAATTGTATCAAGAGAAGGATTATGCAATAGTGGCATTAGAGGCATTAGCATTGAGGAGGTGCCCAAAGGGGATCATTACATGTGGGGAGGTGGTGATCATGGGGAAGTACCTATACTTGCGTACAAGTATCAGTCTCCAAATCACTGGGAGGTGGGTAATGTTCCCCCATGCCAGGTTTTGCACCCCTTCAGGGTCTTAAGTAGTAAGGGAGGGTCACCTCTCTTTTGTCTTACCACCTCACTTGGCATCAGCCTTTTTCCTCAGTCAAAGTATACATGGTAGACATTTTTATTAAGCAATCATCATGAGATGCATTGGAAAGGAGACATTGGGACTTTTCATGAGATGCAAGGAATGAACAAGGGTTGGGGTAGGAGTTATCTTGGAAGTCCAGTCAGTCTCACTGGCTGCTACTTACCCAATTACAATGGTTATTACTCACTTTGAGACTTATCCAAGGTCACAAGACAAGATGTCAGCCAATACAATGAATTTCAAGATGAGTTATGATGTATGCATACAAGTGCGATTGAAGTACTAATCCTATGCAATCTTGAATCTCTTCAACAAAGGGATTAAGCTCAATGAGTGGATAAACATGAGAGATTAAGATCCGATGGTCATACCTCTTCAGTGTGCTTGGAGAAGATGGTTGTGAAGCATGGCCCGTCATGATGCCCATTTTCTCCATCAAGAAAGCCCGGCTGGTTGGAGCTCTCCCATGGATGAAGGCTTCAGCATTCGAATGCTTCCAATGATGATGATGGCTCCCGTGCTTGTTCTAGAGCTTGAGCTTCAAAGAAGGAAAGCTTCAAGTGAAGCTTTCATGGTTGCCCTCAAGAAATATTTGTATCTTGATCCCCATAACTTCAATCTAGGTAAGAAAGAGGAAAAAGGGGTAAGGGCGGGGGCCCTGAGGGCTGAGCTCTAGGGGTTGTGGGGGCTCGATCAATTGAACTGAGCAGTAATAGCTTGCCCTGCCCACAGACAGTGTACAACAAGGAACTCAATCGGGGCTCAATGTCAGGGAGGGGAGGGTGAAATCTTGCTGAAAGAGTGTTAGCCCTTGCCCCCAGGAGGCCAAGGATTCCAAGGGAGAGGCTAGGAGCAGGAGTGGGAGGCAGGAGGAGGCTAGGGGTAGCAACACAATTTGTGCCACAAATTGCGGGCTACTGCCTGTTGCATGTGGCAGGGTTTCCCTAACCACCGAGGTGCTCAAAATGGAGCTATAGATGAAAGAGTGTTAGCCCTTGCCCCCAGGAGGCCAAGGATTCCAAGGGAGAGGCTAGGAGTAGGAGTGGGAGGCAGGAGGAGGCTAGGGTAGCAACACAAATTGTGGGATACTGCCTGTTGCATGTGGCAAGGTTTCCCTAACCACTGAGGTGCTCAAAATGGAGCTATAGATGAAAGGAATCATCCTCTGGGGTTGAGTGATGTCTTGGAGGTGTTTGGAGTAAGCTTGGAGAGGTTATGTGGGCTAGCAGCCATAATACTTTGCAGGAGAGAGAGAGGAGAGCTGAGGCAAATGGTAACTAGGGTTTTTTTCCTCTTCCAACTCTTGGAACTCTAAACTTGGCTTCGACCCCTAAAATTTTCGTGAAAAGAAGTGACGACCTACTAATTTGACCATTTTACCTCTAGATATTTTTGAATCTCCAGCCATAGTACTTGCTTGCTCCAAAAAGCTGAGGTTAACTATAGTCCTTCTTGTTGTACATGTACTTGTAAGATGAGTAACTAGGGTTTTTGGGATTTGAGAAGGAAGAAATGGGAAAGAAGAAAAGGACCAAAGCCTAAAGCTCTGATACGACTTGTAATGAATGAAGCTGAGAGGAGGGAGGAGAAGAGATGAAGAGAGAGAAAGAGAGCAAGAAGAAGAGAAAAGATTACTAGAAGAGGGGAGAGAAAGATAGGAAAGAGGAGAGAAGGAAGGAGAAACCCATGGAAGCTAAAGATGAAGGTGAAGAGTATGTTCTTGATAATAATTGATTGCCCTAATCTGGGACTCTTACACCTCATATACCCCGTTCAATGTGACTGGGTGTCTAACCCCTAATTGGTATGTATCCCACTTGTTACTAAAGGGGATGCAATGGCAGTCGAGAAGGAGATGAGGAAGATGCGGGAGAGAAGAGCACACACAATGTAGGTGATGTCCAACTGAACTAACAGCCTTATTGCACTATCACATTATATATGAATAAAGAATGGGCAATCACAGTGTACACGGGTAGGCCCAGAGGCTTTTTACCCCAACAACCTCCCACTAAAAGGCCAATGTGGATGGGGAGTGAAAACAAAGAAAAGAAAAAAAAAGTCAAGGTGAGGAATCATGACATCTCACCCAACGCCCAATCAGAAAAGGGAGCTGTGCAAGAAGTGTCAGGAACCTCTACAAAAGAGTTAAGCATCCCCAAGTCCATGACATCCAAGAGATAAGAAATCCCGCAACTCCATACAATGGAGCAATCCAAGATTTCTTCTCATGAAGCAAGCACAACTCTCGGACACTCGTCCAACGAGATCTCAAGACTACATGTGGCCTCAGCGAAGCAGAAGACAAACATATGGCTAGCTGTCTAGCCTGCAAAACTACAAGAAAACGGCTCTCATGAGCCTGACCACCAACATCATGACCATGACTGCTATGCGTAGATATGTCATCTAAGCCAATAAGTGCCTCATTTTCAGCATAAACATCTTGTTGTAATGGCACTATAGCTGCTGTAAAATCAGCCATAAAGCGTACAGAACGCTCATCAAGAGGCCTGAGAGGTGTATGCGTCTCATAGAAGACAACATGATAGCTGCATATGACCTACTGGGCATCCAAATCTCATAATTTGTAGGCCTTAAAGTCACCATATCCATAACCAAGGAGGATACGTCTACGCGACATAGGTTCATGTGGCATACATACAGATGCATGGCACCCAAACATCCTCAAGTAATCATAGGAGGGTTGCATGCCACTCGATGCCTCATGAGGTGTAATACCATCCAAGGTCAAGCACCGCATCCTGTTAACCAAATAGATTGCCGTCATAAGGGCCTTAGCTCAAAAGCCATAAGACAACCCAGCTGTGGTAAGCATAGAAGCAACCTTTGCCTACAAGGTCAAGCACATGTCATGAGTAATCCCCTAATACCGTGGGCTCAAGAAATCAATGCCATACTGCTGACAAGAGGTATGAAAGCTGGGAGAGAGAGCATGACTCTCATAATCCATCTCCAAGAACCTAGGCTTGCTACCAGTAGAATCCATAAACCTGTCAAGCATAACTAAAGCATCCTCAATCTGCACCAAGGGAAAAGCCCAAACATGGTGGGGTAGCATGATAAAAAACGATCACAAAGTACTATGCTCCACCAAGTGACTGGGAAGGCATAGGTCCATATATTGCATAATGGAAAAGATCTAGAGGAGAATGCCTCGTACGATTGTCATAAGCCAAGGGGGCTCTGCAAGGACCAAGAGTACAATCATGGCAAGCATCAAGATCTGTAAGTGACATAGGAGGCATCAATGAGTCTGAATGAGACAAGATCTCCATCTCTCTGTGGTGCATATGGCCTAGGTGATAATGCCATAACAATGCATGTGGTATCCGGATAACTATAACCATAGAATCTCCCACATGAGAGACATGCACTAGGTAATGAGAACCAACTCTAGAACCTCTGGCCAAAACCAAGTGACCACGACAGATCTTTCATGACCTATCCTGAAGAGAAATAGAGTAACCTGCATCATGCAGCTGACTAACAAAAATCAAGCTCTTACTGAGCATGGGAACATGTAAAACATCCCTAAGTATAAGAGAAGTCCCATTAGGCAAAGCTAGGTGTATGTCCCCTATACCAAGAATAGCATAAGTTTGCTCAAGGCCCAAAGAAATGCATCCATCAAACTCCCTTTAAGTAGAGAACCATGCTCTATGTGGAGTAACATGACAAGATGCCATAGAATCCAATAGCCAATCGGAGGCGTAGGCCGTATCACTGAGCAAGAAATTTGTAGGGAAACTAGATGACAAGAGTACACACTCAACTTCATCCTCATGGGTAACAACATGTGTTGAGAATCTACCAATCACACCCTATGTATGCCCGTTTGTATGGAATAACTAGACTAGGAAGATGCAGTTTATTCTAGGAAGAGTGACATGACAAATCCCATAGGCACAATGTATGAAAAGTGCTACCATGCTGCTCTATTGAGAGCGGAGTTTTGAGCCTGGGATGTGCCTAAAAATTGCCAAAAAATTTGGAATTTAGGGGAAAAATATTTAACATCGAAGGCGGCGGCTCCAGCTAGGACGATTTTAAGCACCAAGTGAAAGACGTCTTTTAAAAGGCACCCAAGCGACACGTGGATTTTTGATAATTTTTCAAACTGTCGTGCGGGTTGTCAAGAGTTTCCAGTCAATGCGGGATGTCAAGCGGGATGCCCAAGATTTTTCAGAGCTCGATTCGGATGCCGGACGGGGAAATGGCCAAGAAACGGTCAAGATTCAAAGAGGTGGACATTTGAGAGGCCAAATGGGAAGTGCCTTTTGGGAGCTTTGGAACCCCCCCCCCCCCCCCCCTCCCCCTCCAAAAAAAAAGAAATTTTATGCCAAAATGAAATCGTGGAGAGAGAAGGAAGAGGAAAAAAACATGGGATGAAGGAGAAATGTGCTCCATTCTTGGTGGATCAATCATGGGGGCTGAAAGCAACCCATCTGACCGATGTTACCCCCGATCTTCTCCCTCTCTTCTGGTCTTATCGCCTATCTTCACTCATAAAATGGCTGTGGGAATGAAGAGATGGAAATCTAGTCTTTCTCTCTCCTCCCTCTCTCTCCTTTAAAGGGTTGTTCTTGCATGCAAGAGGAAATGAAGAACGGTGAAGGAAAGCTTGTCCAGTTGGGACTGGATTGCTTCGGGATCAATGAAGACATGAAGATTGCTGATTGTGAAGATGCTGGACATTGAATGTGGGCTGACCCGCAGTCCCACAGTGAAACCGAAATCCCAAAACACGAAACCTAAGCGGTAATCCAATTTTTATGAAGGAAAAATGAGTTTTTATGCTATTTGATTGATGAAACATTGTTCCCATGGGCTGAATATTCATTATGATGTTTTTTTCTATGAGTTTCAATAGTTTATAATCTGAAAATAAGAAAATCATAAGTGATATGGATGAAATTAGTGTTATAAAACCCGAAAAACACGTGTTTAAGGGGTAAAAATGGGGTTTTTGCAAAATAAATGGGAAATATGAGACATAATGCCTACAAAACCTGAAATTTTGCTGTCAAGAAACCTAAAGGCCACAACCCATAATCAATCTTAATTTTTAGTCATTTTTTATTAAAGAAAATAGAGGAAAAATACCAAAAATGGTGAAAAATGGGTTTTAAATGGGAGAAAATTAGGAAACGGAAAAAGGAAATTTCCAAAAAATTACATGTGTGTTTGTGCAGCATATAATGAAGGTAAAGCATGAGGTTGGCCTCGGTTTACCCTCATTTCTATGTTTCCGTTCATGTTTATCGCTTTCTTTGTAAGGAAACACACATAAAATGACTCTTTCACCTATCAACAAATGCAAAACATTAAACGACAGGGTGAGAGGGGAGGTTGAGCGTCAAAATATGAACTAAAATCTAGTTTATGTGTTGCATCATGCCTATAGGACGTTATTTTAAAATAAAGGGAAAGGCATCATGAGCGTAAGGCTCGGTGTCTTTTCTCATTACATAAACACTAGCATGAAAATCATGAAAAGACTAGTTTCGCACGATGCACAATGTTGATTTTCTTCTGTTTGTGCACTAAACCGTTCACATTATGCACTATGCATAGTTCATGGTATCAACGAAAAAGCTCCTGGACTGCATAGCACTTGTTTTCTTAGGAATTTGACCCACGATTGAGAGTGTAAGGTTATCCCTTGCCGTAGGATAGAGGGTCGGTTTCCTAAGGGACTGTTAAGTAAGGACACATGGTATATCTCTTGGATTCGAAATGAAGAGTGGAGTGTGTTCGTTTGTTTTATATGTTGAGCAGCGCATCAAGGGGCCAATCCCTGCGATGTAAGAGAGCTGCAATGGGGCCGCGGTGTTTCTACCAAGAGGTTACCTCCATGTGTGTGATTATCATGGCATTCAGTGCCAATGTGTATGGGTTCTTCCTCTGAGGAGTTTATAGAAAGTGGAACGTTGGACTACAAAACCATAAAACTATAAACGCATAGATTAAGCTTTAGGGCAGTTTGTCCTTTAGCATTAGATAGACGTTCCTGGTCCGCGAGGCCGTGAGGGTGTGTTTGTCTGTTATGAGCATGAAGTCCGGCTAGTGCCATAGCCAGTGCCAGCCCATTTCAGGTCCCATCATCTATATAAATGATGTACTTGACTATTACTTATAAAAATATGATAATGCAATAGTACTTGTCTCTTTCTGTCAAGTATCTGTGTCATTGTCTCCTTACACAAGAATGTCTTTATGAGTCCAAGCTTCCATCTTGGACCCTAATTCACTTGTGTAATAGTTGGTCTTCAGTCCTTGTCAATGTCATCATGAGTTCAGTCTATGCCTACAAGCTGCCATAGCCATCCTCTAGATCCGTGTTTTTCATATGGTATCAGAGCCCATTCAGGCATGGCTCAGCTTGGCTTAGCTCTTCTTTGCTCTATCTCAGTCCCTTTTCAACTCTGGTCAGCTCAATTCCAGCCCATGACTTCATCTCTCAACTCTTCTTTCACTTGAGCTTTCTTGGCAGCCATAACTAGTAGCACCCTAACAGCTTGAGGCTCTTATATCTCACTCCATAGGTCAAATCTCCTGGAGCTTTCTTCTGGAAAAGTGTTCCCCTACCTTTAAAGCTTCTTCTTGTCACCTCAATCACTAACATCAATCAACTATAGGCTCAACATTGTCAAAATTCTCAATCACTGCCATAGCTTGCAACTGTGACCTATAGGACATACCCACCTTGGATCTCCTGGATCTCTCAACAGAAGCCATATCTCTCTATACTTTCTTATGTGGACTTCTTTCTTGACTCATAAGGCTTCTCAAACACCAAAATTACTACTCAACGAGCCCGATATTTACGAAAAGTCACGATCACTATTAAAAATGTGCCCGTTCACATTCTCTAGATCTGGTGTCGTGAATCAACAACGACCTGGACGATTACCATAGGGCTTTGATAGAGCATCAAATAATCTTCATTTTCATTGAAAATTTTTTCAAAAATAATCAAGTATAGCTCCTGATATCTGCAAAAAACCAGGCATGAGTCAAAACCCTAATCTAGGAAGCCATAGCCAAACTTCACTAAAGCTCAAAAATCTCATCATTTTCTCTCTCCTGCCACCTGGAGCAACCCACTGCCACTTTGATCTACTGTCCCAGAATCAAATCAAGGAGGGGAAGGACCTAGAAAGATTGAAGAAGGATCAACAACCCCGAACTAAGAAGATTCAAGTTCGACATCAACTCAGACATAGTCTTTACATAGTGTGTTTTCACACTATCATTACTTGTATCTCTTGACACACTGTAATCTTCTCTTCCATTGATAAAATAGGAGAATTCTGGAGTTGATTTTCTACTAATCCTTGGGCATGACAATGACAAATAGGAAGATCTTAATGCGGATACAAAGCAACATTACTCTTGTTGCTCACTTGCAGTACATAGAAGTCTTGTTTGCATCACTTGCAGGTAATGTTGGAGCTGCCTATACCAAAGAGAAACCAATGACCTTATCTAAAGACCTTGAAGATGCTCCAGAAACTCTACTCAACATGCTAAAGAATGAGATGTCTTTTCTTGAGGGGGACATAGACATGAACATGAAGATCAGTACAAGCAAAGTCCACCATAAAAAAGACCAAAAAGACCATGAAGAAGAGAAGAAGGACAAGAAGAAGATCAGCCCATGAAGACCAAAATGTTGAGATGGCAAGCTCAACATGTGCGGACATTGATGATGGACCACCTGGCTAGATGAGTCCGCATGTCTACACTCAGCACCTTGGTGGTCATTATGATACTCACATGGCCACTGACTTATCACTTATTTATATTTAGTTTGTTACACCTACCTACAGTCGGCAAAGATATAGTGCCGGTCAATTAGCATAGTCGGTTATGCACTGTTTGACTTAGAAGGCCACTTTCCTTTATGTTGTATCTTATCTATACCTTGTGTATATTGTATAGTGTATGGAAGAAGAAGAAAAATCAGCAAGAAAACGTTTTGGCCTCCATCTCTCTTCTTGTGCTCTTGAGTGAGCTTCCTCTTGTGTATACAATGTGTGGTTGGTGCAGCAACTCAAGTAAGTCCCCCCACCACATGATTCTTGACATGGTAATAGAGCCACGCCGCTGAGAGAGGCTGATTTTGAAGGCTGAAGTGAAGGAGAAGAAGCAAGGTCCGAGTAAGCAAGCAACAGGTAAGAAGCTCTCCCATTTTTTCACACTCTCTCTTGGATAATGCCTGTGGAGGCACTGAAAGCAGGGTCGAGCAAAAATCTCAGATTGCTGTGAAATTTGATGTGCAAGAAGATCACTGTATATTCTATAAATAAGCCCTTCAAGGCTTTCCCGCAATTATTTTGGGCATCTGAGGCCGTTTCAGGCCCCGTTTTAGAGCCGCAAGGTTGTGGACAACAGTTTTAGGGTACACTGTGATTTCGGATGTATTGACTGGAAGTGGGTGCACAAGTTACAGATTGCAAATTTGTAATTTTTTAGGTGTTTGCAGGAAGCAAACATAAGGTTTATCTGCAAATAGGTTGTAGATTACATGTACTATTGAGTAATCAGTGAAAAAGGTTACTTGGTGTATTGTTGTGCACGTGTTGTGAAAGATTGTAGAAGACTAGTTTGCTGTGTTGTATCCTTGTTTGTGATAATGGCAGAGAACAATGGAAATCCCATTATTGAGAAGCTCAACAAGAACAACTACCCTTCATGGAAGTTTTGTGTAACGAACTTCCTCATTGGAAAGGGCCTTTATGAGTTTGTTTCAGATGAAGAAAAGGAGCCAAAGTTGGGTATCCCTCCGACTGCAGATGAGTTAAAAGCATGGAAAGAGTGGAATGCGAAAGACAAAAAGGTGATGTACTGGCTATCTGCAGTCATTGATAATACTATGCTGGGACATATCAAGAATACAAAAACTTCACATGCAGCTTGGACAATTTGTGAGCATGTTTTCAGTAAATACAAAGGCACGAAAGATTCAACTCAAGCAAGAGTTGAATGCCTTGAAGAAAGGGAAAATGTCTATCAATGAGTATGTGAAGCAAGAGTTGAATGCCTTGAAGCAAGAGTTGAATGCAGTTATAGGAAAGGGGACACATGATGATGTATGGTATGTCGATTCAGGTGCATCTAATCATATGAACAATCATGTTGAATGGTTTGGAGAGATGCAGGACTTACAAAACCCAGGTTATGTGCAGACGGGTGATGATTCATGCCACCCAATTTCACACATTGGAAAGGTTCCCTTGTCCTTGTATGATGGCCAGACAAAGAGTCTGACAAATGTATTACATGTGCCATCAATTACCAAGAATCTAGTATCTGTTGGCCAAATGTAGGGGTTGCAGGTCCGATTCAATGCAAAAGGTTGTTTTGTAGAAGACTTTAATGATAAGTGCAGGTTGGTCACAAAAGGAAGTAGAGTTGGCCAAATGTTCACTTTCGATGCTGGAATTTCTGCAATGGATGCTGCTATGTATGCTAAAGGAAAAGGAGTAGTTGCATATATTGAAATATGGCATAAATGTATTGGACATGCAAATGTGCAAAGGCTGAAATTAATGCAGTCCAGAGGATTGGTTACAGGGTTACCTTCTTTTAGAGTTGTAGAATTGCATAAAGTCTGTGAACCATGCCAGTCTCGTAAGCAGGCAAGACAACCCTTCTCCCATGATAAAATGAGTAAAAAAATACTTGATGTAGTGCATACAGATGTTTGGGGGCCTACACAGAGAATGTATCTCTTGGTGGCAACAAATACTTTATCACATTTATTGATGACTATTCAAGGAAGTTATGGGTATACTTCATGAAGGAAAAGAGTGATGTGTTTGAGCACTTCAAATCTTTTAAGATAGCTATTGAAATGGAAACAAGCTTAAAGTTGAAGTGCTTGAGATCAGATGGAGGGGGAGAGTACCTCTCTAATGAGTTGAGTGGATTCTTGAGGACTCATGGGATAAAGAGGAAATTTACTTGTAGGTATAGGCCACAGCAAAATGGTGTTCCAGAAAGAAAAAATAGGCATATTGCAAAAGTTGCAAGGGCATTAATGGCTGAAAAGCATATGCCCAAACATTTTTGGCCTGAGACTATCCATACTGCTGTCTACATTATGAATAGAACTCCCACAGCTATAGTTCATGGGATGACTCCTAAAGAATGCTTTACTGGCAAGAAGCCCAATGTATCGCACTTAAAGGTATTTGGCTGTGTTGCATATGTTGTCAAGATTGTGGGAGAGAAGGAAGGAGTCTCGCTTGAAGCTTTCTTGCTTGCACAATGGGGGAAGACACACAAGGGTGGAGGCTGAAAACAGTTTTCCTCTTCTTAGTTGTGTAAGCCAAAAGAACTCAAGTACAAAGAAATAGAAGAACCCTATGTATGGGTCTCAAACCAAACTCAACTAACTAAGGTGGCATACTAACTGAGCCACGAACTAGAGTAGATAAGGATAGCTATCATGTAGCTATTATTCATGGGCGGTGTACCAACCGCATCTGCAACTGACAAGTCGGTGACATAAATACACAACGGTCACCCTGGCGTATCACGAGTGGAGCTCGATATCTCAACACTCCCCCTCGAGCTCAATCCCAATTCCTGCACACCAAGCAGGTCTCTGAACTTGCGCAGCTTCTCTGCACCCAATGCCTTCGTGAATATGTCAGCTACCTGATCCTCTGTGCTGACATAAACTAGATCAATAAGACCTAGTAAAACCCTCTCTCGCACATAGTGATAATGCACCTCAATGTGCTTTGTTCTAGCATGATAGACTGGGTTATTTGCCAAGTGTATACTACTCATGTTGTCACAATAAATGACAACTGGCCCATCTGTAGACTGATGCATATCATAAAGTAGCTTATGCAACCAAGCTACCTCACATGCAGCCATTGCTGCACCCCTGTACTCAGCCTCTGTGCTCGACAAGGCAACTGTAGGCTGTTTCTTGCTGCTCCAAGTGACTGCAGCACTCCCAAAAGAGAACACATATCCACTGGTAGATCGTCTATCAGAAATACTACCAGCCCAATCAGCATCAGTGTATCCATGCAACTGTATCTGAACCCCAGTCTCATAAAATAGTCCATACTGCAATGTGGACTTCACATACCTGAGTATGCGTCTAGCCGCATCCAAATGTGGTTTCCTTGGAGCCTGCATAAACTGACTTACCAATCCAACAGCATAGCTCAAATCTGGCCTGGTAATAGTCATATAAATCAAACTTCCTACTATGCGTCTGTACATAGTAGGGTCTTCTAGAAGCTCACCTGCATCTGTGCTCAGCTTCACATTTTGCTCCAAAGGAACTGAAATAGGCTTACAGCCTGTCATCCCATATTTGGACAGCATGTCCAATCCATACTGCCTCTGCAAGAGCTGTATCCCACTTGGTGATCTAATCACCTCAATGCCCAAGAAATAACGCAGCTCTCCCAAATCCTTCATCTCAAACTTCTGCTTCAATAGCATTTTCACATGAAGGATATCTTCATCACTGTCACCTGTCATAATCAAATCATCAACATAAATGGCAAGTAGCATAATACCTTTCTCTGTTTTTCTCACATAAAGTGAGAAATCTGCCTTGGAAATCTGAAAGCCAATAGTGACAAGATACTGTCCTATCTTGTCAGACCATGCTCTAGGTGCTTGCTTCAAGCCATACAAGGCTTTCTTCAACCTGCAAACAAACTCAGGATGAACAGTATGCACATAACCTGGTGGCTGCTCCATATAGACCTCTTCTTGCAAATCACCATGCAAGAAAGCATTCTTTACATCCATCTGATGTAAAGACCATCCCTTTGATGCAGCCATAGCAATGACTGCTCTTACGGTTGCCATCCTTGCAACCGGACTGAATGTTTCTTCATAGTCAATGCCATATGTTTGTGCATACCCCTTGACTACTAATCTTGCCTTGTATCTGTTCACAGAACCATCAGCATTGTGCTTCACCTTATAAACCCACTTACAGCCAATTGCATTCTTACCTTTAGGCAAAGGTACTAACTCCCATGTAGCATTTGCTTCCAAGGCATCCATTTCTTCATCCATGGCTTTCTCCCATTTTTCTTTTCCCATGGCTTGCTCAAAAGATGTGGGTTCTGGTTCCTGTATCACTTTGACCATATATGCATAGTGAATGGCTGTAAATCCATCATATTTCAGCCTATCCACAGGATACCTAGCTCTTGTAGACCTGCGCAAAGTAGGTTCACTCCCAGGTGCTCTCAAAACATCCCTGGTCTTCCTTACTCCAGGTGTAACAATAGAAGGAATACCCAACTCATCATCAATGCTCTGTTCTGAGCCACTGGATTCACCATCCACATAAGAGTGACCTGCATTCACATCAAACATGGGCTGATCAACCTTCTCTTTTCCTTTTCGTGATACCTGCATACCACTATCTGCATTGCTTTGAGAAGATTCTCCTGATCTCAATCTGCCTGTCCATGGCGAAGAATGTGAACCACTGCTAGAGGACGCTCCAGGTCCACTAATATTTTGTGACTGCTGCTGTGAATTCTGTGTAGCATTACCATTTTGTGCATCTTCATCATCAATCACATTTACTGGTTTATACCAGCTACTCATCTCATCAAAAACAACATCTCTGCTCACTGTAAACTTACGAGTAGAAGGGTTATAGCATCTATACCCTTTTTGCTGCAGAGAGTAACCAATAAAGATGCACTTCTCAGCTTTTGGATCCAACTTGGATCTCAGCTCATCTGGCACATGTACATAGGCAATGCAACCAAAAATTTTCAAATGAGAAATATCTGGTTTCCTACCAGTATACCTCTCCTCTGGAGTCATTCCATGTATTGCTGCAGTGGGAGTCCTGTTCATTATGTAGACTGCTGTAGCAACTGCTTCAGCCCAATAAAAATCTGGCAAGTCTTTTTCATTGAGCATGGCACGAGATACCTCTCCAATATGCCTGTTTTTCCTTTCTGCAATTCCATTCTGTTGTGGGGTATAACTGCATGAATATTGCTGCTTTATGCCATGCTCCTGCAGGAACCTTGCAAACTCATTTGAGAGGTACTCTCCCCCTCCATCTGACCTTAGGCATTTTATTTGCAGACCTGTTTCTTTTTCAGCCATAGCTTTAAGAGTTTTGAAATGCCCAAAAACTTCACTTTTCTTTTTCATAAAATACACCCAAACTTTTCTGCTATAGTCATCAATAAAACTGACAAAATAATGACAGCCTCCAAGAGATGCAGCTTTAGTTGTCCACACATCAGAGTGAATTAATTCCAATGGCTTCTCACTCTCTTGAACATGTCTAGGAAATGGTTTCCTTGCCTGTTTTCCAAACTGACAGGCTTCACATACCTTATGCATTTCTGCAACCTTGAATTTCGGCAATCCTGCAACAATATTTTGGGCCTGCATTGATTTAAGTCGCTGTACATTAACATGACCAATGCGTTTATGCCAGATATCAATATCTGCAACTACACCGGTCCCATGTGCAAACATTGCTGCACTCAATTCAGACATGTCTGCATCCAATGTAAACATTCTGCCCTTCTTCTTTCCTTTTGCTATCAAGCGACCTTTATTTTTCATATCCTCAACAAAGCATCCATGAGGATTAAATCTGACCTGCAAGCCCTGTTCAACCATTTGACCAACTGAAACCAGATTCTTGGTGATATTCGGGACATGAAATACATCGGACAGGTATTTCTTTTTCCCACCCTGCATAGACAAGGGAATTTTTCCAATCTGCACAATAGGATGTGCAGTATCATCACCAGTCTCCACAAATCCTGGTTTTTCCATTTTCCTTGCATCCTCCATCCATTCTGCATGACCTGTCATGTGGTTTGATGCACCTGAGTCAACATACCATACATCATTGCTTTCTTCTGCACTTGTCATAGAATTGTTCATGTGCTGCACCATGAACAAATGCTCATTTCTGTCATCACCCTGTCTACTAGAAGATGCATAATTCCCTTGTTGCAGTTTTCCATTCATGATGTCATTCTGCTTTTTATAGCAGTCTTTAGCCATATGACCCATTTTACCACAGTAGTAGCATTCAACATTACTGTTTGCATTTTGGCCTCTTTGCCATCCACCACGACCTCTTTGGCTCCCCCTGCCTCTAGAGTTACCACGTCCTCCTCCATAGGACTGGTTTTCTTGAGTTTGCTGCATATTCTGATTTCTGCCACGGCCTCCAAATCGGCCTCCTCTACCTCTGCCTCTACCTCTTCCAGCATTTGAGTAGAAGACAGCTTCTTTTGAAGTTCCTCCTGAAGAAGATGCACCACCATTTCTCTGCTCCTCAGAAATTAGAAGAGCAATCAACTCCTCAAAATCAGGAAATCTTTCACGAACTGAAATGGATGTCCGAAACTGTGCATAATCCTTTCCTAGACCATTCAAGGTCACGGAAACTAAATCATCATCTTCCACTGGTGACCCAATGGAAGCAAGTGCATCTGCAATCTTCTTTACCTTCATGTGGTAGTCGTTGATGCTCATATTTTCTCTTTGCACATTGTGCAACTCTTGCTTGAGCTGCATTTTCCTGGCTTGCGTATTTGTGCTATACATCTTTGACAGAGTATCCCATGCCTCCTTTGGCGTACTTGCATCCTGAATATGCACAATCATGGAGTCTGAAATGCTGATAGACAGCCAGTACATAACTTTCCTGGCTCTCTCATGCCATGCTTTGAATGCCTGCATTTGTTGTTGATTGGGAACATCTGGAAGAACTGGTTCTTCTTCATTTCCTGCAACAAATTCCCAATATCCTTTTCCCATAAGGAAATTCGTCATTCTAAACTTCCATGCTTGGAAGTTGTTCTTGTCAAGCTTTTCAGTGACAATCTGTGAAAGAGAATCAGATGCCATCACAGAATACTGCAAAAAATTCTGTCACTGCAAAAACTCAGCTTCACCCTCACAAGGGCAAATCTGCAAAACTGGCGAAAGTGGTATTTGACCACACAGTCACTTCCTAGTGACGATTTTGCATAAACAGGAACCAAGGATGATTCTGAAACTCCCAACGTCTCTGCGCACAAGCATACGATGCAATTTCTACAGTAACTTTTCACCGACCTGTAGAACAGTGGTCGCACAGCATAAAACTGAGCCTTTTCCTGAGTGCGTGCAGAAACCTTCCGTCTGCAAAACAGGCCTCGAAATGGCCTCAAATCAAAAAAACAGGGTCGCCAGGAGCTAAAGCTCTCTCCCGCAGCATATACTGCCCTCTTGCTTCAGCGCGAAGGGCGTCTCAACCTGAGACAATGCACTCCTGCAATTTCCGGCTGTGCTACCTGCAGAGATCTGCTCCCAAAACAGAAAATGAAAGCAACACTGCTCCTCTTACCAGACCACCGCGAGCTTGGCTTGCTTTCTTGAGCTCCTTACCACGAACAAGGCTCTGATACCATGTCAAGATTGTGGGAGAGAAGGAAGGAGTCTCGCTTGAAGCTTTCTTGCTTGCACAATGGGGGAAGACACACAAGGGTGGAGGCTGAAAACAGTTTTCCTCTTCTTAGTTGTGTAAGCCAAAAGAACTCAAGTACAAAGAAATAGAAGAACCCTATGTATGGGTCTCAAACCAAACTCAACTAACTAAGGTGGCATACTAACTGAGCCACGAACTAGAGTAGATAAGGATAGCTATCATGTAGCTATTATTCATGGGCGGTGTACCAACCGCATCTGCAACTGACAAGTCGGTGACATAAATACACAACGGTCACCCTGGCGTATCACGAGTGGAGCTCGATATCTCAACATATGTTCATGTGCCAGATGAGCTACAGAAGAAGCTTGATCCAAAGGCAGAAAAATGTGTTTTTATTGGATACTTTTTAGAGCAGAAAGGGTATCGTTGTTATAACCCTGTCACAGGTGAGTTCAGAGTGAGCAGGGATGTTATCTTTGATGAGATGGGAAGTTGGTATACACCTATTGGTGATGTTTTTGATGATGATAATGATTAGGAGAGCTATGTGCAGAAAGATAAACAAGAATCACAGAGTCTTAGTGGACTAGAAACATCATCTAGTACTACACCTATAGTGAGCCCTTGGTCTAGGAGACTAAGGAGTAGCCCCACATCTTCAGGTGGATCTATAAGTGTTGCAAGGAAGGACAAAGGAAATAAGAAAGTGCTAGATGGTAATAATGCATCTACCAGTCATTTTGGATTGGATGGAGATTCTAGTGGTTCGGAGAGTTTGGATGATGAGCTTGGTATTCCTTTAGTCAGGACACCAGGTGTACAGAGAGCTCATAGTAATGTAAAGACTCCATTGAGTGATCCGGTGGTACGCAGATCTAGCAGGGTCAGATATCCTATTAAAATATTTGGCTTTGAAGGTTATGCAGCTCACCATTATGCTTATATGGTGAAACTAGTTGAGGATGTTGAGCCCACTTGTTTTGAGGATGTTGTTGGTCATGCTCATTAGGATGCAACAATGGATGAGAAGATGGTTGCATTAGAAGCCAATAAGACTTGGGATTTGGTACCCTTACCTAAGGGTAAGAAAGCTATTGGCTGTAATTGGGTTTACAAAGTCAAGCATAATGTAGATGGTTCAATTAGTAGGTATAAGGCTAAGCTGGTTGCAAAAGGCTAGATTATGAAGAGACATTCAGTCCAGTTTCTAGGATGGAAACTGTTAGGTATGTGATTGCCTTGGCAATAGCCAAAGGTTGGAGTTTGCAGCAAATGGATATTAAGAATGCCTTCTTGGATGGTGAATTGCTAGAAGAAGTGCATATGGAGCAACCAACAGGTTATGAGGATTTAGAGCATCATATGTGTGCAGGTTTAAAGAAGGCACTCTATGGGCTGAAGAAAGCACCTAGAGCATGGTATGACAAGATTGGAGAGTATCTTGTCAATATTGGATTTTGTATTTCTAATGCTGATCACTCATTTTATGTGAGAAAGGGAGATGTAGGTTTAGTCATCATAGTCATCTATGTGGATGACTTGATTATTACAGGTGACAATGACAATGGGATTGCTGAAGTTAAGGACTTCTTGAAGAAGAAGTTTGAGATGAAAGATTTGGGTGAACTGAGATACTTTCTTGGTATTGAGGTGATCAGATGTGATGATGATATAAGGCTATCCCAAAGGCAGTATGGCTTGGATATGTTATCCAAGTATGGTATGACAACATGCAAGCCTCTTTCAGTACCATTGGAGCAAAATATGAAGTTGAGTGCTGACGTTGGGGATGAGATAGAAGAACCTACTATGTTTAGGAGGATAGTAGGAAGTTTGATTTACATGACTATCACAAGGTGTCAAGAATCGTGTGGTGGGGGAACTTGCTCAAGATACTGCGCCAAACACACACAGAATGCACAAGGAGAAGCTCACTCAAGAGACAAGAAGAGAGATGGAGGCCAAAACGTTTTCTTGCTGGTTTCTTCTTCTTCTTCCACACACTTTACAATGTACACAAAGTATAGATAAGATACAACATAAAGGAAAGTGGCCTAGTAAGTCAAACAATGCATAATCGACTACACTAGTCGACTGGCACTATAACTATGCCAGCTGTAAATAGGTGTAACAACCTGAATATAATCTCAATATGCGTCTGACTGTATCCAAATGTGGCTTTCTAGGTACTTGCATAAACTGACTCACAAGACCAACAACGTAGCTCAAGTCTGGCCTTGTAATGGTCATGTAGATCAAACTCCCCACTATCCTCCTGAACATAGTAGGGTCTTCTATCTCATCCCCAACATCAGCACTCAACTTTACATTCTGCTCCAACAGGACTGAAAGTGGTTTGCATGCTGTCATACCATACTTGGACAACATATCCAAGCCATATTGTCTTTGGGACAGCCATATACCATCATCACATATTATCACCTCAATGCCAAGGAAGTACCTTAGCTCACCTAAATCCTTCATCTCAAACTTCTTCTTCAAAAAGTCATTGACTTCAGCAATCCCACTATCACTATCACCTGTAATAATCAAGTCATCCACATAGATGACTATGATGACCAAACCTGCATCTCCCTTTCTCACATAAAGTGAGTGATCAGCATCAGAAACATAAAAGCCAATATTGACAAGATACTCTCTGATCTTGTCAGACCATGCTCTAGGTGCTTGCTTGAGCCCATAGAGCGCCTTCTTTAACCTGCACACATACGTGGGATGCTCTAAATCTTCATAACCTGCTAGCTGACCCATATACACTTCTTCCTGTAAATCACTATGCAAGAAGGCATTCTTCACATCCATTTGCTACAACCTCCAACCTTTGGCTGCTGCCAAAGCAATCACACATCTGATAGTTGCCATCCTAGCAACTGGACTGAAGGTTTCATCATAATCTATGCCATATGTCTGGGCATAGCCTTTTGCAACCAGCCTAGCTTTGTACCTACTAATAGAACCATCTACATTGTGCTTAATCTTATAAACCCACTTACATCCAGTAGCTTTCTTTCCCTTCGGCAATGATACTAGATCCTAAGTCTTATTGGCCTCTAATGTAGCCATCTCCTCATCCATTGCTGCATCCCAATGAGTATGACCAACAGCATCCTCAAAACAAGTGGGCTCAACATTCTCAACTAGTTTCACCATATAAGCATAATGGTGAACTGCATAACCTTCAAAACCAAATCTTTTAACAGGGTATCTGACCCTGCTAAATCTGCGTACCACCGGATCACTCATTGGAGCCTTTACATTATTATGAGCTCTCTGTACACCTGGAGTCCTCACTGAAGGAATGCCAAGGTCATCATCCAAGCTCTCTGAGCCACTAGAGTCTCCATCAAGAACTGC